>NC_044907.1:83911272-84271594 GCF_001633185.2 Quercus lobata
AAGTGGTGGTTGATAGGAGAGGCAGCCATGTTTTCCTAAAACAGGAAAGACTTCTTGCAGTTGAATGTACAATCTTGTGTAGCAATTGGCTTGCTTTGCTTTGCTTTATTTAACATCTTCTCAATATATATGATAGGGTGAGGTGGACATAAGGAATCACAATATTTTCAAATCTCAATGAGTAGTAACATGATTTTGATCTGGATCTAGACACTCTCTCAGCATTGTCAACGCAGTGTCTCCCTCTAGCCAGCTTCCCAACTCAACATCCAATTATTTTATGCTTCTTAACTTACAGGAACATCTTTGTAGAAGATAACACTACATATTGAATTAGAAAATGATTGATAAAATATGAAGTTATTAAATTGCAATTGAAGTTAGATGACCTAATGTTTGATAAATAATTATGCCACCAATGATGCTATATATGAAGCTGGGAAATGAACTTATGGGAGACAATATTGCAGTGCCACCTGATAATAAGATATTATGTCTTATATAATTTTGTAAAACAATTACAGATAAACCAGATGTTGCAGAAATTATTGAGAGAGTGATGCCCCATTTGTTTGCTGGTGTATCCATTTATGATAGACCTGACTGCATTGTCACTTGTTTTCATAAATAGATAATCTCTCACGGATTGAAAACTTGGTCAAGTACAATAAAAGGAAACATCCTTGGAAGGAAGGTGGGTTTCACATCAAGAAAAGCCTTTTACCATGTTCCCTTTTACTGTGCTAACCACCAATATTATGGTCCTACCTTTCTTTATTCAGTAGTACTACGCAAATTATTAATCTTTGCTGCTGGAAACCATAAGGATTCATATATTTCTTACAATATAAGTATGCATATGAATTTTGAAAGAAATGCATATACATATGTTTGCAATTATGGTAAATAATTAACATAACTAGATTTTAAAAATCTATGAATTTCTAATGAGAATTTAATGGATATAGCAGACAAGACAACCTGATTGTAATTAATGTAACATATATTACACAGTTATAGTAATTTTATAATACATGTGCGCACAAGTGACATAACCATCTTGTCTCCCAGAAACTCAAGCTGAGCTATTGTTAGAATGGCTAATGCTTATTTCTTATTTGAGAACATGGTGCTGTTACCACACGTATGTTGAATATTTTATATATCAATGATCAAACTTTTATGTCATGAAGGGAAGTACTCGTGTGATTTTATAAGTTAAATCACATACACCTGTATATGATAGTTCGTTTCTTAATGATATTATTGACTTGACTATGTGATTGTTGTGCCGTAGATAGGCAAGATCTGCATAAGAGACTTCTCCATTTCTGTTCATAATGCAGAAAATTTTATAGGCTGATTCATTAATAACATGGGTTGTCTCTCAAAGGGAGACAGTCAGGATTATTGATTGCTTAAGCATACAAAATTCAAGTAAACCATGTGAGTGTCAATGTTTTTAAATGTGTATTAATCAAATTATTTGAAACAGTCAGAACATTTATATCTCTTGTTTTTGTTTTTCTTTTCTGATTTTCTGTTCCAGCTCTCTAAGTGGAGGAGCTTGGTCCTCAACCAGATTCAAGCCCTGCATCCTCTTAATGCACAGTGTATATCAAGGGAACCCATAGTTTAGAATGTTAAAACATCCTGAGGCACCAAATTTCATTTACTATATTTTTATTACCAAATTTTGTACAGAGGTATTGAGACTTAAACTTTTACGTGGTATTTTGTGAGATCCAATATTCTAGAATTTATTAAAATTGAACCATTCTTGTGCTAGGAATGAATACTCAATTATTTTTTAATGAGAGTGAATTGACATAGAAGTAGAAGACACAATATATCTGTATTTCATTCATTAATGTGTACAAAAAGAGAAGGTCTATCATGTAAAAATTTACAGACAAAATTCATGCCCATAATGATTTTAGGGCTAGTGGTTGAGGATGTTGAGAAAGGAAACTCGGGTTTTGACTAGATGCCTAGAAAGACATTCAAGCACCTCTTCAACATCTTCAATGCTTGACTCCAACTTTCCCATCCAGTTCTGCACATTTTGAACAAGAATGGAGTAATCGGATTTGCTTGTCTTGTGACTATTGAGAGATTGTAATGCTGAATCTGCCTTGTCAAATTCATTTGCATCTGTTTCTTCATCCTCACAGACTACCTTTTTTTGGTGCACCAGCTTGGAAACCACAAACCAACCATTTGATTTGGATTGCAACTTTGGTCCAGCTATAAAGGTCAATAGTGATTCAAAGACCAGGAAAGTTACAGCTTCTAGCTCTTTTAACAAGCTCACCATGGCTAGATCTTCATTTTTCTTACAGTTCAACTTAGTTTGCATGCCCTTTAAGGCCTTCTGCATTGCCTTTTTCACAACCTTCCTTGAGGCCAAGTATTTTTCAACCTCCCTCGCAAGCTCCATTTTATTGCCATGTCTTCTGCGCAGGGTGGATTGAAGTTCACGTGCGCATTCCTTTGTTTGCAACAATGCATCCCTTGCAATACCACACACATCCAAGAGCCTGAGAGATCCATCCAATAGCTCATTAAACCATTTCTGATGCTGCTCTTGAGCTAAGGCTTGAGTGCATGGCAACAACAGCAAGTTTTCAACACAGTCATGCAAACCTCGAAGGCCAATGAGTTTCTGGCTTAATGATGTTGATGATGAAGAGGTTGTTTCAGAACCTCTCACTCTGCTCAATTGTTCATTGAATTCTGAAATGAGCGGGTGTGCCCTTGTGGGAAAACTTTTGGAGCGAAAATGATGAAGGGAGGTTTGGTTGACAGGAGATGCAGCCATGTTTTCCTAAAACAAGAAAGACGTCTTGCAGTTGAATTTAAAATTGTGTGTATCAATTTGCTTTGCTTTAGTTAAAATCTTCTCAATATATATGGTGGGGGTGAGGTGGACATAAGGAATCTCATTATTTTTATATATGAATGAATTGTGACATGATTTTGATTTGGATCTAGACACTCTCTCAGCATTGTTTATGCAGTGTCTCCATCATGTCAGCTTCCCAATTCAATATCAATTATTTTAAGCTTCTAAAGTTACAGGAGTATCTTTGCAGAAGATAACACATATTGAATTGGACAATGATCGATATGATATGCAATAGCGACATCCACACCATCTCTTATGTTACAACAAAAGGCAAAGCTCCTCCATCCAGTTGTGCTTGCCTGCCTTGTTGGGAACCATGGGGCTACAGCACTACACTTAATAAATTACTAATGATGTTCATGCTTTTATCTGGTATAGCTACCTCATTTATTTTTGTTTCTACTAATTAAATATTGTTATTATGGTATTAACAATATTTTGAGTTGCACGCATTGCATGATCCTCTGGAAGATGAATGATTTAATTATTCATGTAGTATACAGTCTTAAAAGGAAGATAATAGACTTAATCAAAGAGGAATTGTGCATATCAGATTCCTTCAGCCATTCAAAATAGTAAGTTAGGCACGTTTTCAAATAATTAAGAAAACTAACATCTCGAGTTTTAGAAACTCGAGATCCATATTATAACTCGAGTCCAAAAGACTCGTTTTGGATCTCGAGTTTTTAAAACTCGATTTCCATGCAAAAAAATTTCACCTATAGTGGCGTTTTTAATCCTTACAGTGACGTTTTAAAGCCCTATAGCGGCGTTTTTTTTCAATTAATGGAAATCGAGTTTTTAAAACTCGATTTTCAGCCTGATTTTTTTCCAACTTTAACGTAATCCACTTACAAATCGAGACTTAAAAACTCGATTTTTATCTTGGAACTCGAGTTTTAGACACTCGAGATGCTAGTTTTCAAAATTGTTTTAAAATGTGACAATTAACTAAATTTTTTAATATTTATTGTTATTTAGAAAAAAAATTCCTTAATCAAACCTTAAACTCATTGTTGACCTTTTTGTCTCTTTCTCACTGTCACAAAATATTCATCTTTTCTACAAAGTAGAGACCAGTAGAGAGAATTTTCATTTATATTTCCCTTTTTCTGGTAAGGACAGAAACTTTGGTGGTTAATCATCGGGGCTTTTTGAAAAATCTATGGTCACAAGTCCAGATCTCTTACTTTTAGTTGGGGACATTAAAATTGGGGAGAGTCCAATCAAGGCCAACTGCCAATCAATAACACTTTTTGGATACAATAGTTTGATCAGGATTATAATTGCTGCCTCATACTTTTTTTGCTATTCCCTTGTTCTGGATATTATTAGCACTTGTCATTCGAGGCTGATTTTTTCGAGCCAAATAAGCCTGGAACATTTTGTCATGGTTGATGCAATCTCTTGAATGGTACTTCAGCTACATTTTGTCTATGCCACCTTACTCTAGTGCACTAGAGGAAATGTCAAAACTATTGAGAACGGTGTTGATTTCTTCAGAAGCATGCAAAGTTAGACCTAAAAGATATGTTCCACAATCACAAATTCGTAGAAAAAAATTGCTATGAAATTTATGAAGTTTCTGTGGATCCATATATATATATATATATAGATGAGATTTTAGGAAGTACATATGTAACACTCTGGTTTAAGTTTAACACATAATCAGGCACTCTAATCCTCCTTGAAATGTTGACTTGCTAGCTCTATTTTGTCCAACAGTGTTCATTCTCACACCCATCTTACTTATCTTGCAACCTGTGTAAAGTGCATCATCCGATCTCATAATACACAAAAATCGTATGACTTCTTGTTCACATGCTACACCTTTGTAATGCGCTGGTTTGGGTACTGAAGGATGCGAACATAGCAAGAGAGAAACTCCTCCCAACTTCCTTCGGGTGCCATGGTATTGTGGCCTACATCCAAGGTGAATTTAGGTTCTTCTGTGCTTTTTTACAGACTACAACAATACCTCCTTATTGATGCCACACTCATTTAAGCGTTGGGGAAGTATAAATAAAATCACCTCTATGTCTAGTGTGAATTAAATGACTTCCAAGTAATCGCAATAAATATAGAAATCAATGAACATTCTATATCTGTACAACACAGGTCCACAACCCATTCTATCTATAACAGGGCAGACTGGACAGAAGGGGGCTCTATGACCAAATTATATATACATATATACATTCAAAGTTTCTCCAATGTCCTCCTAACCTTTCCCATCTGTTATCCTTTTAACTATTTCCCCAACAACTTTTTAATCTTCTTTGTTGCACCTTTCATCTTGATAATTAATCTGTGAAACCATAATAAAGCAAGTAAGCAATGAACTTTTTTTATCAAAAAAAGAAAAAAGAACACACACATTAATCAAATTCCAAGGCTGTAATCTAGAAAATTACCCGATCCTGGCAACCATATATATGTCAATAAAAGTGGAGGTGACCATGCCATTCTCGTAGCCCAATACAATTTTCCCACTGTCCCTTATTCTGGATGCTCTTACATATAACTTTTGTTCATCTCCCACATAAACTCTAACATTGACAGGACGATCTGGATTATGTTCAATGCCGAAATCGTTGTAGCACATATATATGTAATCACCAGCTGGGATTATAAATTCTTTGACTTTAAAATTGCCAGGATCCCGGGTCACTTTCACCACCATAGTTTCGTTAGACTCATTTTTAACCTCAGTGTTCCTTGACCACAGGCTAGCCATTGAATTAATACAGGTCTCTAAAAGAGAGAGAGAGAGAGAGAGAAAGCAAAATAATCAAAGAGGAGAGTAGTTGCATTGATCATCTATGTATGCTTGACTTTGACGGTTCAACAAAAGCAAAACAACATAATAATCTAAAGAAACACAATTATAAGAGACATTAACAACTTAATGTTCTGGTTCCCAAAAAAAAAAAAAAAAATTCTTATAAGAACAGTTTCGATCACTTACTTGTGAGTGTTAAATTGGGAGTAAAAGGAGCAATAACACCAAACCGGTTGAAGTCTTAAACTTCTAAGAAAAGAATTCCGGCAAAGTTTGCCGGAATCCGGCAACAGAAATGTTAAGAAAGGGCAGGCTGTCAGGAGTTCTCGAGACACAATGTAAATTCAAATTTCTTGGCAGGATATCTTGAGTGCGTTCTGATTCTCATTTATAGTAGACTACTAGTCCATATAGGCTCATTTTCTTGGCAGCCAAGTTAATCAGCTTACACTTCTCACTATCAACATTAATTACTGTTCTAGAAGGGGGACAAGTTTGAAATATATTGGTCCAAAAAATATTCCAAATCCTACTCAAAGCATTGACTATTGACCTAAAATCCCTTTTATCTCTTTTTATTTTTATTTTTAATTTTTTGAGAAACAAACACACACAAGGAAGAGAGAAAGATGTTCTAACACAAAAACACACTACAACTCCACTCAAAAATCATGATAATTTTTAAGGAATAGTGGAGCAAGTTATACTACACATAACACACACTCTTAAATAATGTGAGACAATTACCCATTCTTTTTTTTTTTTTTTTTGAGAAACAAACACACACACACAAGTGAGAGGGAAAGAGGTTCTAACACAAAGGCACACTACAACTATGTGGATCTTGGTTTAGAAAATCTTTTTAGAAACTTTTTAGGAAAAAAGAATTAATTAATTTCTTTGACAATCTTTTTATATTTCCCATAAAAGCAATATTAAAACTTTTCTAAAATGATTTAATAATAAATGTTCTAAAGGCATCAGTCCCACATAATTATAAAAAAATACTTATGTCCTAAATCGCGCTAAAACCCTTACTTCCACTAATCTTTTTTCTCTTCTATCTCTTAACTTTTTTCTCTTCCTAAATCACACTAAATACTCTATATTTTTGTTATAGACCCAAATTTTAACTAAAATAGTAGAGAAAGAAAAATATTGAATTCTGCATTACTTTTAAGAACATTCAAGTTAGTGAGGATACAACTTTGCAGATTTATTACTATATTCTTAACACTTTTATGTTAATTTAAAAAAAAAAAAAAAAATTCAACTTACATGTATAACTCCTATGTATTTAGATAAGTTTCTCAAAAAAAAAAGAGAGATTAGTTTCTTAATTTGATTGTCATTAACTATGAAGTAATTATTTTTGTTTTCATTATTTTAATAATAATGAAATATATATTTGTAGTTCATTGAGATTATGGAGAACCTAATCATAATAATGATTTTGATTTAAATTCTAGACTGACTCGTGTTGAGGTGTATTTTGCAAATCTTCCAATTGAGTAAACAAAAGTAGGTATGAAAAAACAAACTAAAATTTACATTTATATTAGATTTTGAATGACATTTACAATAGGAATTGTTATTAATATTTATTGAGGATAATTTTATTTTCAATTCTGTGTATCAATTTTCTTTTCTTTAGATAGCATATGCTTAATTTATCTAGCGGGGTGAGGTGGACATAAGGAATCTCAATGAGGTGTGAAACATAATTTTCTCAGCATAACCTTAAAAAACTAACAGTTGAATTAAAATTTTTAATACTATGCCAACGTGGCAATTTATGTGGCATGAAATAATATAATTTTTTGTCCATTAGTCACATTAGCATTTTTCATCCATCACTTAACAGTAGAGATCATTTTGACCCAATGCCAAAAAAGTTAGAGACTAAATCAACATATTTAAAAGGTTAATGACCAAATTGACACATAGCATAAATGTTAAGGACCAAATACATAATTTACTTGAAAATACTTCTAAGAAATTTATGAAGAGGCTCTTTGCATAATATTGATTTTGAGTCATATATATATGAAAAGTTGAAGGAAAATGAATAGAATCTTAGAATGGTTGATTTATAAGCTTAAAGCAACTAAGCATAACCTCTTTATTATATTTAGGATAAAGTTTAACTACAAAATTAGTTGTAACTTAAGGTTACAGCCTTATTTAATATCTTTTTATTAGAAGTGAATTTTGACAAATTCATTATTGGATTACATTTTTTTTTTTAATATCTTCCATGCTTGCAAAATTTCTAGAAAATAAAAGATCAATAGTTATGTTATCAATAAATTATTTAAATTGCAAGTTTTTGTTATTTAAAATTATGTATAAGCTATTAGATTATATAGTAAATAATTTCCAATTAATACAAAATTTGACATATGAATTAAGAGTATAATGAACATACAATTCAACAGTTAGATTTTCAAAATACGTAGTAATGTTAATATTATTAAAGAAAGTTATAACCTTATGTTACAACCAATTTTATAGCTAAATTTTGTACTTATAGTTATTTATAAAAAGTATAAAAGTGGATCACCTAATCTAATAATTACACGTGGTTAATTGAAACGGTTATAGACCAAGTATATTTAACGAGTGCTGAACCACAGGGCCTGCTGGCCCAAGTGGTACCTAGTCATCCTAGTGACTTCAAGCTCAAGGGTTCTAGCCCCTGCATAAACACTTACCCAGGAAAAAAAAAATAAATAAATAAATAAAAATAAAATAAAATAAAATTAACGAGTGTTGAAAACAATGAACTCCAAGACTGAAGAAGATACACACATTCTCTCTTCTAGAAGGCCGTCATTTTTGAAGTATAATTTGGATCCATGGTTGCGTTCAAAAGAATGCACCCAGCCAGGATTTCACGATCAATCAGCATATCTCTCAATCGTTGCTGTCTTAGCAAAAACTGCAGCATTACTATCCAGTACTTCATTCATATGTTTTTTTTAGAATTACGTTCGCAACATTTTCATCACATTTTGAATTTATTACTGGAATTACTTTTTTGGCAACTAATAATAACCAATAACATAACATGTTATTTAAAATTTTTGGTGAAAGTATTGTAAATATATTGAAAACATAACATCTCTCATTTTCAGTCACATAAAGTCATTTTTATGGTCTCCATTCTCTTGTGGCGGCCAATCATGAATCCACCTTAACCATTAAGTTTTCTCTATTCCACTTGACTTTGGAATGAGCCACAAGTGGAGTGAGAAAATCCGTATAAATCTAGATGCTCCCTTTCGTTTGTACTACGGAAGGAAAAGGCATTGGTGAGAGCGAGTAAGCATCAAATAAAAAGTACAAAGTTGACAGTAGCTTGGTCAAATACAAGATAAGGTGCAAGGGTGCTAGTGACTAAAAGTGAGCACGACCAAGAAGCTAATATATTTGAGAGTAGTTTGGTCAAATATATGAAAAATATTTTCCTGTTCTTGTGATTTTATCTGATTTTATGATAAGTGAGCAAGAAGCAAATCAAATGTTTGAATAATCAATAACTTTATTTATTTATTTATTTATTTTGAATCATTAACTTCATAACAAATAGTTATAATAACATGATAACAATACACAAACATGTAACAAACACATTAAATTTCCTAATTATGAAATTATATAAAGTTAGGTTATATAACTTATATTTATACTATACATGTACCCATTCACACAAATAACATTATAAAAAATTAAAAAGAATATACACAATTAGTATCAGATACAAACTCAATATATATATATATATATATATGTCACGCCCCAAACCCCAAAGGGTCTAAAGCATGAGAAAGACATCTCAAAGTACTTGTAGATTTTTTTTTCCCCTTTCCTTTGACAATCCAATCCACATAAATC
Source organism: Quercus lobata (assembly GCF_001633185.2). Taxonomy (NCBI): domain Eukaryota; kingdom Viridiplantae; phylum Streptophyta; class Magnoliopsida; order Fagales; family Fagaceae; genus Quercus; species Quercus lobata. The sequence goes on from NC_044907.1 coordinate 83,920,860, forward strand.
ATATCCAATACCAATATCAAGAATTATCATAATAATTCCATTGAATATACTCTCAAAGTAAGTCAGAGCTCTAAGCAATAATTACAAGGACCAATGACTACAAAAGAATAGAGGTCTGAATAAATAACTACATATCAACAGCTTGTCCCATTAGTGGGAATAAAGTCACAACCACTATAATACACAAAAGAATGAGTCAAGCTTGTTCTAAGATGTACAACATCTAATATGTCCATTAGCAAAGTTCAGCCTCCATCAATAGTTAGTCTAACTACTATTAGCCACCAAAAAGTTGTCTCAAAAGATTGTTGCATACTCTGAAAAATTTATAAAATAAAAATGCAAGTTTCATCTTCTAAATAATAATATGACAAGAATGATTAAATAATGAAACACAAAGTTTCTCAAAGTAAATACCTTGAAAATATACACTATAATCTGTGAGCATCAACAACATAATTTCCAAAACCATAGTATCTAATAAAAGATAAATTATCACAAATATACCACACTATCACATAGACCAGTCAAGGGATTCACCAATTCACAATTGGCATGATATTGTCTTCTTTGGTATGTAAATTCTTGGCCCCATGGACAGCAACCTCACCCATACCCTCAAGTTTTTTCTCTCCCCCCATGGGCAGTAAAGAGAGCGCGTCAAATAGGACCTCTCTTACATGTGGTCTCTTGGCCCCATGGACAGCAGTCTCACCCACAAACAATCAAGGAACCTCTTCCCCCCATGGGCAATAGGGAAGAACGCGTCATCCAAAGTGAATGGGCACTAACCTAGATTTGATTCTATTGTCACAAAGACTACGGAAACCAAATCAAGTGATCACTAAGAAATCACACATGGCATGGTGTTAAAACCCCATAAAGCTCACAATTATACATTTTCTTTCAAATACATAGTTTATAACTAGGTAGTTTCAAAAAAACCTTAAATAATCTTTCTTCCACAAAGTTTGTAAGGTTTTCAACTTCATTCTTGTCAAAAGATTTTCTAACAATTTCCCACATAACAAGACAAGATAAGCATCTTTAAATTTTCTAATATACCATAACATCCAAGATTTCCTTATCATAGATTAAATAAAAGATGCTCATTTTTCCATATCAATAATTCATGTATTTCCTCAAATGCAATACCAAATATGTTGCATTTTTCATATATAATCAATATATATAAAAGCAGAGATCTCATGCGGGGGTGCATGAGATCCTACCATGTGGTACTCTAATAGAGTATTTTTGCAAAAACATGGGCTGGCATTTAAAATTAACAAAAGGTTTTATACAAATTAAATCAGAGTTCATAGCAAGCCCAAGCCCATTTTCAAGCCCAGGCCCATTGTAGTAATAATAGCTACAATTAACGCCAGGTACAATTAACGTAGTGGCTTTGAAGTTCTCTCTTATAACACAACCCTCTCCTCTTCATAGGGGCGGAGCCATGTAGTGGCTTGGGGGGGCCCCGGCCCCTGCCCCTGCAAAAAAAAAAAAAAAAAAAAAAAGTTCCATTAGAGTAGGTTAGAAAAAAAAATTGGGCCCCCCAATATTGGACAGCCGCCCCCCCCCCCCCCCCCCAATGCCCAATTCTCAACTATTCTCCCAAGCCCAGCTCAAATATACTCCCAAACCCAGCTTCAGTTTTAGGCCTTATCACCTTATGTACTCCAAATAAAACAAACTAGCCTGCTCAAGTCCAAACACTAAAAACAAAACTTCACCCTCTTCATCTCAAAAAATCCACTCAACCCACGGAATCCCTTTCTTTACATCTTATTCTTTTGTTTTGTCTTCTTTGATACACTTTCATTTGCACTGGTACCGTTGCCTACCTCCCAGCCCCCAAAACTCCAGTCCTCTGTACTCACAGTCTAGAAAAAAAAATAAAATAAAATAATCCTGACCAATTTTTTCTTTCTTCATCAGCTTTAGTTTTGGAACTTGGTGACTGGTGAGTTTTCTGCTCTTTCTTAAGCATTACACATTCATCTCTTTTTAATGTCTTTTTTGATTTTCTCAATTATCTACACCTAAATATTCACATGTTCTTTATATTTTCATAGATTTTTAAAGAAATACATGATTGAAGGCATGGAGAGATTGTTTGTGACGAGTCTTGAAGAAAAGATCTAAAGTTGGAGGCAGTCAGGCAGAGGCAGTAGGCATTGCCACATGGGTGACCTATCTTTGCACTTTATGAAGACAAAGTTTCTAAGGTAAAATTGTTTTGATTTATTACCTATTTTTGATTAGTTAGATATCATGTCGCTGTGGATGTGGCTATGGGTGTTGTTAAATTGTTTGGTTTATGTTGTGTACCAATACTCGTGTGTTTAATTTTTGTTTTTGTTTGAGGAGTTATTATTAATTAAAGTCGTATTAAAAATGGGTTGTATATTTAAATTATAGTGGAAATTTTGTTTTTTCTTGAGAATGAATAACATCCATATAACTAAGTAAAAATTTCTAATTAAAATTTTATTTTTTAAACTTCTTTTCAGGTTTATTTTTGAGTCATATTCTTAAAGCTAAAAGAATTATGAGCAAACGAAAAACAATTGATGCATTTTTTAAGAAAAAAGATGTTAGCAATTCAGAAATTAGGACACCTGTGACTATAGAAACAAATGTTGATACTTTAATGCCTGATGAACACCCTGACCCCTCCAAATGTTCAAGAATTCAATCTGAAGAGATAGATCGTGATCCAGGATCATGTAAACAAATATGTGAATTCCCTATCAACAAACAAGATGAAATCCGACGAGCTTATCTCAAAGACGGTCCATATCAACCTAAAAATATAGACTATCCATACAATGAGGATACTCATTGTCATCGATTTCAACCTTCATGGTTCGAATCGGCCCCCTCATGTAAAAATTCCTGGCTATGCCCCTGCCTCTTCATGCGCCTTACAAAACCCAAATGTTCTCCTTAATTACACCAACTCATCACTTTCTACTTCTAGCTATTTTGAGTTCCGTCCTTTCACTTTTCCGTTTCAATTTCAATTTTAAAGCAATGACTTCAAAGGGCCTCATAGATGTTCTCTATGCTTGGCATCGATTTCGCCAAGTCTGTAAATCTCTATAACTCTGTTTCTCTTAAAAATAAAATGTCCCTTTTGTTTCCATAGAAAGTAGCACTTCAAAGATTTTTTCACAAATTTTTTTTGTTAAGACTAAATGGAATTTGAACATTGAGTTTCTATGTGGTCTTTTAACATTCTGAATGATGATTCCAAGAATTGAGGACCGATCCAAAAGATCAACCTCAAGCCAAACAGTGGACTTGTCAAGGTAAAAAAAACCTATTTTTGAGTTTTTTATTTTATAATTTTTCTTTTTGCATGATGTAGTTAAATTCTTTTTAAAAATTCAGTTAATTTGCTAATCCATATTCATCAATATCCAAATTTATGTAAATAGAAATGGATCCCATAGATTTAGGATTGAAGCCGAAAACATAATCTGCTCATGAAATATAAAAACTGAGGAACAAATACTTGAAAGTATCAAGAAGAATGTAGAGGCTTGAGTTGAGTTTCTTTTGGTGCGGGTAGTTGTCCAAGGCTCCAAGTAATTGGCAGTGATCTTCGGTCCAGGTAACGTTAGTCACGTAAAATAAGTGTAGAGACATAACTAGAAATTTAAGACTCTTAAGGTAGTGTGTGCAATACAACATGTGCAGAGGTATATGTGTTCACGACTTTTTCTGGATGTTGTAGAAGCCACAAGATTTTCTATGTAGATACTAGATACAAGTAACGTTCCCATCCAGGGCTTAACATTTGAAAAGTCCAAAATTAACTTTGTTATTCATGATGTATATACTCCACTCCATGTCTTCCCTACTCAAAATTTTCGTATGTTTTATGGCTGCCTTAGAAATTTTAGTAATTTTCTGTTCTAGATATGTGTATATATATATACATTTGATGGATCTGTTCTAGGTATATTACAGCTTGCCAGATGCGCATTATCAATTTGGTTGTTAATACTTAGGCTCTATAAAGATTCTATAAACTTGAAAATTGTTAATATTAGTTCTTATCCTTCCAATCTTTGAACCCTTTTAAAAAAAAAAAAAAAAAAAAAATTTGGTTGGATCATGGTCCCCAAAGACTTAACAAATTTCTAATAATTGTATTGTTTGTAGTTGCACCTATCTCAGTTGTGCATCAATTGTTGCTCAAGATGGGTGGGTTGGCATGCCTATCCACTGAAGGTTACTATGTTCGTGTTTTTTATCCTCTTAAGTTTAGTCAAGCAGCCTAAAAAATTAGTGCAACTACTGATTCTTTATTTATTTATTTTTTTTTTTATAATTATTTTAGTTCTAGACTTTGAATCAGTTCAAATTAGAAATTGCAACTTAGCATATGACGTTCTTTGAATATGTTTGAAAAAATTACTACCAAATTTTGTCACTAACACTACTTCTCTTGACTATATGAAATTCTTTTTGAATTTATTAGTTCCCCAACTTGGATCATGATTTTAATAAAGTTGATCTATGGATGAAATTCACTGTCTCTCCTTTTTAAAATTTTCTTTTAGGCCTTAACTATGGTGTTTGATTACTACAACGGCAATTTTTCAATAACTAATGACATATTTGCAACACTTGGATTGAAAATTCATGGTGGCAAAAATGTCCCTTATGTGTAGGACATTTTCAGGGTATTAGGTCTTGGTACGTATTCAGTAAATTCTTGAGAAATACATAATGAGAGTTCCAAGTAAAAGACTTGGTCTTGGTGCCAAAGGATGTATTTTTTAGTGCATTTTGCCATAGATAATGTATATTAGAAGCTTCAAGGGTGTTGAAAACTTATTATAAATGAATCCTTACACTTCTATTAATAAGTTGAACAATGGTGAGATATCACCCCTTTCATTTTCTTTATAAAGATGGTTGTGGTTAAAGAAAATTATCTTCCTTCTCAACTCTATTCCATAGTGATACAATGATTGAGAAATTAAGTGTTAGGCATAATTTGGTGTATCTTTGTTGTAATTAGCTGAAAAGATTCAAGAATTACTTTGAGGAATGTACTTCATAATGATTTGGCAATTTAAGGGAATTTTTACCCCATGTTGATGAAATATATAGTTTTGATATCTATTTCTCAAACCATTCATTGCTAGATAGGAGTTAGGTTAATACTCACAAACCAAACCAATAATATGCTCGCTCTCTTTCAAAGGATGTGAAAATAATAATTGTGCAAGCAACTTAACCGAAATATTTAAATAATTGTGAATTCACTCACGTAACACACATATTCTTAATTATGTTATAGTATTTATCAAAAAAAAATTATGTTATAGTTGTGGGGCCGGGGAACTTATGATCTGACCCATGCTCTATTAGGGCCCAAGGCCCGTGCCGAGGAGAGTATTTGCCGAGGACGAATGGGGAAAGGCCGAAATGCTAGGTGCACAGCCGAGGATGACACTGTCCTCGGCACTCCAAGACTTCAAAGGGGAGAGCAACATCTCGTTGAAGGCTGCCCCCAAAAAGCCCCCTGAAGGAGATGTGAGTAGAATGGGACCCACATGGGGGTATGGTGCGAAGCTGGTTCAGGGTAAATGCGTCCCCTCCGCATTAAATGCACCCGCCAGCGTTCTAACCACGTTAATGAGAAAAGACGCCTGGACAGGGTGACTTCGATCATCGCAACTAACAGAAAACAAGGAGGGACAACTGATGGGACGGGTACTGAAGTAGGCACCTGCCTGATCAACAAGTGGATGGTTAAGATCAACCAAGAAGGGCTATATAATGTGAAGGTTAATGCACCAAAGAGGAGGCTGGGAAAAAGGGCCAAGAACTAGAGCCTCCCAGCCCACCTCCAGGAGAAAGACTCCTCGAACGAACACGATTTAATTCTATATGAATACCACGACAAACTACCGTCCGGTGACCAAAACTTAGCCTTTCAAACCCACGCTCTACAAATGATATTATTTGGGCCTTTTTACGTGCAAACACAGTATCATTTTTGGGTCGTTAAAAATTGTGTCCTTACAATTGGCGCCGTCTGTGGGGAAGGCTTGTGTCTTGGCACAGGTGGTGGGTTGAGACAATCCCTCACATCATTTCCAACAGCCGGATGTAGTGTTCTAGCGTAAAGTTCCACTAGGGGCTACATTTCTTCACTAGGGGCTCCGCTTCGTAGCGTCAGCAGTACGGATGGTTCTAGGGGCTTGGCCGAGAAGCTAATCCCCCTAAACCAAGGTCCCACGCCACAGTCGAGGGGTTAATTCCTCCAACTACTAAAAAATCAAGTTTTTGACAGAACCAAGGTATTGCATGGTCCTCGGACTTAAACCTATGGGGAAACCAACTACTTAAAAATCAAGTTTTGGACAGAACCAAGGTATTGCATGGTCCTCAGACTCAAACCTATGGAGAAACCAACTACTTAAAAATCAAGTTTTGGACAGAACCAAGGTATTGCATGGTCCTCGGACTCAAACCTATGGGGAAACCAACTACTTAAAAATCAAGTTTTGGACAGAACCAAGGTATTGCATGGTCCTCGGACTCAAACCTATGGGGAAACCAACTACTTAAAAATCAAGTTTTGGACAGAACCAAGGTATTGCATGGTCCTCGGACTCAAACCTATGGGGAAACCAAATACTTAAAAAATCAAGTTTTGGACAGAGCTCAAGGTATTGCATGGTCCTCGGACTCAAACCTATGGGAAACCAACTACTTAAATATCAAGTTTTGGACAGAACCAAGGTATTGAATGGTCCTCGGACTCAAACCTATAGGGAAACCAACTACTTAAATATCAAGTTTTGGACAGAACCAAGGTATTGCATGGTCCTCGGACTCAAACCTATGGGGAAACCAACTACTTAAATATTAAGTTTTGGACAGAACCAAGGTATTGCATGGTCCTCAGACTCAAACCTATGGGGAAACAAACTACTTAAAAATCAAGTTTTGGACAGAACCAAGGTATTGTATGGTCCTCGGACTCAAACCTATGGGGAAACCAACTACTTAAAAATCAAGTTTTGGACAGAACCAAGGTATTGCATGGTCCTCGAACTCAAACCTATGGGGAAACCAACTACTTAAATATCAAGTTTTGGACAGAACCAAGGTATTGTATGGTCCTCGAACTCAAACCTATGGGGAAACCAACTACTTAAAAATCAAGTTTTAGATAGAACCAAGGTATTGCATGGTCCACCAAGTTGGTCCTAATGGCACATATGACATTTCAGGTGATGCCTATGTACCCGTTGAAATAGGTCCAGACACGAGTTCAATACCCTGTAGGGGCGAGCGTGCTAGTATTCTGAAACAGGATCCTAAACATGTCATATGTGCAACCATGCATACATGTTACGATAATTAGTTCAGAAATCATAAACAGTAGTAAGTATTGACGAGGGCAACTGACAAGTAACCAAAAGGAAAAAGGAAGAAAAGAATTTCATATATATGGTCAACATGTTCAAATTACCAACAGACTACAAAGTTTTGTCAAAAAAAAAAAAAAAAACTAGTTAATCATTAAACTAAAAACAAATACGAAGCCTGGCCGGGGTTTCTACTTCTTTAATTTTGCATCGGCCACATCTTGGGAAGGCGGAACGGGATCAGCTTCGACGCCCTGGAGGACAGTCCCTTCTGGGGTAGACTGAGTAGGATCGGTGTTGGTGCTCTTGGGGACCACAGCAAGGGGAATTGCCTGTAGGGGCTGGGCAAGTATGGCTAGCTCTTCGGCATGTGTCGACCACAGGCTCAGCAACCTCTTTGGATACCTCGAGATCCGTACGCTGAGATGCTTCTATCACATCCTGAAGCTCTCCCCCTTTGAGTGGCTCCCCAGGAGAGGCGCCGACCTGTACAGTTTCCAACTAAGTGACCCCTTCCTCATGTTGGTCGCTCACAGCCTTTGAGCTAGTGGAGGTGGCCTCACGGATGGCTGTAGAGTAGAATATGTTCTCCGCTTTCCACAAATCGGACGAAGCATCCACCCCAGCTCGCTTCAAGGCCTCTTCCCAAACCTGGGAGCAGTAAAGCCTGCATACTCCAGGAATTTGGGCTTTGAGGGAGGCTTAGGTGTCAGCTACCCCCGCGTTGTAACCCTCATCCTCGGCCATTTCCTTCGCAGCCTCAGCCTCGTTTCTAGCAAACTTAGCCTCCTGCTTGGCCCTCATGGTTTCGTTCCGGGCATACTCCGCCACACCTTTGTCATTCTCTGCCAAGATCAGTCTTTTATTTAAATCACTGATCTACTCCTTGGCTATTCGCAACTGATCCTCGGCTTCTAGCAAACGATTTGTTTGTCCTCGATCTGTTTTTGGGCGCTAGCTAAACCCGCCGAGGCGCTATCCCTATCTCAGATAGCTTCTGTTAAGGCAGCCTTGGCCTTGGCGAGGTCGTCCTCGGAAGCTTTGAGAGTCCGCGTGGCCTCTAAGCGCTTGGAGCGTTCATTCTCGGCTGCCTTACTCTGCTTGTTCACTTCCTTCTCCATCCTATAGGTGGCCTGGAGAGCCTGTCAAGGGAGATAAATACATCGTGAATGACGGACCGGGAGTATGAGTTAATAAAGTTTTAGGGTTCAAGAGCCTTACCATGCCTAAGTGCCTCTTCGTGCTGAGGAAAACCTCCTGCATCCTCATTTTCTTTAACCCATCCACGTCGGTGGGAAGTAGCATGGTTCTCCCTAGTGCGTCTGCCACATAACCACCCTCGCCATCTCCAAGGTCTCTCATGGACGCGGTTTCCAGCAGAGGCCCCCCGTGGAGCATTGGGGCGGGAAGCCAGGCGCTTGGCAAGGATTGGGCCTCGATCCCCTTTCCCTTGCCTTGGGAAGATTGGGTTTCGGTCTCTTTACCCTTGCTTTGGTGCCTAATCTTCAGTTGTTTCGTACGCGGGGCTTTCTCCCTCTCCTTAGAAGGTTGGAATTTTCCCCCATCCATGGTTTCCTTGCCCTTGGGACTCCTCTTTCTCTTTGAATCAGTGCTCTCCGACCGAGGAGGCAGAGCTAGTTGGGGAGAAACAGGAAGTTTGGGGCAGGGGGATTGTGGCTGTAACTTTGTGGAGGATGACCTAGTCTGGATAGTCTGGGGCTGAGGTGGTGGGGACGAAGCATTGGAGTGCGGCGTTCCCTGCGCACCCTTTCCCGACTGACCCTCGAGGAGTTCGAATAAGCTGGTTGGGGGCTTTCTCTTAAGTCCCATCTCGGCTTGGGAAGATGTGCCTACTGATGACAATTCTGCCTCGGACAAGGCTGGGTCACCTATATCACCAGAAGGATCCTCGGATTGGTCGGCTAGGTCAAATACCCCAAATCCCTCCTCGGACTAATCTAACTCGCCTTCGTCCTCCGCTCCTTGATGAGATAAGGAGAGGTCCACCAGTGGGACGCCCTCTGGGACAGATGATCCTTCGGAGATTAAAAATCCCGACTCAACCACGGTAATTTTTGGAAGCCAAGGACGGCTATCGCTGATCACGTGCCTAGGGTCAGCAAATGACTTCTGAAGGGGAGCGTACCCTAATATTTTGTGAACGGCTCGAACTTGACCATCTCTGTCATTTACGAAAACTACCGCTTGTAGAACAGTCTCCAAGTCCACCTGGTTAACTAAGTGAAAATGCCGTTGAAAAGCGTGTGGATCTGTAAAAAAAAAAAAAAAAACAACATACGCATGGTTAGTTACCGAACCACATCAGATTAGAATGGCGCAATGGGTCGGCGCCCTTCCATTCCCTATACCCCACCTGGTTCTCCTTCTACCATGGGGCACGGAGTGCCATCATGCCATTCACCGAAGACGATAAGGAAATCCTTATTTAATCCCTTGTTGGAATCAGGGAGGCATTGAATTAGTCGAACCCTCTCGTCTCTCGTCTTCATGTAGTAGGATTTTCCCTTCAAATTTTGGAGATTATAGCACCAATTCACGTCATGGTGGGTCAATCTTAGCCCCATCTTTTCGTTTAAAGCATCCATACAACCCAGAATCCTAAACATGTTGCCGGTGCACTGGATGGGGGCTAATCGGAAGTGCCTGAGGTAACCCTTCGTTACCGGCCCCATAGAGATTCTCATACCCCCCTCTACAAAGGCGAGGACGGGAATTACCACCTCGCATGTTTCCCTCTTATAGTACCACTCCCCCATCTTACAATGCCTCAGACTTACATTGGGAGGAATCCTGTAATCGGCGATGAACTTTTTCATCGCCTCTTCAGTATCGACTAATTTCCTCAGTCTCAATTTAGCCATCTCTACGATTTACTAAACAAACTCAACCAGCGACGAGAGAAGAAAGGGAACCAAAGAAAAATAAACCCAGAAAAGAAAAAGCATGAGTTAATGGAGGCAGGGAACTTACAGAAAAGAGGAAAGACGCTTCGGACAGGGTTTTTGTGCTGGAGATAGACTTGAGTTTGGACAAAAGTTCAGATGAACCCAGGGTATATACACTAGAACTCTTAAGTGCAAAACTGAAGAGACAAATCCGTTCCAAAAAACATTTATGTTTCCTATTGAGAGTAACTGCACGAATTTTCCCGCCCATAAAGGCCAAGGAATCCCCACCTTTAGATCTCCATCATGCCGTAGAACGTGGTAAGCACAGAGCCGCCCGTATTTAATGAGGCCACGCTTCACCTTCCAAAGTCTCCAGGGACGTGTCTCGGGCAGACGAAAAGTCTCGGGAACCGATAGATGATAGGGATTGACAGGCATTGACAGATGTCTGATGTCATCAAAACCCTCCTATCCGTCCGAGGAGCCAGATAGCAGGATTTTGAGGGGCTATTGTGGGGCCGGGGAACTTATGATCCGGCCCACGCTCTACTAGGGCCCAGGGCCCGTGCCGAGGAGGGTATTTGCCGAGGACGAATGGGGAAAGGCCGAAATGCTGGGGGTACAGCCGAGGATGACACTGTCCTCGGCACTCCAAGACTTCAAAGGGGAGAGCAACATCTCGTCGAAGGCTGCCTCCAAAAAGCCCCCTAAAGGAGATGCGAGTAGAATGGGACCCACATGGGGGTACGGTGCGAAGCTGGTTCAGGGTAAATGTGTCCCCTCCGCATTAAATGCACTCTCCAGCGTCCTAACCATGTTAATGAGAAAAGACGCCTGGACAGGGTGACTTCGATCATCACAACTAACAGAAAGCAAGGAGGGACAACTGATGGGACGGGTACTGAAGTAGGCACCTGCTTGATCAACAAGTGGAGGGCTAAGATCAACCAAGAAGGGCTATATAATGTGAAGGTTAATGCACCAAAGAGGAGGCTGGGAAAAATGGCCAAGAACCAGAGCCTCCCAGCCCACCTCCAGGAGAAAGACTCCTCAAGCGAATACGATTTAATTCTATATGAATACCACGACAAACCACCATCCGGTGACCAAGGCTTAGCCTTTCAAACCCACGCTCTACAAATGATATTGTTTGGGCCTTTTTACGTGCGAACCCAGTATCATTTTGGGTCGTTACAAATTGTGTCCTTACAATAGTAATTCATGTTTCTTTTTTATTTTTCGCTCTTTTAATATATAATATAATTTATGCTAATTATGTAAATATTATACCATAAGATTAAATTTTTTTTTTATGGATCATAAAAATTAGTTAGAAATTATTTCAAAATAAAATTATAAATTATCCGCGCATCGCATGGGACATCGTCTAGTAATATATAATAGGGTCACAACGCAATGCTTTTAAGAAAACATATATCCATATATAATTTTCCAAAATGTGTTTGACCCAAAAACAACATTTATAAAACATGGTTATTTTCCAAAAATCCCATTAAAAAAACTACTTACCTCGCAACTGCAAAATCCTAATTCTCCAGGCTCCAAGGAGATTAGCTAGAACCTAAACAATATCAAGTAAATCTATCACAATAGGTATAGAGCTTGAAATTGCATCTAGCCACAATTTAGGAATTGCCAAATAATCACTTAATTAGGCAAGCCTAGTATTTAACATCATCAATACTAATATATTCCACTTCCATAGTTTCTCAACAAAATGATTCACAAGACATAAAGTCCAATTTAAGAAGTTAACCCATTTAATATCATCTCCAACATTATGACTAGCTTCCATAAAATTTACACTACATTATTAAGAGACCTATGAAAACAAAATCAATATATCCTCCAGGACAAGAAATTTAGAACTTCAACTAACTCCAAATAAACCCAATGGCAATGGAAAAATTAAATTTACCAACCATCACATGTTATAACTTAAAACCCCTAAATTTTCCACTATAAATAAATCTTAGGTAGTCATCATTAGCACAAACCATATACCCACTCATCAAATAATTCCACCAATACAAAACCCATACATAAAAACACATAAATATCACTTCCAATGCTCATAAATCACATGGGTATCATTATTAAAGCTTAGATAAAAATAACCTCAAGCAAAAGTGCAAAACCCACCAAAAAGATGAGAAATTTTTACCTCAAAAAAAGGATGTGAAGGTGTTTATGAGTTCTCAAAAATTTTCCAGTGATCTTGCCGAAAAAATGATGGTGGAAATGGTGATATGGAGGTGCCAGCAAGAGAGTTTGAAGGAGTGAAGAGGAGTGTTCTACCGAAAATGAAAAAGAAGAAAAAGAAAGAAAAGAGAAGTAGGGAAGTGAGCCGGCCAAAGAAGAGATAAGATTGGGTGATTGTGTGGTGGGTAGTGGGGTTAGGTGGGGCTTTGGCACGTGGGAACCCAAAAGAAATATCTGATCTTGACTTCTTCTTTTTTAACTGACGGGACGTTACAATATATATATATATATATATATATATATATGTAGAAACCTCATGCAAGAGAATATGAGGTTCTGCTATGTAGCGTTTTGTATGAGGAGTATTTCATTTAGCCTCCCTTCACATCTCCCATCCTCTTATCAATGAAGGCAAAAATGCAGAAGATTAAGAGATTTGGTTCCACTCCCTTTTCCAACTTCTTGAACTCTTCCACTTTTAATTTCATTAATTTTTAAAATAAAAGGTAGTCTCCCTTCAATGTTAGTTTTTCATGTTATAACACCTATTATTTTATATATTCTTGTTTCACAAAATATTGAAGGGAAGAGAGAGAGAGAGATTAGTGTCAAGAAAACTATGAAATTGGCTTTGGTTTTATGTAACGACCTAAGAAAAAGTGATAGCCACATCTGCGCTATATCTCAAAAGGACTAGTCACAATTGAGGCTAATTACAGTTGTTAATAAAACTCAGTTCAACCCAGTAAATACCCGATATGAGACTCATCACACACTCATACACATCACACAATCAATCAAATTGGGGCATTACAATCTCCCCCATTTAAATCCCTAACATCCTTGTTAGGGTCTAATTTGTGAGGTAGTGTCTCTGAGCCCACACAAGGTTACCGGACCGGCTCTAATACCATATATAACAACCCAAGGAAAAGCGTTAGTCACATCTGCGCTATACCTCAAAAGGACTAGTTACAATTGAGGCTCCTTGCAGTTGTTAATAAAGCCCAGTTCAACTCAGTAAATACCTGATATGGGACTCATCATACACCCATACACATCACACAATCAATCAAATTGGGGTATCATAATATTGTGATACCCTAATTTGATTGATTGTGTGATGTGCATGGGTATGTGATGAGTCCCACATTTGTGATGCCCCAATTTGATTGATTGTGTGATGTGTGTGGGTGTGTGATAAGTCTCATATCGAGTATTTACTATGTTTAATTGAGCTTTATTAACGACTGTAAAGAGCCTCAATTGTGACTAGTCCTTTTGAGGTATAGCGTAAATGTGGCTAGCGTAGATGTGGCTAGCGCTTTTCCTTGGGTCATTACATATGGTATCAGAATTGGCCAGGTAACCCCATGTGGGCTCGGATATACTACCCCACAAAGTGGGCCCTAACGAGGACATTAGGGATTTAAGTGGGAGAGATTGTGATGCCCTAATTTGATTGATTGTGTGATCTATGTTGGTATGTGATGAGTCCCACATTGGGTATTTATTAAGTTGAACTGGGTTTTATTAACAACTGCAAGGAGTCTCAATTGTGACTAGTCCTTTTAGGGTATAGTGCAGATGTGGCTAACACTTGCCAAAGCTTGATACAATACTTCAGCAACATTTGGGATTTCTAAAGGTATGTTTAGGGAAGAAATAGAGCTTTTATATGTGTTATTTGTGTTTATTTATATTCGGAAAGTGCATAATCTTTGTAAGTGATTGAGGTACTCGGATATATGTAAAATTAAACTTAAGATATGAAATGGTATAATTTTATGTTTCTCTTTTCAATTGTTGTTATATTTTTAATCTTTTGACATGTATATTTAGTTTTATAAATTAAAAATTGTAAATCTTAAATCGTAGATGTCCAACTTTCAAAAGTTCATATGTTTTTTTTTTTTTTTAAAGAAAAAAAATCCTTAAAAAAATAATAAGAATTCTTATATTGAAAAGGTCATATGTAAGAACCAAATAGACATGTGCACTTGATAAAAAATATCAATAGGCATGGAGTGGCACTTTTAGAGTATAATTAATTATTGTTACTTATATATGTATGTTGATGGCCATTTCGGAAGGCCAAGTGGAAGGGAGAAGCCCAGCAACACAGATAGAAAAGAGTTGGCAAACGAATAGAAAACCCATTAAGCTCAAGCAATAGAAATAATGGATCATAGGCCCATGAAATAAACAAATGGGCCTTGAGGAGGTAAATGGGCTTGAAGGAGTTCGGAAAGAGAGAAAAAGCAAACCATGGCAGTATATGATGTGGAAAAGTGAGAATGGGCCACGGCACGCTCAAAGTAATGAAAGCAAAGAAAGTAAGGGATTGATGGCAAGCCTAAGAATCCCAAGGATGAGAAATAATGTAGTTGGGCCAAGGAAGCTCAAAGATTCAGTAAAAACCTATGGTAATGCAAAGTTAAGAAAAGGGTCGAGGAAGCCCAAGTGAAGCAAACGGGCCCGAGATGCCCAAGGGAAAACAAATGGGACACAGGAACTCACCAATGATATAACAAAAGAACCAATGGCCATGCTGGGCCATTAGGAGAAGAATAAACGGCAAGGCCAAAGAGGCCCAGCCAGATTAAGACAAAACAACTTCACAATAGGAATGATAGAGTGGTATGGTAGGAGATGGTAGCAGAAAAAAGAGTGGGTTGAAGAAAAGCAAAGCCCACCGTCAAGCAAGGCCCAACCCCGAATTAGGTAAGCCATAAAGGAAAGAGAAACTAGAAAATAGTCAAAAACGGACGGCAGACTATGCAGGCCAACCACGGCAAACACATGAGCAGCAGGTAGATTTTGGACATACATAGAAGAGAGGCACGTGCAAGGCCCAGACCTCACCAGCTTGTACCTAGCCAATACAGGACAAGGTGAGGTCATGGGTCAGAGGTAAGAGGGCATGGTTTAGGGTGGGGAGAGGGGAAAACCTATTTTGAGATTCCTGTTAGGGCTTTTTTGGGGGAAGAATCCTACTGGGATGACATACCACCCAAAGAAGCAAAACTGAGTTGGAACAACTAGGTGCATGCTATGAAGGATAGGGAGAAAGAAGGCACCCACACCATAGTAGGAAAGGGTGCCACGGCAGACAAACAAACAAAATAGCTTTCTTTTGTCTGGCAATGGGGAGTGGCACATAGATGGACCAGTTGTGGTTGGCAAGTACACCCAGACCAGATAAAGGTGATTAAGGATTAAAATAGTAAAATCCGGTCACAGCAGGCACTACAAAGACACCCGTTGGGTGGGGGGGACAACAAGCACCACAGTATTAGAAATTTGAAAACCAGGAAATAAAAAACAAGGATTAAGAAAAAGAAGTAGAAAGAAAAAGATAAGAAAGGGGAATATTAGAAAAGAAGGAAAGAAAAAGATAGAAAGTTAGAACGGCAGACATGCACCAATAGGTTGATTCCCTTTCTCCCTCTCAAAATCTTGCTCTCTACCGGAAACAAATAGTGTTCTTATGTACCAACTATTCAGGTCTGCTTCCCTCAACGTGATTAATTTCCATAGCAGGATCTCCTTGAGAGATTATTCACTTTGAGAAGAGGCATTCTTCCCTCTTTGGTTTTGATCCTACGGATCAGACTTGATTTGATTTATTTCCTCTCTCAATCAACTCATATACTACCCACTTGTTCCCCTTACTTTTCTTATAAAATAATTGTTATTAAACTGTGATTATCTTTTTCTTAAGTAGGGATTATTTGTTTACCTTAATAAAGATCTCAAAGTACTTTATTTTATCTTGTTACTATCATATCTGTCTACCGCAACCCATCTGAAACAGTTCTGCCCTCTGTAAGTATGCTCTTGGTAAACGAGGCATAGTTTGCACACAAGCCGGACCAAATTGAGTTGAAGTTGGACCGGTCTCAACTCCCATACTCAGAATACTTGAGCCCAATATCGCAGGAGGCAGCCCAGCCCACTTTAACCAAAAAAGGCCCACCACAATGTATATATCGTATTATAATTTTTTTCTTCACATTTTAGTGACATATAATACATAATCAAAATTAATTTTCCAAACATTATAACACATATGAATATTATAAAATAATGAATTACGAACATGCGCATCGCGCAAGACATCTGCTAGTTTATAATAAAGAGAGGGATACTCACAAAAACAATCACTCTTTAGTCATTACTTTTAGAGTGGGGGATATACCGAGAGAGAGAGAGAGAGAGAGAGAGAGAAATTTGTGATCTATATTGTTTTTTGGTTTTAGACTCGGTTGATATGTGATTTGTTTAGTATTAGGATGGATTGATATGTGATTAGGGTGTGCAAAAATATTTTTAAGGGTAAATTAAACTAATAATTTTTTTTGGGAAAAAGTACATGGTTGGTCCTTGAAGTTTCAAATTAACGTTATTGATCCCTGAAAAAAAAAAAAAAAAAAAAAAAAAAACTATTAAGTTTTTCCATTGCTGTTTATGAGTTTCATAACTTATGTGGTTAACCAAAAAAAACAAAATTGTGATAATTTTTAGGTGACATGGCAATGCATGACCCACGAAATATGAAATATCCAAACCTGTCTGAAATGGGTTTCCCAATTCAATTGAATCCGAAGATGCACTAGCTTGATGTTCAAACCCCTTTGGTGTTCTCTCCCAAATAATCCCATCAACTACCATGTCTCAAAGAACACGTTGCCACCGAGCCATATGAAATTCTAGGCGATAGACAACGCAAAGCTTGCAACATTATTCAAGTCAGGGGGTTCAACATGTGGAGCTGCCCCTGTTAGGGAAAAAATACAAGTGCGGCCATGCAATGCATTTTTTTCCCAATACAACAGTAAACTCTAATCTAAAGCGAAAAATAAATATCCATAACAATGGTGCCAAAAATGGGGCAATGTTTTCTCCTATTGTCACTCTTCCTAGGCGGATCAAATTACAAACTAGATCAAACACAAACTAAGATTGAATTCTACTCTAACTTAATCTAAGTGTATATGTGTATGAGCCTCCTTTCTAGAGACTTAAATCCTGACCCTTGACTACTACATTTCACAAAAACTTATACTCGATCGTGGAGTGACCATCTTGGTAGGGGTACTATGTTATTTCTAATGAAACCACATGCAACAACTTTTGTCTTAGGGTCTGTTTGGGAACCGCTTATTTTGCTGAAACTGAAAACTTTTTGCTGAAAATACTGTAGATAAAGGGAAAAGTTATATGAAATAGTACAGTGAGACCCATGAATAGTATCAAAAAGTACAGTGAAGCCCGTGAATAGTAGTAAAAATAAACTAAATAGAAAAATAATTTTCATTTTTCATTTCAATCCAAATGGAGGCTTAAATCATACACACACGTTTAGCTGTAAACGCTAGTATTTAATTGGTCAATCAATGTGATTGTCACATCATTTTTGTGCCATAGGCAGGCATGATCAGCAAATTGGGCCGATTCTATAAAAACAGGGGTTGTCGCTACAGTCAGGATTTTTAATTGCTTAAGCACACGAAATTCAAGTAAACCATGTGAGTCTCTGTGATTTTAGATGTGTATTAATCATTTTATTTGAGACCATCGGAATATTGACAGTTGATGCCTTGTTTTCCTTTACTGTTTTTATGTTCATTTCCCTAATGTGGAGGAGATTTGTCCTAAAACAGGTTCACTCCCTGCATTCTCTAAATGCAGTGTTATATGTTGAGCAGAAATTGGAACCCATACGCTGGATTGTGACAACATTCTAAGGCACCAAATTTAAAATTCAATGGCTCAAACCACCTTCTTCTATTAATTAATTTCACAAGTTCTAATGGATTGTATTTTATATTTATATATATATATATATATTTATATATTATCAAATTTTGTACTATAGACCTGAGATTTGAAATTTTACGAGTTATTTTGTGAGACCAATATCTTAGAATTTATAGAAGTTGAACAATTCTTGCACTAGAAATGAATACCCTTGGGCCATGAAATAGAATTCAATAGTGACACGAGCAAAAATTTGTTGAAGGCAGTGAATTGACTTAGAAGTAGAAGAGCAAATATATATTTTGTTTTTCACTAGTGTATATATAAAAAGAGATGGTCTATCAACCTATACAAATTTACAGACAAAAATGGATGCCCATGATGAATTCAGGGATGGGGGTTGAGGTTGTTGAGAAAGGAAACTCGGGCCTTGACTAGACACCTAGACAAACATTCAAGCACCTCTTCCACATCTTGAATGCTGGACTCCAACTTCCCCATCCAGTTCTGCACATTCTGAACATGGATGGAGTAATCAACTTTGCTTGTCTTGTGACTAATGAGAGTTTGTAATGCTGCAACTACCTTCTCAAATTCATTTGCATCTGTTTCTTCACCCTCACATGCTATTCTCTTGGGGTGCACCAACTTCGAAACTACAAACCAGCCACTTGATCTTGATAGTAACTTTGGTCCAGCTATAAAGGTCAAGAGTGATTCAAAGACCATGACAGTTACAGCTTCTAGCTCTTTTAACATGCTAACAATGGCTAGATCTTCATTTTTCTTAGAGTTCAACTTAGTTTGCATGCCCTTTAAGGCCTTCTGCATTGCCTTTTTTACCACCTTCCTAGAGGCCAAGTATTTTTCAACTTCCCTTCCAAGCTCCAATTTACTGCCATGTCTTCTGCGCAGGGTTGATTGAAGTTCACGTGTGCATTCCTTTGTTTGCAACAATGCATCCCTTACGATACCACACACATCCACGAGCCTGAGAGATCCATCCAATAGCTCATTAAACCATTTCCGATTTTGCTCTTGGGCTAAGGCCTGCGCAAAAGGTAACTGGAGCAAGTTATCAACACAATCATGCAAATCTTGAAGCCCAATTAGTTTCTGGCTTAATGATGTTGAAGATGAAGAGGTTGCTTCAGAACATCTCAATCTTCTCAATTGTTCATTGAATTCTGATATGAGCGGGTGTGCTCTGGTGGGAAAGCTGTTAAGAGCGAAAATGGTGATGGGAGGTTTAGTTGACACGAGAGTCAGCCATGTTTACCTAACACAAAAAAGATGTGTCGCTGTTGAATGTACAATTTTGCGTATCAATTTGCTTTGCTTTAGTTAGCATCTTCTCAATATATATGATGGGGTGAGGTGGACATAAGGAATCTCAATATTTTCAAATATCAATGAGTTGTAACATTATTTTGATCTGGATCTAGACACTCTTTTAGCATTGTCTAGGAAGTGTCTCCCTCTTGCCAGCTCCCCAACTCAATATCAAATTATTTTAAGCTTCTAAATTACAAGAGCATCTTTGCAAAAGATTGTACACATTGAATTGGACAATTATCTACAAGATAGACAATGCTTAAGAAGCATTGAACCAGCTCTCCAACTCACTATTGCAGCAATGTTTTTGCAATGTCTCATCTTACCATCTCTCCAACTCACATTCAATCATATTTAAATTCAAAAATCACAAGTGCATCTTCTTAAATTTAATTAAAATATACGATATAAAAAAGGACAAGAAAAGGCAATAGCCATTATATCCAGCCTACGCGCCTGCCTTTCAAGCAGATGTTAGTATGTACCCCTCATGCACACATAAATATTATTAATTACCAGTTTAATGCAATGAAAAATAGTGTTTATTACAATCATACAGCAATCCTAAAATCTGAAATTTTTCTTCAGTGTATAAAGTGTTGGTCATCCTGGTACTACTTGTTTCCTATAGATTTTTAATTATAAATACCTGTATCAAATTCTTCCATACTCTTTGTTTGGCCTGAATATTATCATGCTTACAAATATCATGGTCTCTGTTATTTCTAATGAAACTATAATTTCATCCACATTTAGCTGCAGTGTTCAGTACTCGTATATTTTTACCTTGTTGGAGCTTCTACATACCTTCTCTTTGTCCACATGCAACAAAAGCTATCGAAAATTACACATAAAGCTTAATGATTTAATTGGTTAATCAGTGTGATTGTTACATCATTTCTGTGCCACAGGCAGGCAAGATCTGCATATGCAACTTCTCCATTTCTGTTCATAATGTAGACAATTTAATTGGCTGATATATCTACAGTCAGGATTTTTAATTGCTTATGCACAGAAATTCAAGTAAACCATATGAGTCTCAATTATTTTAGATGTGTATTACTATCTCAATTATTTTAGATGTGAATTACTATATTTTTATTACCAAATTTTGTACAGTTGACTTGAGATTTTAAATTTTACGAGGTACCAATATCTTAGAAATCATAAAGATTGAACAGATCTTGAACTAGAAATGAATTCTTTGGAATATAATTCAATGGTGACACAGGAAAATCTTCGATAGAGGTAGTGAATTGACAAAGAAGTAGAAGAGAAAATATATGTGTTTTTCATTTGTGTATTTGTACAAAAAGAGAGAGCCTATCAACTTCTAAAAATTTACAGCCAAAAATGTATGCCAAGATAATTTCTGGGCTAGTGGTTGAGGATATTTAGAAAAGAAACTCGGGTCTTGACTAGACGCCTTGACAAACATTCAAGCGCCTCATCAACATCTTGAATGCTTGACTCCAACTTCCCCATCCAATTCTGCGCATTCTGAACATGGATGGAGTAATCACATTTGCTTGTCTTGTGACTAACGAGAGTTTGTAATGCTGCATCTTCCTTCTCAAAGTCATTTGCATCTGTTTCTTCACCCTCACATGCTATTCTCTTGGGGTGCACCAGCTTGGAAACTACAAACCAGCCGCTTGATTTTGATTGTAACTTAGATCCAGCTATGAAGGTCAAGAGTGATTCAAAAACCAAAATAGTTACAGCCTCTAGCTCTTTTAACAAGCTAACAATGGCTAGATCTTCATTTTTCTTAGAGTTCAACTTAGTTTGCATGCCCTTCAAGGCCTTCTGCATTGCCTTTTTTACCACCTTCCTAGAGGCCAAGTATTTTTCAACCTCCCTTGCAAGCTCAATTTTACTGCCATGTCTTCTGCGCAGGGTTGATTGAAGTTCACGTGTGCATCCCTTTGTTTGCAACAATGCATCCCTTGCAATACCACACACATCCACGAGCCTGAGAGATCCATCCAGCAGCTCATTAAACCATTTCTGATTCTGCTCTTGGGCTAAGGCTTGTGCAAAAGGTAACAGGAGCAACTTATCAACACAGTCATGCAAATCTTGAAGCCCAATTATCTTCTGGCTTAATGATGTTGATGATGAAGAGGTTACTTCAGAACATCTCAATCTGTTCAATTGGTTGTTGAATTCTGAAATGAGCGGGTGTGATCTAGTGGGAAAGCTGTTAGAGCGAAAATGGTGATGGGAAGTTTCGTTGACACGAGAATCAGCCATGTTTAACTAAAACAAGAAAGACGTTTCTCTGTTGAATGTACAATTTTGTGTATCAATTTGCTTTTCTTTGGTTAGCTTCTTCTAAATATATATGATGGGGTGAGTTGGACATAAGGAATCTCAATATTTTCAAATATCAATGAGTTGTAACATTATTTTGATCTGGATCTAAACACTCCTTCAGCGTTGTCTATGCAGTGTCTCCCCATTGCCAGCTTCCCAACTCAATATCAAATTATTTTAAGAGTCTAAATTACAGGAGCATCTTTGCAGAAGATAACACTATACATTGAATTGGACAATTATCTATAAGATAGTCAACAAATAACAAGCATTGAACCAAGTCTCCAACTCACTATTGCAGCAATGTTTTTGCAATGTCTCCTCTCACCAGCTCTCCATCTCACATTCAATCATATTTAAATTCAAAAATCACAAGAGCATCTTCATAATTTTAGTTAAAATATACGATATAACGAAGGACAAGAAAAGACAGTAGCCATTATATCCAGCCTACACGCCTACCTTTCAGGCAGTTAGTAGTCTGTACCCCTCGTGCGCACATAAATATCATTTAATTACCAGTTTCATGCAATGAAAAATAATGTTTATTACAATCAGACGGTAATTCCTAAAATCTGGAAAATTTTTCTTCAGTGTGTAAAGTGTCGGTCAACCTGATACTGCTTGCTTCCTGCAGATTCTTAATTATAAATACACATATCAAATTCTTCCATACTCTTTGTTTTGCCTGATTATTATCATGCTTACAAGATAGAGTATGTCATGGTCTCTGTTAAATCTAATGAAACTATAATTTCTTCCACATTTAGCTGCAGTGTTCAGTACTTAGTATATCTTTACCTAGTTGGAGCTTCTACAGACCTTCTCTTTGTCCGCATGCAACAAAAGTTATCGAAAATCACACAGAAAGATTTAATTGGTTAATCAGTGTGATTGTTACATCATTTTTGTGCCATTGGGGCAAGATGTGCATATGTGACTTCTCCATTTCTACTCATATTGTAGACAATTTTATTGTCTGATTCATTAAAAACATGGGTTGTCCCTACAGTCAGGATTTTTAATTGATTAAGCACAGAAATTCAAGTAAACCATATGAGTCTCAATTATTTTAGATGTGTATTAATAAATTTATTTGAGACAAAAAAAAAATATTGACAGCTCAGATGTCATCTTTTCCTTTTCTGTGTTTATATCAATTCCCTAAAATGGAGGAGCTTGGTCCTCAACCAGATTCATGCCCTGCAATCTCTAAAAGCTCAGTATTATATGCAGAGTAGAAATTGGAACCTGCAGGCTGGATTGCGAAAACATTCTAAGGCACCAAATTTAAAATGTAATGATTCAAACCACCTCCTTCTGTTAATTGATTTCCCAAGTTCTATGGATTGAGCTAATGAGATGATATTTACTATATTTTTATTACCAAATTTTGAACAGTTGACTTGAGATTTTAAATTTTATGAGGTTTTGTGGGAACGATATCCTAGAATTTATAATGATTGAACCATTCTTGAACTAGAAATGAATACTTTGATAGAGGCAAATATTTGATAGAGGCAGTGAATTGACTTAGAAGTAGAAGAGAAAACATATATGTTTTTCATTTCTATATTTGTACAAAACGAGAAGGCCTATCATCTTGTAAAAATTTACAGCCAAAAATGGATGCCCATGATAATTTGGGGCTAGTGGTTGAGGATATTGAGAAAGGAAACTCGGGTCTTGACTAGACGCCGTGACAAAAATTCAAGCCCCTCATCAACATCTTGAATGCTTGACTCCAACTTCCCCATCCAGTTCTGCACATTCTGAACATGGATGGAGTAATCACATTTGCTTTTCTTGTGACTAACGAGACTTTGTAATGCCGCATCTACCTTCTCAATGTCATTTGCATTTGTTTCTTCACCCTCACATACTATTCTCTTGGGGTGTACTAGCTTGGAAACTACAAACCAGCCACTTGATTTTGATTGTAGCTTTGATCCAGCTATGAAGGTCAAGAGTGATTCAAAAACCAAGACTGTTACAGCTTCTAACTCTTTTAACAAGCTAACAATAGCTAGATCTTCATTTTTCTTAGAGTTCAACTTAGTTTGCATGCCCTTTAAGACCTTCTGCAATGCCTTTTTTACCACCTTCCTAGAGGCCAAGTATTTTTCAACCTCCTTTGCAAGCTCCATTTTACTGCCATGTCTTCTGCGCAGTGTTGATTGAAGTTCATGTGTGGATTCCTTTGTTTGCAATAATGCATCCCTTGCTACACCACACACATCCAAGAGCCTGAGAGATCCATCCAACAGCTCATTAAACCAATTCTGATTCTGCTCTTGGGATAAGGATTGTGCAAAAGGCAACAGGAGTAAGTAATCAACAGAGTCATGTAAATCTTGAAGCCCAATTAGTTTCTGGCTTAATGATGTTGATGATGAAGAGGTTGCTTCAGAATATCTCAATCTGCTCAATTGGTTGTTGAATTCTGAAATGAGCGGGTGTGCTCTAGTGGGAAAGCTGTTGGAGCGAAAATGGTGAAGGGAGGTTTGGTTGATAGGAGAGACAGCCATGTTTGCCTAAAACAGGAAAGACTTCTTGCAGTTGAATGTACATTCTTGTATAGCAATTTTTCTTTGCTTTGCTTTAGTTAGCATCTTCTCAATATATATGATGGGGTGAGGTGGATATAAGGAATTACATTATTTTCAAATATCAATGAGTTGTGACATGATTTTGATCTGGATCTAGACACTCTCTCAGCATTGTCTACGCAGTGTCTCCCTCTCTCCAGTTTCCCAACTCAATGTCCAATTATTTTATGCTTCTTAACTTACAGAAGCATCTTTGTATAAGATAAAACAACATATTGAATTGGAAAATGATTGATAAAATATGATGTTATTAAATTCCAATTGAAGTTTGAAGACCTAATGTTTGATTAATAATAATGCAACCAATGATGCTATAAGAAGCTGGGAAATGAGCTTATGGGAGACAATATTGCAGTGCCACATGGTTATTATTTCTTATTTAATTCTAGAAAAAAATTATGGATAAACCAGAAGTTGCAGAAATTATTGAGAGAGTGATGCCTCCCTTGTTCCCATAAATTGATAACTCCTCACAGATTGCAAACTTGGTCAAGGACTATGAGAGGAAACCCCCTTGGAAGGAAGGTGGGTTTCACAGCAAGAAAAGCCTTTCACCATGTTCCCTTTTACTATGGTCACCACCAATAGTATGGTTCAACCTTTCGTTATTCAGTAGTACTACGCAACTTACTGAATCATAGCTGCTGGAAACCATAAGGATTCATATATTTCTTAAAATATAAGTAAGCATTAGAATTTCAAAAGAAATGTATATGCATATGTTTGCAATTATGGTAAATAACTAACATAGCACTATTTTAAAAATCTATGAAATGCTGAGGGGAATTTAATGGATATCACAGACAAGGCAACCTGATTGTAATTAATTTGACACATATCACACAGTTACAGTAATTTTATAATACATGTGTGGACGAGTGACATAACAATCTTGTCTCCCAGAAAGTCAGGCTGAGCTATTGTTAGAATGGATTATGCTTATTTCTTATTAGAGAACATGTTGCTGATACTGCACATATGTTGAATAATTTAGATATCAATGCTAAACTTTTATGTCATGAAGGGAAGTACTCGTGTGATTTTATAAGCTAAATTACAGACACCTGTATATGCTAGTATAATGCTTAATGATATCATTGGCTATACTATGTGATTGTTAATTGATTGTTGTGCCATGGGCAGGCATGATCTGCATATGCGACTTCTCCATTTCTGTTCATAATGTAGAAACTTTTATTAGGCTGATTCATTAATAACATGGGTTGTCTCTCAAAGAGAGACAGTCAGAATTATAAATTTCTTAAGCATAAAAAATTCAAGTAAACCATGTGAGTCTCAATGATTTAGATGTGTTTTAATCAAATTATTTGACACAGAGTATTTACCTCTCTTGTTTCTTGTTTTTCTTTTCTGTTTTTCCGTTCAACTCTATAAGTGGAGGAGCTTGGTCCTTAACCAGATTTAAGCCCTCTATCCTCTAAATGCACAGCGTATATCAAGAAGAAACTGGAAATTTGGAACCCATAGGTTAAAATGTAAAACAGTCTGAGGCACCAAATTTAAATTTCAGTGGCTCAAACCTCCTCCTACTATTATTTATTTAACAAGGTCTAATGGATTCAACTAGTGAGATGATCATTTACTATATTTTTATAACCAAATTTAGTACAGAGGGCTTGAGACTTAAAATTTTACACGGTATTTTGTGAGATCCAATATCTTAGAATTTATTAAAACTGAACCATTCTTGTGGTAGGAATGAACACTCCTGGAATAAAATTCAAAAGTGATAGTAGCAAATATTTCTGAAAGACAGTGAATTGACTTAGATGTAGAAGACAAAATATATGTGTACTTCATTTGTTTATGTGTGCCAAAAGAGAAGGTCTATCATGTTGTACAAATTTACAGACAAAATTGATGCCTATGATGATTTCTGAGCTAGTGGAAGACAGTGAATTGACTTTGATGTAGAAGACAAAATATATGTGTATTTCATTCGTTTATGTGTACAAAAAGAGAAGGTCTATCATGTGTACAAATTTACAGACAAAATTGATGCCCATGAAGATTTCTGGGCTAGTTGTTGAGGATGTTGAGAAAGGAAACTCGGGTTTTGACTAGACGCCTAGACAGACATTCAAGCACCTCTTCAACATCTTCAATGCTTGACTCCAACTTCCCCATCCAGTTCTGCACATTCTGAACAAGAATGGAGTAATCGGATTTGCTTGTCTTGTGACTAATGAGAGATTGTAATGCCACAACTGCCTTGTCAAATTCATCTGCATCTGTTTCTTCATCCTCACAGACTACTTTTTTCGGGTGCAATAGCTTGGAAACCACAAACCAACCGTTTGATTTGGATTGCAACTTTGGTCCAGCTATGAAGGTCAATAGTGATTCAAAGACCATGACAGTTACAGTTTCTAGCCCTTTTAACATGCTAACCATGGCTAGATCTTCATTTTTCTTAGAGTTCAACTTAGTTTGCATGCCCTTTAAGGCCTTTTGCATTGCCTTTTTTACTACTTTCCTTGAGGCCAAGTATTTTTCAATCTCCCTTGCAAGCTCCATTTTATTGCCATGTCTTCTACGCAGGGTTGATTGAAGTTCACGTGTGCATTCCTTTGCTTTCAATAATGCATCCCTTGCAATACCACACACGTCCAAGAGCCTGAGAGATCCATCCAATAGCTCATTAAACCATTTCTGGTGCTGCTCTTGAGCTAAGACTTGTGTGCAAGGCAACAGGAGCAAGTTTTCAACACAGTCATGCAAATCTTGAAGGCCAATGAGTTTCTGGCTTAATGATGCTGATGATGAAGAGGTTGTTTCAGAACCTCTCACTCTGCTCAATTGGTCATTGAATTCTGAAATGAGCGGGTGTGCTCTTGTGGGGAAACTGTTGGAGCGAAAATGGTTAAGTGAGGTTTGGTTGACAGGAGAGGCAGCCATTTTTACCTAAAACAAGAAAGACGTCTTGCAGTTGAATGTACAATTCTGTGTATCAATTTGCTTTGATTTAGTTAACATCTTCTCAATATATATGGTGGGGGTGAGGTGGACATAACATAAGGAATCTCATGATTTTTATATATCAATGAGCTGTAACATGGTTTTGATTTGGATCTAGACACACTCTCAGCATTGTTTATGCAGTGTCTCCCCTCTTGTCAGCTTCCCAGCTCAATATCAATTATTTTAAGCTTCTAAACTCACAGAAGCATCTTTTAAGAAGATAACACTACATATTGAATTGGACAATGATCAATATGATATGCAACAGCAACATGCACGCCATCTCTTCTGGTACAACAAAGGGCAAAGCTCCTCTATCCTGTTTGGCCTGCCTGCCTTGCCGGGAACCATAGAGCTACAACACTACACTTAATAAATTATTAGTGATGTTCATGCTTATATGTTGTATGGCTTCCTCAGTTATTACTGTTTCTACTAATTAAATATTGTTATTATAGTTTTAGCAATATTTTGAGTTGCACGCATTGCATGATCCTCTTGAAGTTGAATGATAAATTAACAATTCTTGTTATAAACATGCTTAAAATGAAGATGGTAAAGACTTAATCCAATATTAAATTCATTGTTGTCCTTTTTGTCCCTTTCTCACTATCACAATATATGCAGCTTTTCTACAAAGTAGAGACCAGTGGGGAGCGAACTTTAATTTGTATTTCCCCTTTTTTGGTAAGGCCAGCAACTTGGTAAATAATCATCAGTGCTTTTTCTGTTGCAGTCATGCCTGGAATAACTTTATATATTTGTAGAATCTATGATCACTAGTCCAAATCTGTTACTTTTTGTTGGGGAGACTCCAATTGAGGCCAACTTCCAAACAATAACACTTTTTGGATACAATAGTTTGATCACGATCATATTTGCTACCCCATGATTTGTTTGTTATTTCCATGTTCTGCATATTATTAGCACTCGTCATTCAAGTTTTTTTTTTTTTTTTTTGGAGCCAGATAAGTTAGGAGTATTTTGTCATGGTTAATGCAATATATTGAATACTACTTTAGGTACATTTTGTATATGCCACCTTACACTAGTGCACTAGAGGAAATGTATAAACAAAAAATTTTATAACGGTGTTGATTTGTTCATAAGTATGCTAAGTTAGACATAAAAGATGTTTTCAATGTTGTGCAATAGTGGAGACATCCACACGAAGCAACAATATTTAACATGGTTTGGTCATAGTGGCATCTTGAGGAATTTTTTCTAAGGTGATCATTTTAAAAGACTTAAATTATACAAAATCTAATAAAAAAGAGAATTTGGATATATCGACATCACAAAACACACACACAAATATATGAAGTTTTACAATTTCCTTCTATAAAAAAGATGATTCAACTCAACTTTAATATTTTGTTGTTGCAATATTTTTGTTGTGTGCAGAACATTAATCCATTAACAATTTAACTCAACTCAAATTCTTTGTTGTGTCAACGACATTATTTTTTGTTGTTACTTAACATTTTGGTCTTTGTAATTTATAATTGTGTTTACACTTATCGGTCTTTGTAATTGTCCAATTGCCTTTACTATTTTATTTATTAACTAGCATAACATTTTCGGAGTGCCAACCACGTGTCTTTTGTCTTTTAAAGCTCTCTCTTTCTCTCAAAATTGTTTTTTAACTTTTAAGTGGTAAGTTTGTTATTGGACATTTTCCCCCCTAAGATTTAAGATAAGCAAACTAATAATTTTTGTTATTGCACTTGCTTTTTTTCTTTTTTCTTTTTTCTTTTTTTTTTCCATATTTTAGATAATAAAAAATTTGTTGTTGGGCTTCTTTTTTTTTTTTTTGGGTTTAAACAGGTCATGGATACTATTAAGGGATGCCAAGTTTTAATTTTGTTGGGCTTAATTACCTAAATCAACCACGTAAAAACTTTTAGGGTGTTGATTTTCTTTTTAGGGTATTCATTTTTTATTTATAACAGACAAAAGAAAAATATTTCAAAAATAATGCATATAAATTTATTTATTTTTCAATGTCAAGGTGTTCATTTGAATACCATCACATAATGTGGAGCTGTCACTGTTAAGCCCACTCCATGTCTACATCCACATGCAATGTCAACCAATATCTACTATCAACGATATGGATTACAATCATTCTTAATCAAACCTCATAACACTCACAACTCACACAAACACTCACGAACTTCACTAATCTATATATTACTAAAAGCTGAAGCGTAGCATTTAATGCTGCTGCTCTCACATTACGCCACATCAGCTGACAAGTCATTCTTTTTTTTTTCTTTTTAAAATATAATTTTTCTTACAATTTTAAATGGTTTTTACAATTTTTAGCCCTATAAATGTAGCCCACTACTTATTTATTTACTTCCACTATCACCCTATAATAAATCCAGCCCACTACTTATTTATTTACTTCCACTATTACCCTATAATAAATCTGTATAATTAATCCAACCCACCTCTTATTTATATAGTTCCACAATCAAGTCCAACCCAAAGCCTTTTCAGTTCAGTTTTAGGGTTTTATGTGAGCCTTTTCAGCTTATAAAAAAAAAAATAATAAAAAATAAAAACATAACAAAACGTTGAAGCCTTTCAAGCTTTAGGGTTTTTTTTTTTTCAATTTTCTTATAATTGTTTTTAACATTTATTTTTTTAATATTTACACTTCTCCAACCTTTCTCTCTCCCTTACCATTTCATCTCCCCACTACTTCAATCTTTCTCCTTCCCTTACCTTTTCATCTCCCCACTACCCTCTACATTAATATCATTCTTCCTCTTTCTCTTCATCTTCCTTTATTTTTGTCTCTTCTTATTCACACTCTCTTCTATAAATTTGTCACTATCTCTTCTATTCTATGCATAGTTTTCCTTCACCAAAAAAAAAAAAAAAAAAAAAAAAAAGGTCCCCTATCTCTCTCTCTCTCTCTAAATTTTTTGGTGGATTTTTTTATTTTTCTTGCATCTCTACTTTAGGTTGATAATTTTTTTATATTCTTTAAAACTCTATTTTGGGTTAATGCGATTTAGTTTTGTTTTTAAAATTGTGATTTTTTTTGTTTTTAAAATTGTTGTTGTGTTTTTTTTTTTGTTTTTTAATTTTTTTTTTTTATTTTCTTTGATTGTTAAATGTTATCCTATTGCATTCTAAAGAATTAAATATAGCATATAAAAATATAATATTATTCTATTATATAGCATGATTTGGATAATTTGGTATTTATTTTGTTACATAGCATGATTTTTTATAGTGCTCAATTTAGATGTTAAACTATGAGACTTTACTAATTTTTTTTTATTTTCTAATCCTTTGTGGTGGACAAAGTACTCTTAATAGTTGCATTAGAAGTACTCTATAATGCCATTTATTTAAAGAAAAGCAAAGGTTAGCCATACGAAAATAATTGGATAGATGACAAAATTTAACTTTTGCAATTTTATTTTTATTATTATTATTTTATAACAATGCATGTATAGAAATTTAATTCTTAGATTTTGCTAATAATTGTTTATTTGATAATATGTTTTGGGCGGCCGCAATTATAATTTCTACAAAGAAAATAACCTTAATAGATTATCCAAAACAAAATTTTATCCTAATATTGGTTCAATTAATCATTGTTAAGTTTTCTTTTTTTTTTTTAGTTTACGTATTTTTGGTGTTTTGGATTGTTCATATATTACATTTATGATTGTTCCTATAATAAATAAAAATATAATTACGAAATACATTACTCATTATTAGATTAGTTTAAATTGTAAAAAAAAATTAATAAAACTAACATAAAAATAATTATCATGCGCAACGCGTGGGTTCACAACTAGTATAAACAAAACCTCTCACAAACTTCACACACTAAAAATCACAATACCGAAGCCTTGATGAACCCAATAACTCTCTCACACTCACAAAACAAACAAAAGCTATTTTTCTTGGACAAAATCTACCAAACCCTTTGCAACAATGTCTATTTATAAGGCTTCAATCCTGTTTTTTGATGGACAAGGAATACATATAATTACTTCTTCAACGAGAGAACATTTTTCCTTCTATATAAAGGAGAATCCTTGTCTTCCACACCAAGGAAAAAACATTTCCTTCCATGCCAAGGACACCCAAATCAAATCATTCAAGAATTTGAGACAATTTCTAACATTCAAAAATAACATAATTTCATATAAAAATTTTCTAAGAAATTTATGAAGATGCAGTGGATCCATAAGTGGTTTTAGGATGTTCATATGGAACACTCTAATTTTCCTTTAAAATGTTGAAATCTTGACTCTTTTTTCTCCAACAATGTTCATCATCACAATCATAGAGATCTTTGTAAGGTTGAATTTATTCAACCATCTAATTGGCTTTATTCCGTGCCAAATTTGCTTGTAATTCAGCATTTAGTAACCCTGTATTTAGGTGGGTTTGATGTAAGGGTAGTGAGTGAGATAGAGTGAAGATTGCTCAAAAGTGTGCAAGAAAACAGAGACTCGCGGCTGGGACTCGCGGGTGACTCGCGGCTGCAAGCCGCCAGAAGCAGCACACGTGCCAAGCATGCTGGAAGATGAACAGTCATGCTAGCTGGAGCACTATAGGACAAAACAGGACAACTGGCCATACGGTTATCTCGCGACTGGAACTCGCGACTTGGTCAAGCCGTGAGGTCAAGCCGCGAGCCACCCCTGTTTTGTAAAAACCTGACGTTTCACATTCCTCTCCACTCCAGTATAAATACCCCTTTTTACCCACGATTGAAAGAGAGCTTCCAGAGAGAATTTTGAGAGAGAAACCCTAAAGAAAAACCAAATTGTTTCACCCACAATCTCTACCTTAGAATCTCTTCAAATTCCTCAACTCTCTTCCTCTCCATTGTTAAATCCTTGAGAGGCATTATACCAAACCTGGTTCTCACCATCATCATCACTGTGAGACAGTCGTTTGGATTTCTGGGAAGCAGTTAGGAAGGAACCAATCTTCATTGGTTGATGCTATGGTCTAGTAGCGGAATCCGGGAAGCTAGAAAAGAAAAAGGTTCGGCGCAACCTCGTTGGAGCAAGAAGCTTGGAGGGCTTAGGTGCACTGGGTAGATTAGGCTTGGAGGGTCTATTGCTGTCCTTGTATCCCAACTGTATTTTCTAGTGGATTGCTTACCGCTTGGAGGGCGGAGGAGAGGTTTTACGCCGAGGGCTTCAGTTTCCTCTTCGATAACACATCGCGTGTTGTCTTTGTGTTTGCATCTTCCTTCCTCTCTATCTTTGCCTTTTCTTTTATCTGCTGTGGTTTTTAATCTGTTATGACTTAGATAGTATTTAATCAATTACGTATTATAGCATATGTTAAGTTTCCGCACACTAGTTGTTTGACATATTGCTTGAATTGATTAAGTTGTATTTTGGGGGTCTAAACGTTCAAAGGTGTTTTTACACGTTTTTGAACTTTCAATCTTTTAAGGCCATACTCGATAAACAATTTTTATCAAGGAGTTAGCAGGTGAGGGCTAGGGAGTAGGTTGAATGAATGAGAATGAAGATTAGGCTCCATAAGATGCTATTTTCTCAGGGAAGACCTTAGACTTCAATGTATAACTTAGTCCAAAAATTTATCTGTATTTACTCAAGTTTGCTTAATATACATTAGCTGTGAGGTTGACATGTGGAATCATCTGGTCAGCTATTAATGAGTCCTAACATGATTTTGATATAGGTCTAACTGTTGTGCCTGCCAATGTTTGCTCAATGTCTCCCCCAACTCAAAATTACAAAACAATACCCATTACAAATGGATCCGGTTTCAAATTATATTGGAGTTATTCAAGTTATTTTAAATATCTTAAGATGGGCATATTAAGTTTCCCAATAAATTGTAATCGTAGTTAGAAGACCTAATGTTTGATAAATAATTATGCCACAAATG
Source organism: Quercus lobata (assembly GCF_001633185.2). Taxonomy (NCBI): domain Eukaryota; kingdom Viridiplantae; phylum Streptophyta; class Magnoliopsida; order Fagales; family Fagaceae; genus Quercus; species Quercus lobata. The sequence goes on from NC_044907.1 coordinate 83,954,316, forward strand.
ATGCTAGATATGAAGCTGGGAAATGAGTTTATAGGAGACAAGATCGCAGTGCCACCTTGGTGCTAAGATATTAGTGCTATTTAATTCTAGAAAACAATTACAGACAGATCAGAAGTTGCAAAAATTATTGAGAGAGAGATGCTCCATTTTATGCGGGTGTATCCCTATATGGAAGACAATACCGAATTGTAACTTATGCTAACTTGTTTACCCTTCACAGATTGAAGAGTTGGTTAAGTGCTATGAAGAGAAACACCCCTGGATGAAAGGTGGGTTTGTCAGCAAGAAAAGGGCCATTTTTTATGGATAATTTTATTTTAAAAATTATTTGGTGAAGGAACATTGCTTTAAACTTAATTAGCAAAATGGCCTCTTCTAAAGCTCATCTTTCAAAGAGACGAGTTCAATTCAATAAAAGAGTTCCACCTATGTTATGTTATGTTGGCATGGGTAGTGTGACATGACCATTTTCATGTTTGAGTGGAACTCGTTTTTCCTAAAGACAAGTACACTTGGATGCACATCTAGTCAGCGTACCAAAAACATGGCTGCAAGAAAAGCCTTTCACCATTTTCCTTTTTATTATGATAACCACCAACTAATTACTGTCCAACCTTTCATGCATATGTTTGCAATTACTATAAATAATTAACATAACAAGATTTTATTTTTTTAATCCAAGATAAAAATCCTACTCTAACATAATCTAATTATATATGTGTGTGAAATTCCCTTTTAAAAACTTAAACCCCAGCCTTGTCTCTCACCCCCACAAACATGTGTACTTATAGACTGACCATTACGCTAAGAGTGTGCAGTGGTCATAGCAAAATTTTGAAAACGCTATGAAATGCTAAAGAAAATTGAATGGATGATGAAAATGACTACACAACCTGATTGTGATTAATGTAACACCTATTGCACAGTTATGGTAATTTAATGATGCAAGTGCGCACGAGTGACACAGCCATCATGTCTCCGAGAGAAACTCAGGTTGAGCTATTGTTGGAATGGCTAATGCTTATCTTTTATGGGAGAAGATGGTGCTGATACCCCACGTGTGTTGAATATTTTACATATCATTGCACAATATTTCATGTCATTAACATGTGATTTTATGAGTAAAATATACTTGGTAATGAGTTGTGAAGCTGGTGGTGGGGAGACATTGCAAATACATGGAGATAGCTTTTAGATCCAAATCAAAAACATGTGATATTCATCGAGATTCGAAGAGAAAGAGATTCCTTTTGTCTCCCTTACTTTGTGATATATATAACCAGTAGATGTCAAGGGAAGAAAGGCAAACCTTTAGACTGAATTGAACATTCAACTCCAAAGCAGTCTTTTTTCTGACCTGAAAAAAGAAATGGCTTCCTCTCCTTTAAACCAAAAATCCAATTACCAAGCTCGTTCTATTAGTTTACCCTCCAAACCACACCCTCTCATTGTACAATGCAATGAGCACTTGTGCAGATTAGGTGCTTCTGATGCTTCCTCTTCAACATCATCATCCTTAAGCAGCAAACTAAGTTGCCTTCAGGATTTGCATGAATGTGTTGAAAAGTTGCTTCAGTTGCCATTAACTCAGCAAGCCATTGTGCAAGAGCACAATGACAAATGGGTAGAAGAGCTTTTGGATGGATCACTCAGGCTCTTGGACGTGTGTACCGCAGCCAAGGATGCCTTGATACATACAAAAGAATGTGCACGTGAACTTCAATCAATTATTCGTAGAAGACGAGGAGGAGAAATGGAGCTTGAAAGGGAGGTTCAGAAATATTTGATGTCTAGGAAGGTTGTCAAGAAGGCAGCCCAGAAGGCCTTAAAGGGTATGGAAAGAAAGTGTGCTGAAAAGAACCATGAGAATCTAGTCATGGTTAGCACATTGAGAGAAATAGAAGCAGCCAGCCTTGATGTGTTTGAATCCTTGTTGTCCTATGTAGCCGGCCCAAGGTCGCGATCAAAATCAAGCAACTGGTCCTTGGTGTTCAAGTTGGTACACCCCAAAAGAGTAGCATGTGAGAATGAAGAAACAGATAAATCTGAACTAGAAAAGGTGGATGCTGCATTGAACTCTATCACTGGTCAGACAAGTAGCAAATCTGATTACAATGTGCATGTTGAGAATGTTCAGAGCTCGCTGGGGCAATTGGAACCGATTGTTCAAGATCTTGAAGAAGGACTTGAGAGCCTTTTCAGGCGCCTAATCAGAACCAGAGTTTCACTTCTCAACATCTTCAACCACTAGACAGATTGATCATGATGCTTATCCATCTATTTTTGTTATTAATTATCAAAAATAAGGAAAAGCTGTAGTTATCCACACTTGTACATTGATATGTGTATTGTCTATTCAGATCCAAACTAAATATACTCTTTTAGAGAAATTTTCTTTGCTACACTACTTCTTTACAATCTTACTCACTATTTATTTTTTATTGCGAAGCATGGAAACAAAATCTCTATAATGTGCATTTTCTGATTCTCCAAAGTGCTAGGTATCTTGCATAAAATCATCTATCGAAAAAACTGACAATATATGAAAAGGATATCTACATCAAATGAGCCCATTAGTCAATTAGTTACACTTGTCAAAAGGTAGAAATTATGAGACAAATAATGTGATTGGAATCTTAATCATGTGAAAATTTTATCAATCCACGGATTCAAGTTAATTTTAGATTACACTTTAAATCTGATATCAGCAAGGTATGACCCAAATTCAAGCTGAATCAGCAGGTCAAAAGAGTTGGACCCGAAAAATGAATCATTTGAGAGTGAGGACAATTTGTGGTGTAAACTAACATGAAAACTGAGTCAGTTCTTTGAGTCAAATGTGCCACATGAGGATTTTATGCATTTAAATTGATACAAGAGCTGTCAAGATTCCAATTGTCTCAAAGGAGATAATTGAAGATTGATTCATAATTAATAAGATTCACATGGTAGCAAGACAGATTTTTTAAGTTTTTTTTATTAGTATGCATAAGCCATGTTCCTGCATTATAGACGCCATATTCGCATCTCTTGCCAGATCCTGGCACAACACTCATCACAATTTGGCAGACAATAATAACATGCAACAACAGCAACAACCAAGCTACTCCCGAAATTTTGAGGTCAATTATGAATCTTCAACATACTAATTAGGGTTGGCCACATGTATTTTTTTTCCCATTGTTCTATATTGAAGTCTTAATTAATATTGTAGTGGCAGTGCAGACAAAGGAGAAACAGAAAGTAAATGATGAAGGCCTTCAGAAACTGCGTGCTTATCTTTGTAAAGGTACAAATTAAATAAACAATACTATGTTGAACAACATATGAAAATTTTTATGGTACTTATGTGCTCAATCAGATAACAAAACAGAAATAGCAGGACATTATATAAGCAATGCTGACCTTTTCAAAAAAAAGAATTAATAATATAAGCAATGCTGACTTGTGAAACTACCAGAAAGGTCAAGAATAAGAAGCTTCACCACATGTTCATTACTGATGTAAAATGTTGCATTTAAAACAGTGAGAATGAAAGTTTGCACCAATGGCTTGAACCTCTTGTCTGTCAAAGTGGTACACACTTGCAGATAGCAAGTATCATACTAGTTTATGTTGTTGAAAATTAAGGGTGATTCCAGATGTATCACTCTAACTTATCTTACAAAAGTGGCCCCTAGTAATTCTTGAGCTGATGTCTTGACTTTCTTCCACAATGTCTTCCAAAACAATTTTGTGATCTTTAGAGGTGAATTTGGCCAGCTTCAAAGTTGTTTCTGATGATATTTTACAAAGTTTGAAGCAGTCACTTTCAAGGTGTTTGAACTAAAGGTTTTTATGTTTTTAAATCCAAGAACTGGTTGATCTTGTTATGAAAGGTGCTGGTACTAGCCAGAACTTGTGAAAACTAAGTCAAAAAGGGGTCTTATATCTGAACTTTTAATTGCAGATATATATGATTAATTCACCCCAAGCATAACTAGAATGTCTAATTTCATAATTCTTGTTCTTGATATTCAAACTCTTCATGCTAATTCATTAGTCTGATTGGCAAGAGCTGGTATATTCTATAGCCTACAGCTAGGCTGCCAGCGTAATTTGTTTTTACAAAAGCTTCACTCCTTGTTGAATAAATTCTTATTCATCCAAAAAAAAAAGAGACAGATAAAAGAAAATGACTTGAATGTGTTAAGCATTAGCTTATAAGCTCAATTTTTAGCTTATAACTTCTATTTACAACTTTTTGAAACCTCACTTTTTCCTACTTTTTCTCACATTTTCAAATTTTTTCAAGATACAAGTATAATTTAACACACTTTCAGCAAAAAAATTTCAGCAAAAAGCTAGATAAGCAATTCTCAAACAGACACAATCATATGCCAGGAGAACCATGCAAATGCATTGTAATTTACATCAGAGGCAAAAAGTCATATATCTTAATAATTAGATGTTTTTTCTTTTAAAATTTCTTTCAATAAGATTTAGAAAGATGAAATGATCCAAAAATTAATCATAGTCACACTATCTAACAAATGAAATCACCTGAACAGAACCACATGAGCATGTTAAATTGTTTTCTCTCCACTGGCAGATCAGCCACGTGCAATTATTTTCTGGCAGAGAAAAACAAATTACATAACACACACGACTGAGAATGACTGTTGCCTTGCCTTTCCTCGTTATAGAGCGAATGGTATTGAGTCAATGATCCTTGTGTGCTACTGGCACTACCTTCTGTAAAGATTCTTTGTCATTTCACAATTCAGAATAATTGAGCAATGAGTTGGAGAGCTAGTTGGAGGTTGGGAGTGGGGAGACAAGTATCAACATTGTCTCGGTTTTTTATAGATCCAAACGGCAGTTTTATCACCTTTGGTCACCATCTTGAGAAGTAGAGATTCCTCATGTCTTCATGACCCCATAATAAATAGTCAGCAGATGCAGGGAAGATAGCCAGAATTATTTGTACATTCAACTCTACACATTCTCAAACCTGAGGAAGAAAACATAGCCACCCACCATGCTCGCTCTAAAAGCTTTCCCTCGGAGCCACACCCACTTATTCCACAAATAGTTGAGTATTTATGCAGACTGAAGACTTCTGAAGCTACCTCATCATCATCAATATGCCACAAACTAAGTGACCTTCAGGACTTGCATGATTGCGTTGATAAGTTGCTTCTATTACCCCTAACTCAACAAGCATTCATCCAAGACCATCATAGGAAATGGTTTGATCAGCTGTTGGATGTTTGTAGCATTGCTAAGGATGCCTTGTTGGAAATGAAGACAGGCATACATGAACTTCAATCAACTATGCGCAGAAGACAAGGAGGTGAAACAAGGCTAGCTAGGGAGGTTGGGAAATACTTTACCACATGAAAGGTGGTCATAAAGGCAGTCCAGAAGGCCCTAAAAGGCATGGAAAGTAATTCCATATATTGACAAAAACCATGAGACTCAGGCTATCATTAGCACATTGAGAGAAGTAGAAACAGTCAACTCCGCTGTCCTTGAATCCGTGCTAACCTTTATAGCCGGAAAAAGGCTGCAATCAAATTTGAGCAACTGGTCTTTGGTCTCCAAGCTGGTGCATCCTAAAAGAGTAGCATCCAAGGGTGAAGAAAAAAATGTTAATGAACTTGAAAAGGTAGACGCCGCATTGGAGTCACTCATCGGTCACAAGAAAAGCAAATCCGATTGCTTGATGAATGTGGAGAGTGTACAAAATTGGTTGGGAAAATTGGAGTCAAGCATTCAAGATCTTGAAAAAGGGATTGAGAAGCACTTAAGATGCCTACTCAAAACCAGAGTCTCCCTTATCAACATCATCAATCGCTAATCCAGAAGATCATGATTCAGTATCATGGTTTCTATTTTTGCTTTTCACTAACAGGAGAAAAAAAAAGAGGTGAGACGTATAGATTCTCTACTTATACTAGTACATGAAAGTGATACGTATGGAATTCTCTTCTGATTCAAAATCAAAATACTCTTTTATACAAGTCTGCTTCACTAGTATCTTTCAGGAGCTTTTACTTTTACCATTTTTTTTTTATAAAAAATGGCTATATACGTGCATCTATAAATTAATCCAATACGAACAAATCTATATATCTATATTTATATTTATATATTACTAAAAACTGAAACATAGCGTTTAATGTTACTGTACTCACATTGAGTCACATCAACATCCACGTTATTATCCTTTTTCTTTTCAATTTTCCTATAATTGTTTTTTAACACTTACTTTTTTTAATAATTGCACTTTCTCTAACCTTTCTTATGCATTTACCTTTTCATTTCTCCACTACCTTCAACCTTAATATCACTTTTCATTTTTCTTTATTTTGTCTCTTCATTTTTCTCTCCCTTATCTTTTCATCTCCCTACTACCCTCAACCTTAATGTCACTATTCATCTTTTCATTCATTTTCGTTTATTTTGTCTCTTCATATTCACACCATCTTCTATAAATTTGTTATTTTCTTTTCCATTCTTTGCATAGTTTTCCATCACAAAAAGATTGTTTCTCCCTCTCTCTCTCTCTCTCTCTCTCACAATAATTTTTGGAGTTTTTTTTTTTTTTCTGCATCTCTGCTAAAGTTGATAAATTTTTGTGTTTGTTATAACTCTACGTTGGGTTGGTATGATTTAGTTTTGTGTTGTAAGTTTTTTTTTTTTTGTTCTCTTTGATTATTAAATATTATATTATTGCGTAATAAAAAAATTAATCTATATATTACTAAAAGCTAAAGCATAACGTTTAATGTTACTGTGCTCATGTTGAGCCACATCAGCATCCACGTCATTATCCTTTTTCTTTTCAATTTTCCTATAATTGTTTTTTAACATTTACTTTTTTTTTTAATAATTTCACTTTCTCCAACCTTTCTCACGCCTTTACCTTTTCATCTCCCCACTACCCTCAACCTTAATATCACTTTTCTTTTTTCTTTTTTTTTTGGTAATCAGGAAATTTGCATTAAAACTAGAAATTTACAAGGGGAACAGGATAGCGCCTGTTTAAATACAACTCAGAAATGTCAAATTCTAACAGAGGTTTTACATCCTCTGGGGGACTAGAATGAAAACTAAAAGAAGAGGACTGATTAGCGCCCATCCTTGCTAGCATGTCTGCACTCCTATTAGTTTCTCTATAACAATGCTCAAACTGAATCCTGGGAATTCTGGAAGCCAGCTTCCTGCAGTCATCCACAATGGAGGAGATAATTAAATTAGTGTTGTTGGGGTTATTCAAAACTTCAATAATAACTTTGGCATCCATTTCAACCACAACAGCAGGGAAGTTTCTATCAACACACAGCATAAGACCGTCCCTCAACGCCCATAGTTCAGCTATAAAGCTTGAGGTAATGCCAATATCACTTTTCATCTTTCTTTATTTTGTCTCTTTATCTTTCCCTCTCTTACCTTTTCATCTCCGCACTACTCTCAACTTTCATGTCACTATTCATCTTTCCATTCATTTTCTTTTATTTTGTCTCTTCATATTCACACCATCTTTTATAAATTTGTTATTCTCTCTTCCATTTTTTGTATAGTTTTTCATTATAGAAAGGTTGTTTCTCTCTCTCTCTCTCTCTCACACACACACAATTATTTTTGGAGTTTTTTTTTTTTTTCTTGCATCACTGCTTAAGTTGATAAATTTTTGTGTTTGTTATAACTCTACGTTGGGTTGGTACGATTTAGTTTTGTGTTTTAAGTTTTTTTTTTTTTTTTTGCTCTCTTTGATTGTTAAATATTATACTATTGCGTTATAAAAAAATTTAAAAAGATAATATATAAGAATATAATATATATTATTCTATTACGTAACATAATTTCGGTAATTTGGTATTTATTGTTATATATATATATATATATATTATATTTTTACTTTTTTAATCTTTTCATCTTATTTTATTCAATATTTAAACTCAGTTACATCCTCCATATAATTAAATTATTTATATTTTTTTAATTAAACATATAATATTTTATTTAAATTTAAATAAATTAAATTGTACTCACTTTTTTTAACATTTACACTTTCTCCAACCTTTCTCTTTCTCTTTACAATTTCATCTCCTCACCACCCTCTCTCTTAATATCACTCTTCATCTTTCCCTTTATTTTGTTCTTCTTATTGTTATCCTTTTAGTATAAATTTGGCATTCTCTTTTCCATTATATGCATAATTTTTCTTCACAAAAAAATTTATTTCTCTCTCTTTCTCTCTCAATTTTTGGTGATATATATATATATATATATATATATATAATTTGCATCTCTACTTTAGGTTGAGAAATTTTTGTATTTTTTAGAACTCTACTTTAGGTTGATCCAATTTAATTGTGTTTTAAGGTTTTTTTTTTTTTGGTTGTTAAATTTTATCATATTGCATTGTAAAGAATTAAAGATAGTATATAAGAATGTAATATTTTAATATTACATAATATGATTTAAATAATTTGGTATTTATTTAGAGATAATTAATTTGGCATTTATTGTTATATCTTTTATTTTTATTTTTTTCTTCTCATATTATTTTATTCAACATTATTATTATTGTTGTTGAATTAATATATTAGATTGTATATTTTTTAAAAGTCAATAGTTTATAAGAATGTAATATTTTAATATTAAATAATATGATTTAAATAATTTGTTATTTATTTAGGGATAATTAATCTGGCGTTTATTGTTATATCTTTTATTTTTATTTTTTTCTTCTCATATTATTTTATTCAACATTATTATTATTATTATTATTATTATTATTATTATTATTATTATTATTATTATTATTATTATTATTATTATTGTTGTTGAATTAATATATTAGATTGTATATTTTTTATAAGTCAATATATTAACTTGAAAGAAAATGAAAAACCAACTATTAACTAATAATAACTAAAACTATAATATTATCACGCGCAACACGTGGGTCTACGATTAGTATTACAAAAAGTTGAAGCGTAGTATTTAATATTACTATGTTCACGTTGAGCCACGTCAACAGTCATGTTATTACTTTTCTTTTTCCTTAATTTTTCTTATAATTTTAAAATGCCGCTAAAAAGAAAATCCTTACGTTAATGTTGTATGTCCACCTTTCTATCTTCCCTCATTTTCCTCTACCTGTGTTTTATCAGCCCTTCAGCTTGCTAACGCCAACTTCTCTTTCTTCCAAAGACAATTTCAAAACTTTAGACCTTTGGCTTTCTAATCTAACCTTACGTTAATGTTGTACGTCCACCTTTCTGTCTCCCCTCCTTTTCCTCTACCTTTATTGTTTCAAAACTTCAGCCCTTCAGCTTGCTAACGCCAACTTCTCTTTCTTCCAAAGACAGTTTCAAAACTTCAGACCTTTGGCTTTCTAATCTAATTAATGATAAATAAATAATTAGGCATTCAGAATTTTGATATGCACAGTTATTTTTAACACTTTTAGGGCTTACTTGCCCCATAGCAGTAGTAAGATTGAAGGCTAGAGGCACCGCATCACCACACAGTTGTAGACATTTTTCTACACAAGTAACTCTCTCTCTCTCTCTCTCTCTCTCTCTCTCTCTCTCTCTCTCTCTCTCTCTCTCTCTCTCTCTCTCTCGTGTGACTGCTTCTATCTCTAGCATGGCGACTCAGCTCTCATTCTCTCAACAACCCCACTCTGCCTTCTTCTTTTTCTTTCTTTTCCTGTTTTACTTTCCTCTATGTCTCATCATTTACAATGTTAAGTGTAAGAGCATCAGCAGTGGGCCTTTCAAATGCCAAATGTAAGATACATTTGGCATTTAGACTTAAAAACATGCTAGCAACTAGAAGGCTAAAACTGAGAAATGTCAAATTTTTTTGGCATAGTGCTACAGTAAGATGGCGCTATAGCGCTATGCCAAACCGAAATAATATAATTTGATCCTTTTCTTTCTCTCTCCTCTGTGTCAAAATTTCATTCTCAGCTTCTCTGAGTATTTCATCTCCCTCTCTCTCTCTTAACTTCTCTCGTCTCTCTCCTCTGTGTCAAAATTTTAATCCATAAGCAACTTTTTTTCATTCTTCAAAATCTTGTCCAAAAAGAGTACAATAGTTTGCTTATATAGGAAAATTAAATTCTAGTTCTAATTGGCATAGTAAAACCTAATTGCCTTATTAAGTTATTACAAAAATAATATTGGTTCCAAATATTAATAGCCTAATAAACTACTAGGATCTAAAACATAAAAATACAATTAACTTACAATCTCTTTGTGTCTCCTACATCACTTATGATTTGTGTTTTCCATAATAGGAAAATGGATTGCGTCAACTTAAGGGATGCAAAATTTACCAATATTAAGAGCTGATGGATAAGGATACTTTGAAGTGGTAGACAAAGAAGCAACAGCCATGGATTTGAGAAACGAGAAAGAAAAAAAAAAAAAGATAGTCTCTATATATATGACACAAGCGCCAAAATCACTTTCAGTTGGATTGAATACTTATTTATATATTGGTGTTAAATCTTTAATCTCATGATGAAATAAAAAAATATAAACAAATACAAATTTATAATTGCACTTATATTCATCACTGTCGGAATTGGGATTGAGCTTTACCCAGCTCCTTCTCATCAATGGACTCCTGACGATTCAATTTGTACTGCTTTTTTGTCATCCTTATCCATGGATATAGACTTATCCGTAATAATTGAAGTTTTATCAGCCACACCACCTGAGTGGAAAGTTCCAGTTTCTAGAAGACTTTTGATCTCTTCTAGTATTTCTTGCACTTCCCTGCTTACTGCTCTATTCCGCTTACTGCAATTTAAGGAACACCGAGAAGGCTTTTTGTTGTCGACCACCTCTTCCCGAATCTGATCGACTCTAAGCTGAAGCTTTTCGACATCATCAAGCCACTTTAGGACTTGACTTCTTATTTCATTTCCTTCTTTCTCAACTACTTCCTTCTCATCTATGACTTCCTTGCTATGATCCATAAGACTGTTCATCTCCCTTACCATAACATCAAGGTTTGATTGAAGATTGACGGAGGGATTGATCTTAGAACAGACAAAGCAACAAAGAAGCTCAGTAGTTAATTCAAATAGTGCTCCAACAGCCACAGCTGCAATTGTACCGTCTTGCAGCAGGCATAACTATTAAGGAAGAAGCCCAAAGATGAAGTAGATTTACAATTTTACAATGATATGATATGTGCTTCAGTTGAGGCCTTTTGTTTGCTGCTCTTGTCTGCTTCAGTTTGCTTCAGTTGAGGCATTTTTTTCCTGCTCTTGCCTGCACATGCACATATTCACGAGCGAGGGAGAGAACATTGAAGAGAGAGATGAAAATTTTAGCAAAAAGTGAGATAGGAAAAGCGGAATACTATGAAGTGCAAAACTATTGTTGAAAAGTGAAAACCAAACGTGTGAATGTAAACATTTTGTAAAGATTTCAAAATTTGTGGGAGGTGGGATATCATATCATACGTGTGAATGTATCTAAGGGTAGGATATGTGGTGTGAAAAAAATATCAAGTAGGCAATGATATTGCTAATTCATTAGAGCACTTAGGCCCTGTTTGGATTTTTTTTTTTTCATCACTCATCACTCCTTACTCAATTTTCGTCACTCATCACTCATCATTCATCACTTAAAATACCCAAATTTTCTATACCCACCCATTTGGCACACTTCACTCACCTTCTCATCACTCAATTTTTCTGCTTTTTTGTGGGACCCATTCCTGTAAAGTGGTCAGAACCTTCTATTAACAAAATTAACTTCAACCACAAAACAAAAACAGTAACAACAACAACAATAACAGCAGCAACAACACCCATCTCTCCCAAAACACAAACCCAAACCCATAAAAATTTCAGAAGCTCCCTCGCCTCGTCAGGACCGTCACCGGTTAACAACACCCATCTCTCCGACATGTACGACGGCGCGATGGGGTGGGTTTTTTTTAAAATCGGCTGGTTTTTTTTTTTGTGTGGATGCACATGTTTGTGGGTTTGTGTTTGTATGTTAGAGAAAAAAAAAAAAAAAAAAAAAAAAAAAAAAAAAAAAAAAAAAAAAAAAAAAAAAAAAAAAAAAAAAAAAAAAAAAAAAAAAAAAAAAAAAAACCGAAACCCAATGTGAAAAAGAAAAAAAGAAAAAAGGAAGATGAAGAAGACCATACCAACAACGTGAAAGGGAAAGAAAAATGGAAGAAGAAGAAGACCATGTGAAAGGAAAAATTAAAAAAAATTTAAAAAAAATTTAAAAAAAAAAAAAAAAGAAGAAGAAGAAGAAGAAGACCTCCTGATCACTAGACACAGTGAGGGAAAAAAAAGGGAGGGGGTCAAAAGTTGTGGCTGACCTGACTAATGGGTCCCTCCGTGTATGTTTAATTACGAAAATGTCATTGAAAACAGAGTTATGGTCATAACTCATCACTTAAAAATCAGATAATTGAGTGATGAAAACAAAAATCAAATAGACTTCTCAGCTATGGGTCCCACCATTTTGAGTTATGAGTTATGGAAACAACAAATCCAAACAGCTCCTTACTTTCTATATTTTAAAAATAACTAAAATATTTTTATAGTGGGTTGTGGACTTATGGCTACCTATCTATCTATCTACATATATATATATATATATATATAAATATATATATATATATATATATTTTTTTTTTTTTGCTTTTGTTTTGGTTGAATTTTGTTAAGTGGCGTACAAAATTGGCAAGTTAATGTTTAATGTTTTACTATTATTTAATTTTTTAGTTAAAATGACCGGTTATAAAATTATTTATTTCTTTATTTTTATAATTTCATAACTATTTATTTATAAAGTATTTATTTATGACATTATCGATTTAATCATCGGTCCAATCGAGGTCCGATCATAAAGTCGATAATCACTCTCTATTCCGATTCTTTGACCGTACCAGTTTTTAAAATCATTATTTATAGAGTCAAGAACTGACTCAAGCTCATATCTAGACCCTTTTTTTTTTCTTTTGTTTTGTGAAAGAGCTCATATGATATCATGGATTTTACCAAGCTTTAAACTAGCATTAGCAAAGCCTTAAGTTCACATCTCTCTGAAAAATTATCTAAAGAATCAAAACTAAGAAAACCATTCTGGAGACATTTCATTAAATGTGCCTTTTCAATAATGAGAAGTAATGTGGGTTCTAGTTAACTCAACTAATAAAGTCTCCGATGGTTGAATAAAAAATCTAGGATTCAATCCCCGCCTACACCAAAAACCGATTGATGTCTTGGTCTGATAATAAAGAGTTATCATCAGAAGTGGATGCTATAAGTTGAAACTCTCAAAAAAAAAAAAAGTTATGAGAAGTAGTATTTACTAGCTCAATCATTGCTTAGTGGAGTAAAACTATCAGAATCGTAGACTCATGTGCTTAGAAATTTTCAAGCTTATCTATAACACCCGGCTTCTAAAGTAAAATTGATGAATTATTTAATTATTTTGAAAGCGATATTATTTTATATTATGATCACTACAAAGAAATAGAAGAAGATGTGACGTGTAGAGTAATTATGTAGGTTATTGATTTTAACCTTTAGCCTTCATTCTTATTAGTTAGGAAAAAGGATAAGAGATTAAAGGTCCATTTGAATATCGCTTATTTTGCTGAAAACTGAAAACATTATAGCAAAATAATTTAAAGTCTCCGATGGTTGAATAAAAAATCTAGGATTCAATCCCCGCCTACACCAAAAACCGATTGATGTCTTGGTCTGATAATAAAGAGTTATCATCAGAAGTGGATGCTATAAGTTGAAACTCTCAAAAAAAAAAAAAGTTATGAGAAGTAGTATTTACTAGCTCAATCATTGCTTAGTGGAGTAAAACTATCAGAATCGTAGACTCATGTGCTTAGAAATTTTCAAGCTTATCTATAACACCCGGCTTCTAAAGTAAAATTGATGTGACTCCCGTGAACAGTGCACGGTCCTATTAGAAAAGAAAACAGCTGTTGCCTTGCTGAACAACACCTCTTTCTTCTGAAACAAAAAAAAAAAAAAAAAAAGGAACGCAAAACACAAATGCTAGGGATTAAAAGCTGTATCCAAACAAGTATTAAAACTTATTTGGATTAGGAGTTTAAATATTATTGGAATCCTTCAGAGTTCCAGTCTATTTAGGTGGGGTTTGGATTGCGCATCTACGTCTGCGTCTGGCGTTTTGCTTCTCTCTTTTTCTTTTTTCTTTTTTCTTTTTTTTTTTCAAGCCGCTTATGTTGACTTTCAGAAACAAAATTTACTATTCATAAACAGTGCATGCACTGTTCACACACTGTGTATGCATTGTTCACATATTTAAAAATATTACAAATGGGTTTTACGGTACTATTCACACATTTAAAAATTATTTCGCTACAAAGTTTTTAGTTTTCAGTTTTCAATTTTAGAAAAAATGAGTTCAATCCAAACCTAACCTTAAACAAACTAGCAAGCCATTTAAAGAACCACTAACCCTAGTTTCATAAAAAATTTCTCAACAATTTCCATAAACCAACACAAACACAGATCCCCAGATTTTTCTCGTCACTTATACCAACATCCATTCCTATGGTCTTTCACACTCTCTAATCTTAGTTTCGATTCAATCCCAAGAACTTTGGGATCTCAGAAAGTCACAATTGCTGTAAATGACTACAGCAACAGCTTGTCATCATGAAGGCATAGCAAAGTTTCTCAGTTATTAAAAGAGATAAATTTCCTCACAAACAATGTACGTAGCAAATCATCATTCAAAACACAATTGTTGAAACTCATACTTAGCATGCTAAAACAGTTTAACTAGACACAATTTGTATTGAAATTGAAGTATTGCTGGCAAAAATGTAAAATCCTATTTATATTCATTAGTAGCAAATGTTGAAGCATACACCCAATAACATTTACCGCTCGCTCTAAGACGAAGTAGCCGTTGTAGATTGAAGAGAAACATTATTGAGGCGCTCCAGAGCCAAAATAAGCGCTTGTGTACCCAAATTCCCTTCCCCATGAGCCTTAAGCGAGAGATAAAGCTGGTGAGCCAAAGCCAACCCAGGCAAAGCCAGACCCATATTCTGACACTCCTTCAAACAAATCCCCAGATCCTTCACAAAGTGATTTACATAAAACCCAGGCTCAAAATCCCTCTTCAAAATCCTATTCCCATGCGAATCCAGCAACTTCGACCCAGCCGCACCACTCGATATCGCTTCAAGAAACAAACCCACATCAAGACCGGCCTTGTGAGCATACACCATACCTTCCACCAATCCTACCATAGTGGAAGCAATCGCTATCTGATTCGCTAGTTTCGCGAACTGACCTTTTCCAGTGGCACCCATGTAATTAACTTTACCGAGGAGGGCAAAAAGTGGACTCAAACGTTTCACCACCGACTCGTCCCCTCCGGCGAATATCGCCAACCTTCCGTTCTTAGCCCCGAGATCGCCGCCGGATACCGGTGCGTCGATGGAGAAGCAGTCTTTGGAGGAAGCGGCGGCGGAAATCTCGGCGGCGAGGGAGGGTTCGGAGGTGGTCATGTCGACGAGTATGCCGCCGTGGCGGAGGCCGGAGAGGGCACCGGAGGTAGGGTCGAGTAAGACGGAGCGGACGTCGGAGGGGAAGCCGACGATGGAGAAGACGACGTCGGATTGGGAAGCGAGGTGGTGAGGGGATTGGGCTAAGTGGGCCCCCATGTCGAGGAGGGGCTGGGCTTTGGAGAGGGTGCGGTTGAAGACGGTGAGGGTGTAGCCGGCTTTGATGAGGTGGGAGCACATGGATCGGCCCATGACGCCGGTTCCGATCCAGCCCACGCGGGTGTTGGATGGGCTAATGAGCCCTGTGTCTGTGGTGTTGGCCATGGAGCGAGTGGAGTGAGCGAATGGTAGTGGGGAGTGAGCATCTCTTTTCTTTTGTATATATATATGGTGTTATTTTCTGATTGTGCACTAGTCGTAATTTTCCTTTAATTTGTGGACCAAGATTCTCTCCAATATTTTCTGATTGGCTCTTCTATTTTTTGACACTCAATAGCTTAAAAAACTTCACACGTAATTACTTTCCCGACATTTTCTGAATAGAATTTTTTATAAAAAAGAAACGTGTATAATAAAACTTCCCCACATCTTTTTTTTTTTTTTTTAGAGGAGAAGTTAGAAGTTAGAAAAAACAGGGAGAACCTAGCGTACTAACGGGTTTAATATCACTAACGGTATCCTAACAAAACGGCCTAAGTCTTGTTAGACTAGCGAAAGCTTTAAACCTTAGTGTTAGTTTCTAGCTAATCGATGTGGGACTAAAGCCCAACTTTTCTTTTGAGAGGAGAAGTTAGAAGTTAGAAAAAACAGGGAGAACCTAGAACTTCCCCACATCTTATTCCTAATTGAAATAGGTTTTTTGTCAGTTGCACATTAACAACAAACTCATAATACACATCAGATTTTCATCATACCAAATTTTTTTTTTTTTGGAAATGTAGTAATCTCAAATTATAATTGATGTAAATTATTAAAATTTACCCAAAAATAAAAAAGCCTTTGGGCACGCGCATGAGT
Source organism: Quercus lobata (assembly GCF_001633185.2). NCBI lineage: Eukaryota > Viridiplantae > Streptophyta > Magnoliopsida > Fagales > Fagaceae > Quercus > Quercus lobata. The sequence continues at coordinate 83,970,879 of NC_044907.1, forward strand.
GCATGCTCAGAAACTAGTTTGGAATTACTATATTTTCTAATCACAAAAAAAAACCTAGGGTGTGACAAAAAATTATTTCACTACACATAATACTCATCACATAAAACTTAGAAAAAGGTATGTAACATTTTAAAAAGAGTTTAAATTTCAAATATATCAACAACCTTTAAAACTGAGAAAAAGGTAGGTAACATTTTTTTAAGTCGTACATTTTATCCAAAAAAAGGTACTCCAGAAAAAAATTTTCTGATTTAGAAAAAATTACCGATTGCTTTTTATTTATTTATTTAATTCTCACAAAATAATTTCCCATTTTTCATGTTTATTTTAAAAATTAATAATCATAACCACTACCCCATGAAAAATGCAATCCTCATAATATGTAAACACCTTCATCTGTACAGGGAAAAAAAACTAAAAGAAATATAATAGAAAACCTAATTTTTAGGACATCTCTAGTAAAAATACATATCTAACTCCCTACAAAATATGACCATTTTTCTGTTAGTTTTCCAAGCAAGCTCACCTCAAGTTCTCTCTCTCTCTCTCTCTCTCTCTCTTCCTTTTCTATACTACTCTTTAAAAGCTCCTATATTTTAGCTAAATTTTCAAAAATAGTTTTTTCTAACCACATTTCTCCCACCTCCACATTTCTCACACACGTTAGTAGTCAAGCATAATTTTTTTAAAAAAAAAAAATTCAAATCCCAAGTTCAGGTTTTATTTTTAAAACTCATCCAAAATTTTTGGATTTAATTTTTTAAAAACTTATCCAAACTTCATTACCTTTTCTTTACACACACACCCCCAAAAAAATAAAATAAAAAATAAACCTAAACTAATTTTTTTCTCCTACCAAAATTTTTGGCTTTAATTTTTAAAAAACTTATCCAATTCCTAAGGTAGTAGGGATAATATTAATACTATAATTTATATAGAATCTGGTATAGACATAAAGTATATTAGTGATGACTAAGGAAAATTTTTATAAGATGACTTTTTGGATTATTCGATGCCATATTCGCATCTCTTGCCAACACTCGTTACAATTTGATAGACCACATTAACATGCAACAACAGCAACAACCAAACTACCCTCAAAATTTTGAGGTCAATTATGAATCTTTAACAAACTAATTAGAGCTGACTACATGTATTTTTTTTTCCATTGTTCTATATTAACGTCTTAATTAAAATTGTAGTGGCAGTGCGGACAAAGGAGAAACAGAAAGTAAATGATGAAGGCCTTCAGAAATAAAAAATAAAATAGAAAAACAGAAATAGCAGGACATTAGTATAAGCAATGCTGACTTGTGAGACAACCAGAAAGGTCCAGAATACGGAGCTTCTCCACATGTTCATTATTGATGTAAACTGTTGCATTGAAGAACAATGAAAATGAAAGTTTGCACCAACGGCTTGAACCTCTTGTCTGTCAAAGTGGTACACAATTGCAGATAACAAGCATCACACTAGTTTATGTTGTTGAAAATTAAGGGCGATTCCAGATGTATCACTCTAACTTATCTTACAAAAGTCGCCCCTAGTAATTATTGAGGTGATGTCTTGACCTTCTTCCCTAATGTCTTCTAAAACAATTTTGTGATCTTTAAGGGTGAATTTGGCTACCTTCAACGTTGTTTCTGATGATGTCTCACATAATTTGAAGCAGTCACTCTTAAGGTGCTTGAACTAAAGGTTTTTGTGTTTTTTTAAATCTAAGAACTGTTGATCTTGTTATGAAAGGTGGTGGTATTAGCTAGAACATGTGAAAACTAAGTCAAAAAGGTGGTCATATATCTGAATTTTTAATTGCAGATGTATATGATTAATTCACCCCGAGCATAACTAGAATGTCTAATTTCATAATTCTTGTCATTGAGATTCAAACTCTTCATGCTTATTCATTAGTCTGGTTGGCAGGAGTTGGTATATTCTTTAGCCTACAGCTAGGCTGCCAGTGTAATTTGCTTTTGTAGAGTCCATAGCAAATCATGATCAAATGTAATCTATTTATAGTGTTTTGTTAGTTTGAATTAGTAAAAATACATTGTATAATTGATGTCAAAAAGAGGCTTTTTATAAATGTTCTTTTCTCTCGGCTCTCATTTTCAGTAGTTTTTCCTAGAAGATGCTAAGAAGTGAGAGATGGCCACTTGCATACCTACTCTGTTAAAGAATAAAAAATTTCTTGATTCTTTGTTCTTTCCTTTTTTTTTTATAAATAAATTTGATTGCTTTTGGTCTTACTTTTGAGTGAAAAAAAATAAAATAAAAAATAAAAATTTGAATTGATTCATTATAATTAAAATAACCAATTACTTAGGGAATGGTTTATCCTCTCTCTCTCTCTCTCTCTCTCTCTCTTACAGTTAAAAATAATTTTCAGTCAATGTTTTGCCTGCACAATCGCTAGAAGAGTGTTACAGAAATACTAGATTGTCTTCTTTTCTTAGTGGAAAATTATGATTACTTGCGGTTAAGAATAATCTTCTGGGAGGAAGGCTATGTTGTTTCAAGCAGCTTGTGTGCTTTACCACCACTGCTGCAAGTCTGTTTCGTCAGTCTTAAAAATAAATAGCTAATAAAAAAATAATTTTTGTAGCCTTTCTCCTCAGTAGCCCAACATATCCGAGATTTCCCAGCCAAACCTTCTAAAGTTTTTCAAGATAGCTCAGCTTTATCAGATTATAAAAAAATTTGGAACTATTTGGTATACTTGGAACTCAACGATATCAATGCAAATGACCAACCATGTTACTATTGGCAGTGGCACTTTAGGCCTAGTGAAAAGGTACAGATGGACTCAAGACTAGAGCATGCTAGTTTAATAAATTGTGATACAATTCGTACAAAATTTCTCTCTCTGGCATTGCTCGTTAACAAATTCTCTCTAAACTTTAACCTTTTTTTTCATTAGTGGAGCATTTCCATTCCTTTCTTGGAAATAGTCAAGTTTTGACTAACCCTTTTGTGTGGCTTGATGTATAATGATTTAACATGGAAAACGGGTATATGATGCACAGACAGCTCAAAGAACCTTGTTAAGCACATGAAATAATGATCTGAATTATGTCCAACCCAATTTTCTTCATCACTAAAAGCCCATAATTAGATGCTGAGAAATTCGGTCACACACCAATACTCCTGATCTTCTTGTTCTAATACATTGCTGGTCTCATGTTTAGCAGTTTACACACTTCCCATTCATCAACAGTGTTAATATGATGGGTGGAAATTTAGACATTAGTGTGATTCATTATTGTGTATACTATGGGTTGTGAATAATCAGCTCAAGCAACATTAAAGAAGCGAAAAACAACATAGAGAATTTGCGTGGCTCATCAGTGTGCTTACGTACATGGGTCAGTGGTTATCAATCCACTATATGAGAAATTCAAGTAGTAGAAAAACATTAGGCATAGTTACAAAATTGTGAGAATTTTTGTATCATAAATAGTGACAAAATTCAAAATTGTGGGAATTTTTGTATCATAAAGGAATCGCCTTGAGATTATAACTCATGGTCTATGGCCTGAGTTATGTTTCTTTTCAGGCAAATTCCTTTGTTTTAGGCCACCAAATGATCAAATTTCCTATTTTTATAATTTTGATGTTCTTTATAATTTCCAAATTAGAAGTCAGAATAAGATCTTATTTGTTCTGGGACATTTACTAGTATAAATTTAGTCTTGTTTGGCTATTTCTCATAATTTTTTGCTTAATTTTGGGCTTAACATAAATTAGAGTTTTCCTAGGATTCCGTAAGGGTCTCTCAACAACCCTAGGATCTCATTTCTATATATAGGAGGATATAACCCCTAGTGCAATCATATTATTGAATAATATAATTTCAAAGAATTAGGAAGCTGTTAATTAGCTAGGCATGACTTTCTACCTGAAATACACCATCCACACAGTGGCCTAATATGTTTCTCTGAAGGCACCTTCACACATTAGGAATTTTTCGGATCGGCAATGTCAGTTTCAAGAACATTTGGAGCACCTCCTCTCCTAGTTTGCAGTCAATCTTGCGTGCAGCACAGGATTCCCATGTAACAATTGTAGAGATCAGCAACATTAATTTCGAGTACATCAGCACTGGTGGTCCGGCTTCTAATGTCAATCCTAACCTCAACAAAAAAGCTGATCCCAGGCTGTTCTATATTGAGTTTTTACACATGTACAATGTAATTTGGGTTGATATCAGCTCTACCACACAATAGTAATATAAGTAACAAATAATAGCAAATCTAAGCTTCAAATCTTCCATTCTAAATGTATTAAAATCTCTTACAAACTAGAGATTTTCGCCATTTTCCTTCTGTTTTCTTGGATGAATGAGATTATTATTCAATATAGCAGACACAGTTAAAACAAACTAGCAGCAGTAGCTGTTATCAGAGCTTCCATTGCATCTATAACCTTTGTTCACTAGGACGTTGAGATACTATTTGACACTTGTATACACACTTCTAGTTGAACTTTAGGAACTCAAATGGCTTTGTATTTAGATCTTACATGTTTCTCAAAAAATATATATATAAAGATCTTACATATCTCCCAATTTTAGAAGCATAAATCTTAGGTCCAACCTATTTAATTGTTCACTGTGCCTATAAAATACCATCAACAAGCTTTGCATACCCTGAATTGAGTCTATCAATTTGGGTGGAGGATGAAGACTCAAAGTTTTCAGGGGGCAATAAGTACCAAATTAGCTGTACTCTAGAAATACCTTATAAATTTTCACACCAATGACCATTTCTTTTTTCGGAGCCTCCAACCCATATTTTGTGTCAATGTCCATCTCTACTAATGTAATGCAGGCAACTAAAATTATGTGCATTTGAATAGCCTACCTATTCTAATGTCAATAATGGAACCATTCCCATTTCTTGAATTACATACTGACATTAGAATAAGTGATAGCTATTCAAGCCACTGAATATCATCTCAGTTAAATGTTCTAATAATGGAAGCATTCCCACTTCTTTACTCAAAATTAATATTTGCTAACCACAGATTATATTATTTTAGGTAAAAAAAAAATTATGCTTAAAAACATGATCACTAAAACCAATAGGATATAACTGATTAAGGGGGAGAAAAACCCACGCACTCATCATTAACATTGTTCCAAAAAGGGGGTTCAATCCAAACCAGTGCATCAGTAACAACACCAATAAGATGCCGCTTATTTCAATCTAGCCTATAGCCTCTACAAAATGAGATCTATTTTTACTTAATCCACTCTGGATAGATAGACAACCATATAACATAAGTAAAAATACAAGGGAAATGAGCACAACTTAGCTCAGGCATCGTCAAGAGCAAGGACACCAGGGAGTGGTTTTCCCTCAAGAAGCTCTAAGCTGGCACCACCTCCAGTTGATATATGGCTCATCTTGTCAGCTAGACCAACCTTCTCAACAGCTGCAACAGAGTCACCTCCTCCAATGATCGTTGTCACCCCCTTGGCACTTAGGTCTGCCAGCTTCTTTGCAATCGCCTGCAAAAAGAAAAAAGATATTCCTCAGTTCTGAAGCCCAAAAGCATGAAATCTATCTTAAGGTTTGATCTGGCGAGTATTCCCACTTTCCATATTCGAAGTGATCAACTAACTCCAACAGTTTCTACCTAGGTCCTGTAGAGGCACTATTGTTTTGAAATCAAACCAATAAGAGATTATTTGGTAATTAGCAACACCTTTGAACAAAACATATTTTTTTATCATAAAAACTTTGAAGCAACCAAATGAAAAGCATGTTAATTTCAAGGCTTTTAAAATTTTGAGTGACCTAAGAACTTCATCACAAGGAAAGATCATGTGGCTTGCTTTGAATAAGATAATTGAAACAACTCCTTACAAAAATTAATTTGATGAAAAATGGTTCAAAAGATTGATACCCACAGTCAATGTACTGCAAATTTTGGGCCACCAATGATCATGGCCATCCAAATTAATAGTAGAATTTAGTTGACTGAGTTCTTTGATTGGCAAATTTCTAAAAACGTAATTGAACTAATGCATGATATTGCGAAATGGTTAAAACCTTAAAACAAATGTAATGCTATTTATACCTCTGTTCCTGCTGCGAATTTTTCGAACTCAAACACGCCCATAGGTCCATTCCAGATGACAGTTTGGGTGGTATCCAGAGCTTCGTTGAATGTCTTGATAGAATCAGGTCCAATATCCAATCCCATCCAACCATCAGGGATAGCAGATGCTGGAACAACCTGCAAATACATAACTTAAAACTTTAGGATCTCTCATGAGAATTCTTTAGACTTGCAATACACACACACACACACACACACACATATATATATACACACACACAGAAACACACATATTGGAGTCTACATCAAGTTTCTCCAGCTTCACTCCACATTGCAACTGAATCAAGTGTAAAATGAGCTATGTAACAAACCTTGCTATTAGCATCAGCAGCAAATTTGTCAGCAATAACAACATCAGTTGGAAGCAGTAGAGACACCCCTTTTGCCTTAGCCTTCTCAATTAGTGTTGTTGCAAGATCAAGCTTGTCTTCCTCCACAAGGGAGGAGCCAACTGAATACCCTTGAGCCTTGTAGAAGGTAAAGATCATCCCTCCACCCAGCAAAAGAAGGTTAACCTTTCCCAACAAGGATTCTATCACTCCAATCTTGCTGGACACCTTTGAACCGCCAACAATAGCAGCGAATGGCCTCTTGGGATTAGATACAGCTCCGACAAGATAGTCAAGTTCCTGAAACCACAAAAAATACATACATGCAAATCAACAATGCAACAAGAAATTGTATAAAATAAGCAATCAATCAATCAATACAAATACAATTCACATAAAAGAATTTTCTTCTACTCATCAGTGGCTACACATAATCCAATTAGCAATGGAACAAGCTAGTTTGAGTAATGACTATCTAAATACTTGTGCATTTTAAGGAAACAGATCAAGAGATCAGCTATGTTGGGGAAGCTTGGTTCAAATTAGGCAGGCCCATACTTAGACATGAGTTATTTCAACAGTCAAAGTCTGGTCAAGCCAAGCTCATAGTCAACTAATTATCAAACTGAGAACACGTAGTTCAAGGAATGCATAGATAAACTCAAGTTTCATCTAAGTAGTTATGACCAACATACCTTCTGCATGAGGAATCCAGCAACAGCTGGTTTCAAGAACTTAGCCACTCCCTCTGTGGAAGCATGGGCCCTGTGAGCACTTCCAAATGCATCATTCACATAGAGATCTGCAAGAGAGGCTAGCTTCTTTGAGAATTCAGGGTCGTTCTTCTCTTCCTCCTTATGGAATCTCACATTCTCAAGGAGCAAAACACCTCCCTCTGGAATTTCAGCCACCAACTTCTCAACTTCCTCACCAATGCAGTCATTTGCCATCTTAACCTAATAAGAAGAAGGGGCAAAAAAATAAAAAAAGAAACAATAAGCAAAGGAAGCCTTAAACAAGTATATCTCTCTACAAAAGTATTAGCATTTAGATTTTAGGTTGAGTAACAAACCTCAACTCCAAGAAGTTCAGACAGCCTTGGAACAATTGGCTTCAAACTGTATTTAGGTGTAACACCCTTTGGGCGTCCCTGAAAACCACAATCCAAGTCCAAACGTTTTCATGAGTTACCAGTTGCAAAGATTATTCTAATCCTCTTTCATAATCCCACAATATTTCCCATCCCAATTTCAATCCAAAATCCAAGGGCATTCATTCGACATTGCTTGGTAGTTATAAACTAAAAGGTACAAATTTCCCATCTTTAAAAACACAAACACAGGAGAACGGGTGGTTATAGCAGGAAGATGGAGAACTATATAAAAAGAGATCAGCAAAACAATCACTGACTACCACGGATTATTATTACAGTTTCTCCAGGTGAATGATATAACCATAAAGAGCCCCAGGCCAAACATAAAAACCGCACAAATAACCTCCTTTATCAACAAAAAAAAAAAGGAAGGTACCATACAACAACAACTATAACAATCATCAACAATAAAAGCTTCAAGGTCCAAATATATATTCCTCAAGACTAATCAAACCAATTGTTAGAAACAATCTAACAGATTAATCAATAGCTACAGTTCTCAGATCTAAAAACGATGGGCTAGCATAAATAGCTTTAACACAAAATAGAAACCAAATAACATAAAACCTGATATACCGGTGATATACATGTGAATAGAAAATGAACAATAAAAACATAAACCCATGAAATATGATTGATCTAAAGATTCCAAAACATGTAAAACCTGATTTGCAGTACGCTATTGAATAGAAAATGAACAATAAAACATAAACCCATGAAAACCTTCCCAAAACAAAATGAGTGATATAAGGAGTTCCTTCTCTTTCGAAAAACAAATTTCCAGATCAATCAATACAGATTAAACAGAAAAGTCAATATGAATCATCATCCAATCCAATCCCATATAGATCTGGATGAAAAGTCACAAAAAACAACAACAATATAAAGATCCCTGGACTAAAACAAGAAAAAGTTCAAAAGAAATCCTTTTTTGAATATGTTACACTAATGAGAAGTACAAAAAACACATATCCCACATGAAACTAAAAAAACTAATACAAACCCAGAATTCATATCACCAAAAAAAGAAAATGTATAATAGAGAGAAACCCAGATGGTAAGTGAGTGAAAACAAGTGAAGCATGTCATACAAGGTGAGTGGAGAGGATGACTCTGGCACCATGGCTCTGCAAGTACTTGATGGTGGGTACAGCAGCGCGGATTCTAGTGTCATCAGTGATGTTAAAGTTGTCATCCAAAGGCACGTTGAGATCAACCCTCACAAACACCCTCTTACCCTTCAAATCTGCCTGTTTCAAAGTACTCACACTCCTCTTGGTAGCCATTACTGCCTTCAAAAAAAAAAAATCAAAAAAAAAAAAAAATCAAACACCCAGATCATAAAAATCAAAACTTGATGATAAGAAAAAGAGAGACTGGTTTGGTGGGTATATGTGAGACAGACTGACTTACAGATTTAAAAGAGAGAGAATGAGATTTGAGTGTTTCGAGAGAGAGTGCTTTTAGATCAAATGAAGACAATGAAGGGTGAGAAAGTTCGAGAAGAGTATAAATAAGGGGTTTTGGACGTGAGGAATAAACAAGTATCTACCTTTGAAAGAAGTAATATTCGGTTTTTCTTGAGTGATAAGGTGGTCGTGTCTCTAACCTGTGTTCTAGTCTCCTAGAGAAACCTCGGGCTCAAACAGTGAATGGTTTCAGAAAAGTAAGGATTTTGGGCTTGGGCTTTCTCTTTTTCTATTTATTTTTCTCTATTTTTGGGATCTCTTTTTTTTTTTTTTTTTTGAGAAAACATTTAAAGCGGATCTAACCACTAAAAAGAGAGGATTGAACCCTAATATACCCGTTGAAAATATCATTGTCTTTTTTGGAAATAATGGGATTTTTTTGCGTTTGTTTTGGTGTTAATAACTTTTTTTATACATAATTCCTTGAACTTATAAGATTCAGCTTTTTATTGTTTTAGTAAATCCTCATTAATGAGGATTTACTTATTTTTATACATAATTCCTTGAACTTATAAGATTCAGCTTTGAAGATTGTGAATATTAATTTTCATGTGCTGATTGAAGCTAAGTCCTTGTTTTAAGTTTTAAGTTTAACCCTAAATGACTACATGAAATTGTAATTGCAATGACTGAGTTCTATGCTGCCTTATGGCTGCCCAGGGGTATTTTAGTTACTTAATTAAGAATGTTAATGCAAGTAAGAAAACCAAAGAATGGCTTGTTAATACTCTGCCATTTGGTTATCTAGAAAATGTCATTTTGGAAAAAATCATTTACTTTGAATTTGGAAGACAAGCTGTAAAAACCTAATGAATTATTAAACTCTTGCAATTGAATTGAATGTGTTTCCTTCATTATATGATTGAATATGAATGTGAATATTTGATTTTTCTTTGGTTATGTGAATCATGTTTTTTGATATATGTATCTTGTGTTTGGGGAATCTCTTTGAGGTAGGATTAGGATTTCCTTGATTTTGAGAGCTAGGTTTTCGAGATGTATATAAGTTTATGCTAAGGTAGAATTAATAATAATAAGCTTCGATATTTGGTATTCCAAGTCTGAACTCCTTCGACCTTAGGCTCTTGATTCCTTTGCTTTCAGGTTAGGGATAAGTGATATGAGTATTTGGTAAGTCATGAGGTTATTTTAAAAAGATTATTATGCACTAAAAGTTTTTGAATAGAGATATTGCATACAATATGCACGAAATTAAAGTATATAAAATAATATGCACGAAATTAAAAGATGTTCTCCTATCTGAATATCTATAAAATGAAATGTTTTGGTTTACATGCATTCTTATTAAATTCTCATGTAACTTACCATTATTGAGCTATTTAGCTCACCCCTTCTACTTTTTCAGTCAATAGGATTTATTTTGGAGCAGAGGGATCCTTAGTTGAGTTTTGGGAGGAACTGATTTTAGCTTTAAAAGTATAGCCCCTATTTTGGAAGTTGTGAAATCTCTGAATTAATTATTAGCATGTTTGTTTTCTTTCCCCAAATTGTTTGTTAGTTTTTTGGATTCAACTATTTTTTAGATCAACTGATTAGAGTATATTGCACCTCTAATCATTGATCCCTCTCTCTATTTGATATGGCCGGAGTCTAATTTTGTATTGTGGGTATTGTGTACGGGGTGGGTGGGGAGGAGGACTGGAGGTACAAGTTCTGGCTATAAAAGATGGTGCTATATTTGGTTAATTAATTTATCTCTATAAAATTCTACTCTTTTTTTTTTTTTTCATTTTACTTTATTTGGTTAATTAAAATTATCATCTTGACAATAGCAGAGATGCCATATCCATCTGTGCCAAGAATTTATATGTTCTTTAGTTTTCTAAAGTACATGAATTATATTGACCGGGACATCTAAGTAAAGTATTATGAATTTATGATTCATATTGCCAGTTGGGAGAAATCGCCTTCCTACATATGTTTGGATTTATATGTTCTCTTTACAATTAAAACTATAAGACCTAATTTTCTTTTGTAATATTCTAGTTTTGTGTTCCTATTACTGCAATAATGGTCTATACTACTCATTGTTAACTAGAGCAATCCAAACTCATTGACAACCATATATCTCAACCCCTAGACTTAAAGATTGTTTGTTAAAAAAAAAAAAAAATGATAGGTAAGACTCTTTGAATTTGTGCTGGATTTCCCCTGTTTTTGAGTAGGGGTTTATTTTGCTTTAGGTTGGTCTTTGTGATTTAGAGGTCTGATGGTTTGGTTGTTTCAAGTGTGAGGTTTGATGGCCTAAACTTTGTAAAGTTTCGAATCGCTTTCTGCAAGTGTTGTTTGTGGACCTTGAATGTTTTGATCTTTAGGATGCAAATATGACAAGGCTTTTGGTAGATAGTTACAACAAGCTAATTCTAGTTATTATGGAGATTCCTTCCAAAGACCATCCTTAAAGTACCTATTCTTTGTAGAATCAATGGCATCTTGGAGGCACTAGTCACAGATATTTGCTTGATGCATCATTGTCACGTCATGTTTTATCCATCTTCCTAAATTGTACATTAAGATGTTGTCTTGAGTTATGCCATGCCAATTATAAAATTCCAATTTACATTTCTAATAATTTGGATGCAAGTTGTGATACTTATTCCAATAAATGATATTTTTAAAAAATTAGAAAGTCCCAAGGAAGATCGAAGAGCTATCCTCGGCACCGTTCCTGCCCTAGCAGGGGAAAGAGGCGCTGTAAGGTTCAATGGTCACTTATGACATTATGCTTCTTCGAGTTTTGAGCTTAACTCCTTAATAAAACCCCAGGTAAACTAAGGAGCTTAACTGCTCTCAATCCCCCTGAGGGGGACTTTAGGGGGGTGGTCTTCTCCAATTCAAATAGCACAGGACAAGCACTAGATCACACACACCGAGCGTGGCCTCCAAATGAACAAGCAGGGGACGAAACTCAGAGTTCTAAATCCAAAAAAATGTGAGTTCTAATGTTATAAGTATTGAATCTAATCAATGTTCAGGCTATGCAAGCTTCTCACTGACAGATATTTACTTGAAACCTTGCATGTTTATGCATGTCAAATAGAGAGAAATAGTTGGGCACATTGATGCAGATGCAAGTTTTTCCTTACGAGCTTCTCACTGTCACTCACTGACAAATATTTCCCTGAAACCTTACATGTTCATGCATGTCAATTTTTTTTGCTTGGGCTCGACTTGTTTACTAAACGAGCCTAAAACTAAAGCTCAAGCTTCGGTTATTTAAAATTAAGGCTCAAGTTGAATGCTAGAAAATACCAACTTATCTATGTTTTGGCAATGAACTTTGAGAAAGTAACTTGTGCTTAATTGTTAAAGAAATTTTAATCATGGATTCCTTGCTGTTTCTTTACATATAATTTTTTTTTTTTTAATGCTTCTCATATAATAATTTTATTTTTGAATGATAAAAAAATCAGTCTCCCTTTCAAAAGAAAAAGAAAAAGACAATTCACTAAATCGCTAAAGATAAACATTCAATCTCCCCTTCATTAAATATAAAAACAATTCACTAAATCATAAACAATCTTGCAGTCATCATTTAATACAAATCATTGTCATTTTAGTAAACGAAAATAATCATGTAGTGAAATTTTTTCTAGCATTTTCTATAATTTTGGAACATTCATTTTCTTTTGAAAGAACTAGATTTGATGCTAACTTATATCGTAAATGTTTAAACTAGTTGTGCTTGGCAAAAAGCAATTGTTAAGTATAAAACTTAACAAAATCACATATCAAAATTATTATTAAGCACTAGGAGAAAGAAACAATACCACTGTTTGCATGTTTTTTGTTCGCATGTCTTGCCTAGTTGTGCTTGGCAAAAAGTCCAATATATGTATACATCTTTCTGAACTAAAGTCAATGATTCATAAGTACTAGTGACTATTATTGTCATTCATAGGGATATAAATCTACAAGTACAAATTAACAATGTATTAGTATGTGTTCACGTAAAATACAAAGTGTGTTGAGTAAAATTTAATATTCACAAAACATCAATTATGACATATACTTGTCATAGTCCCTATATGTATTTTTAAATCATTCCAGTGTGGGATTGCCAACTTCATCAATCAGTTTTTGCTACAAGCATATATATAAAGAAATAAGTAAGTATAAAAGGGACTTTAGTGTGGGCACAAATGTAAAAGTACCATTAGATGTGATATTGGTACTACCCAATGTGACAATGAAACTGTAAAATATGAGGAAAAAAATTAAGGGAACTACTAAATGTGACAAAAGATCTGTCAAATATGATGTTGATATTGTCGAATGTGACAATGGAATCATCAAATGTGAGAAAAAAAGAGAGGGAACCACCAAATGTGACAAAATAACAGTCACATGAGATGTTGGAACTGCACAATGTAAGGATGGAACTGTCAAATGTGAGAAAAAATAAAGAAAACATCGAATGTGACATAAGTATAGTCATATGTAATGTTAGTACTGCACAATGTGAAGACGAAATCGTCAAATGTGAGAAAAAAATAAGGGAACCATTAAATGTGACAAAAGAACTGTCACATGTGATGTTGGAACTGCATAATGTGAGGATGAAACCGTCTAATGTGAGAAAAAAATAAGGGAACCACCAAATGTGACAAAAGTACTGTTAAATGTGATGTTGGAACTACACAATGTGAGGATGGAACCTTCAAATGTGAGAAAAAAATAAAGGAACCACCAAATGTAAGAAAAGAACTGTCACATGTAATGTTGGAACTGCACAATGTGAGGATGGAACCGTCAAGTGTGAGAAAAAAGTAAGAGAACCACCCAATGTGACAAAAGAACTGTCATATGTGATGTTGGAACCGCACAATGTAAGAATGGAATCATCAAATGTGAGAAAAAAACTGTCACATATGATGTTGGAACTACACAATGTAAGGATAGAATCGTCAAATGTGAGAAAAAAGTAAAGGAACCACCAAAATGTGAGAAAAGAACTGTCATATGTGATGTTAGAACTGCATAATGTAGCCATTTAAGTGAAAACTAATTAGTTACCTTGCTTGTGGGTGCCCTCACGCTCTTATGCGTGTGGAGGTAGTTTTCGTCCTGTAGCTTGCTTACAGGAGTTGAGGTGACCTCCCTGAGGTGGGGTTAATTCCTAGATCATTAGTTTCTTTTAGTCTACAATCTTTCGTTTGAATCTTGTGGTAAGTCCGTTGGGAGTCTGGAAAACAACACGAAGGGATGAGATCTATGGCAGAGGAACTTGAAAAGTTGTGGAGTAAACTATCTTTCACTGAAGAAGAAGATGATGGGATTGAACTGGGCATAAGCTGTACGAAGGCAGCCAGAGCTATAGGGAAAAATTGTGTGGTTTTGAAAGTTCTTACCCAAAGAAGTATAAGCTTGGATGCTCTAAGGAAGAACTTGAGAATGTTGTGGAAGCCCAATAAGAGTCTTCAAATCTCCGAGATTGAAGATAAGCTCTTCATGGCGGAATTTGGGGACACGAAGGACAAACAAAGGGTACTGAACATGTGTCCCTGGAGTTTTGAAAAACAACTGGTAATTCTTCAAGAGTTCGAAGGGGAACTAGTGCCAAAGGATATTGTGATGAAGTGGTCGCCATTCTGGGTTCAGATTTTCAACCTGCCCCTAAAGAGCAAAACAAAAGAAACGGGTTGGACGATCGGAGCGAAGTTAGGGGAGGTAATGGAGGTTGATGTGCCAGATTCAGGGGTCCAATGGGGGAAATGTCTGCGCGTAAGAGTCCGTATTGACGTCTCTAAGAGACTAGTTCGTGGGAAGAAAGTTATCATTGAGGGAGGGGAGAGCCGGTGGGTTCAGTTCAAGTACGAGAGACTCCCCAATTTCTGCTATGAGTGTGGAATGTTAAACCATGCAGTGAAAGAGTGCCCAGAAAAATCAATGGAGAAAAACCAACTGTCAGAGGGGCACATGCAATACGGAGCATGGCTGAGGGGAGAACCATTAAGGCGAAATGGATGGGAGCTAAACCAAACGGGTATAGGACCAAAGGAGCCAAACCGCCGTAGCTTTGTCACCGGTGAGCCAAAAAAACCAGGACATCAATCCAGTGGGCCTGCAGAAGAGCAAGATGGTGTGGTGGGTCACGTGAGCATCTCCTCAAACGCTGAGCCTAGTGACCAGGTGAGGGGCGTTCTCAGGTCAGAAGTAAGTAGAGAGGCAGAGGCGGAATTACACGGAAATGGTAAGGTCAGGGGGTTGGTGGAAAAGTCGACAAGTAAGGAAACTCATTTGGATGATAGAGAATGGGTCTTGGCAGAGGGTCAGACAGACCAACTCTCTGATATGCAGTGGGAAAAGGATTTGGTCCAAAAGAACGAGCCCGTTTTTGAATTTAATTTGGCGCCAAAGGTCTTGACTGAAAGAAAGGAAGAAGGCCCAAATCCTGAACTAGGCCCAGTAGCAATGTCTTACGACCCAAAGGAAGGTTGGGTGTCTGAGAAGCTCGGCCCAAACAGCAAGCACTGGAAAAGGCTTGCGAGAGAAGTGAAGGAGAATGGGCTTTGTACAAATGAGAGCCCAGGAAGTCAGAAAAGAGAGAGCCTAACGCCCCTTCAAGAGCTGGATCCTAATGCTCTCAGTAAGAAGAAAAGGAAAGGGAAGTCAAAGGTGTGCGATGTATCTGTGCAACACAAACATATGGATGGCGATGAGGCGGCGGCTACGATGCAGCCCCGCTGAGCCCAATGAGTGTTATCGCCCGGAACTGCCGGGGTCTGGGGTCCTCCCTGGCGGTTCGTGTCCTCACCGATGAGGTGAAATCCAAAGACCCAACTCTGGTTTTCTTAGCTGAAACGAAGGCAAGTGTGAATCGGATCAAGGGGATTCAGCGAAAAACAGAGTATACTCAAGGAATAATTGTGCCTAGTGATGGTCGGAGCGGCGGTTTAGCGTTACTGTGGAGAGAAGGCACTGATGTGAGGTTCAAGAGCTGCTCCAACTCCCATATCGACGTCGTAGTCCATGGGGTTGTCTCATCCGAACCGTGGCGGGCGACTGGTTTTTACGGTCATCCTGAAGCTAGTAAAAGAAATATGTCATGGCAACTCCTTGAAGCGCTCCGTGCGCAATGCAACATGCCATTGGTGGTTTTCGGGGACTTCAATGAAATCTTGCATCCGGGAGAGAAAGTAGGTGGGGCAGACAGAGAAGCAAAGCAGATGGAGGCGTTTGGGGACTGCCTAGATCGTTGTGGGTTAGCTGATCTGGGTTTCTTGGGACAAAAGTACACTTGGTGTAACGGCAGGCATGGAGATCAAAGGACGAAATTGCGGCTTGACCGTGTGGTGGCAAATGGGGATTGGATGGAGAGGTTTGTTGATGCAAAACTTTTTCATGTCTCAATGCCTATCTCGGACCACTGCTTGCTGAGTCTAAGATTAAGCAAGGATCAAAGGCGAAAACGGGCCAAGAAGAGATTTATGTTCGAAGCCATGTGGACTAGGGATGACAAATGCAGAGAAGTAGTGGAGGCGGCATGGGATCCAGTTAGAGGGGATCCAAATTTCCAGATCACTGACCGTATTAAGAGGTGCCAAGAGCAACTCCAACGGTGGAATTGGAAGGAGTTTGGCAATGTGGGGCAGGCTATAAAGCAGAAAAGGGAGCGGCTCCAACACCTCGAAGCCTTAAATAGCCTCCATGATAAAGCGGATGAGATTCAAAACCTGAAGAAGGAGATTAACGAAGCTCTGTCGAGGGAGGAGGTGATGTGGGCCCAGAGATCAAGGGCTTTGTGGATGAAGTGGGGTGATCGCAACACGAAATTTTTTCATGCTACCGCCAATCAAAGACGTCGGAGGAATAGTATAACGGGGCTGGTGGATTCTAATGGCATATGGCAAGAGGATCCGGGTGCAATGGAGGGTATTATCCTGGATTATTTTGAAACTATCTTCAGGTCAAATAACCCATCAAGCTTTGATGCATGTGTTCGTACCATTACTCCTAAAGTTACTTCAGAAATGAATGCTGCTCTGTGTGCTGAGTTCTGTGCTTCTGAAGTGTGGAACGCTCTTCACCAAATGCATCCAACAAAGGCTCCTGGCCCAGATGGTATGTCCCCTATCTTTTTCCAGAAATATTGGGATGTTGTCGGTGCTAATGTGATTGACTGTGTGTTGAACATTCTCAATACTGGTGTTATGCCCGGTGATGTGAATGAAACTTATATTTGTTTGATTCCTAAAACTAAAGCCCCCCGTAAAATTTCTGAGTATAGACCTATTAGCTTGTGTAACGTTATTTACAAAATCGTATCAAAAATTCTTGCTAATCGCCTGAAAAGGATTCTTACTGAGGTCATTGATGAGTCCCAAAGTGCTTTTGTCCCGGGGCGTCTCATAACTGATAATGTGATAGTGGCTTTCGAGACTATGCACTGCATTGATGGGAGGAAAAAAGGAAGGGAAGCTCTGATGGCCTTGAAGCTCGATATGAGCAAGGCTTATGACAGAGTGGAATGGCAATTAGATGATAATGAGGAAGTTGGGCTTCCATGAGAAATGGATATCCTTAATGATGATGTGCATTTCTACAGTCTCTTACTCGGTTCTTATAAACGGGGAGGCTAAAGGCAAGATTATTCCATCACGGGGGCTTAGACAGGGTGATCCAATATCTCCCTATTTATTTTTGTTGTGCACTGAGGGGCTATCTGCCAGGTTGAAAATGGAAGAGATTGAGGGTAACATCAGGGGGGTTTCAGTGAGGAGGGGGGCACCACAAATTTCCCATCTTTTCTTTGCCGATGACAGCATAATCTTCTGTAGAGCGACAGTGGAGGAGGGTAGAAGGGTTCTTAATGTGTTGGAAGATTATGAGGCCGAATCGGGGAAAAAATTGAATAAGGAAAAGACCTCATTATTTTTCAGCAAAAATACAAGCCGGGATGTCCAGGCCCAAGTGAAACAGTTATTTGGGGCCCAGATTATTCAGCATCACGAGAAGTACCTTGGGCTGCCTCCGCTTGTAGGGAAAGGAAAAAGGAAGGCTTTTAGTCGTATCAAAGATCAAGTTGGAAGGAAAATAGCCGGATGGAAGGGTCGTTTGCTCTCAAATGCGGGTAGAGAGGTTCTTATCAAAGCGGTAGCTCAAGCAACTCCTACTTATACCATGAGTTGCTTTAAACTACCGGACACGCTTTGTAAGGAACTTAATGCCATGATGAGCAAATTCTGGTGGGGGCAAAAAGACAAAGAAAGGAAGTTGGCGTGGATTGCGTGGGAAAAGCTTTGCACATCCAAAGAGGAAGGGGGTATGGGCTTCAGAGACCTCAAAGCGTTTAATCTTGCTCTTCTTGCCAAGCAAGGGTGGCGAATCCAACAAAACCCAAATACCTTAGTCCATAAGGTGCTCAAAGCTAAGTACTTTGCTGGTTCTACTTTCAAGGAAGCCCAATTAGGCCATAGACCTTCATATGTGTGGCGTAGTCTAATGGCGGCAAAGGATATTGTGGTGAATGGAGCTAGATGGGTTGTAGGTAATGGAGAGAATGTGAAGATTTGGGAAGATAGATGGATTCCTACCCCGGATTCTTTCTTGGTGGTTAGCCCTAAAGTCCCTCTTGAATCTGAAATGGTTGAATGCCTCATTGACAAAGAGTCTAGATCTTGGGACATAGATAAGGTGAGGAGAGTTTTCTTGCCTCATGAAGCAGATGTGATTCTGGGAATGACAGTGAGCTCTCGGCCTGTTGAAGACTCTGTGATATGGGCATGGACCAAAAACGGCAAATTCTCAGTGAAAAGTGCTTATTGGGTAGCTCAAAAGTGGCTAAAAACCCAAAACCATAAAGCAGATAGGGGAAGTACTTCAGACAACACGCGGATGTGTGCGTTATGGAGGCTGATTTGGAGTCTAAACTGTCCAAACAAACTGAAACAGTTCATGTGGCGCTCATGTAGGAATATTCTTCCAACAAAACATCGATTAAAATCAAGGGGTGTTGATATTGAGGTGGGGTGTGACTATTGTGGGCAATGTGAATCTGTTGAACATGTTCTATGGGGATGTAAATTTGCTGTTGATGTTTGGGGAGAATCAAGACTCAAGTTACCTCTTTTGCCTTACCCAACGGATGAGTTTTTGGAGGTAGTGTGGGAGGTTAGAAACAGAAAGCCTGAGGTTGACTGGGAGCTGTTTGTGGCCACGGCATGGGAATTATGGAATCAAAGGAATACGGTCAAGTTTGGGGGACAACGTAAATCTGCCCATAGACTTTGCCGTGATATGGAGGAATATGTGAAGGAGTTTCGGCATGAAAATCCCCCCCCATGTAAGTCATCTAGACCATTTACTCCCTCTTGGAAACCGCCAAAACAGGGCTGGTATAAAGCTAATGTGGATGGGGCTGTCTGTAAGGAGAGGGGCTGCTGTGGCATAGGTGTAGTGATCAGGAATGCAGAAGGGCAGCTGATGGGGGCAATGAGTAAAAGGCTGGCCCTTCCTCTTAAGGCCTTGGAAACTGAAGCTATGGCAATGCAGGTGGGGATTCAATTTGCGTGGGATCTGGGATTGAAGGATGTTGTGTTTGAAAGTGACTCGTTGACAGTAATCTCAGCCCTCTCAAGCGATAATTCCCCACCTTGGTCGATTCAAAAGGTGATTGAAGGAATCAAGCAAGACCTCAAGTGTTTCAACACTTGGTCTGCAGTCCATGTTCGTCGTAGTGGGAATATGGCTGCCCATCTCATGGCAAAAAATGCTATTACAGTTGTAGATAGTCTTGTATGGGTTGAGGATATCCCACCCGTTATAGCTATGCAGGTCTCAAAAGATGTATTAAGCATGAATGCTGTTTCTTTTTAATGAAATTCCAGAGTTTCTAATAAAAAAAAAGAACTGCATAATGTGAGGATGAAACCGTCAAGTATAAGAAAAAGTAAGAGACCCACCCAATATGACAAAATAACTGTCATATGTAATGTTGGAACCGCACAATGTGAGGATGGAACCGTCAAGTGTGAGAAAAAAAAAGGGAAGAAGGAACCACCCAATATGACAAAAGAACTGTCAAATGTGATGTTGAAACTGCACAATATGAGGACGGAACCGTCAAATGTGAGAAAAAAAATTAAGAGAACAAACAAATGTGAGAAAAGAATTGTCATATGTGATGTTAGAACTGCACAATGTGAGGATGAAATCGTCAAATTTGAGAAAAAAGTAAGGGAACCACCAAATGTGAGAAAAGAACTGTCACATGTGATGTTAGAACTGCACAATGTGAGAATGGAACCGTCAAATGTGAGAAAAAAATAACCTGGTGTAGCAGGTTACCTACTAATGGGTACCGTACCCCTTTTTTTTTTAAGGGGTACTGTAGAATTACTCTAGTTATATGTGGCAATATTTGTAAAAAACAGTAACATTTGGCATCTATATTGACATAATGCATTCTTATAAATAAATAAAATTGTGTTTGCTATTATGCTAAAACTTTAACTAAAAATAATCATGTTTAGTGTTTGTTTGAGAACAACTTATTTAACTTTTTGTTGAAATTTTTTTGCTGTAAGTGTGCTCGATGGCAGAGCTAGAAATTTTTCCTAAGGGCCAAGTTAAATATAACCATATTCTTAAGTAAAAGGAAAAAAAAAAAAAATTTATACAAGTTAACTTTAACTCATTGAGGTTGTGTCATAGGATTGTTCATGGTACTAAAAATATTTATGATTGATCCTGAACTAATTTTTTAATCTTTATTTATTTTATTTTTGTATATACCATTAAACAATTACTCAAAAACTCATTCTAATATCACATTCAAAGAAAGCAATATTCCTTAAATTCATATCTTTGAGCTAGTATATGGGTTCAACATTAGTATTCTTATTCTAAATAGAGAATTGTGTAGTATTCTCCAAATCTTAGACATTTTTTTTTCTTAAAATATTTATCAATTGTAGCTTGGTTTCTCATTAAATTCTCTCTCTCTCTCTCTCTCTCTCTCTCTCTCTCTCTCTCTCTCTCTCTCTCTCTCTCTATATATATATATATATATATATATATTATGGGAGGGTCGAGGACCAAGGAACCCAATTCAAGGATAAATTTGCCAACCCAAGCAAATAAAGGCAGACAAACTCCAAGGACTACGCCCACCTGGGGAGAATTAAAGGGCCAAATGGCAACCAGCACCCTCGAAAAACCCAAAGATAAGGGAGTAGATGGTAAACAAAGGGTACAAGACATGCAGAGGTGGAAGAAGGAAGTTTCCTAAAGAAAACATCTCTCACCTCCGCATTCAATACTCTGCACCAATTAAACTAATTGCATTAATGAGGAAATGACCCATGAACAGTGACTTCATAGTTCATAGCTCATTCTACCACCTTCAAAAGGGTTCTGATGGAACAAGCATCCCAAGAGTCTCCCGAAAACATATAGATGGAGGGTTGAGATGTAAGGGAAGGGGTTATATAAGGAAAGGAACCCTCTAGAAAGAAGGGATAGACATTTTCCAAGAAAAGAGAAACAAGTGTGAGAGTAGAGAATTACCTTCTAAAGAGACATCAACTTTACTTATCAATAGGAGATCCATCCTCAAACCTGCCTGAGGAAGAGTTTACACTTAATTGTTGTTCTATTCATTCCTATTTGTCATTTTGGATCCATTAGTCTTAGACTTGTGATTATTTCAGCATTGCACCTGACTTAGAAGCCCACTCTCTTAAAAAATCATTGTTTGGGCTTGTTTTGAAGAACTAGGCATCACTATTCTAAGTGAGCTTGAGCTTCTCTTTTTGAGTCCTTACATATATATATATATACACACACATATATAGTAAAACCTGAATATTAAATTTTAAATACTAATTATATAGTCACTTTTATCACTTAAAAAATGTAAAATATTATTTATGCTCAAAAAATAAAAGAAACAATCTATGTAAATTTGTTTCTATATTAATGCTTCAATAGTCTATAATTACTCATTCTACAAACAATATTATTTTTAGAGGATCAAACATAAATATATAAACAAATGTATAACAAATAGCAATAACACCGATCATGGTAAAATAAGCAAATAGATAAGTTAGTAACCTCTGTTGAAAAGTAAAAATAAAATATAATAAATTTAAAAAAAAAAAAAAAAAGTAGAAAAAAGTGCCAGCAATTAGCCACTAAACTGATACTCTGTGGCGTTATTTACAAGCTAAATAAACACTTTTTTTTATTATTATTAAAAGAGAGATACTTTTTAGTCTTTTTATCCAAACAAATAGAGATCTCGACAAAAGATAAAATTGAATACAAAGAAACAGAAATGTACCACATTACCATTGGTCTGCTAGTCACTACCTGGAAGTCGCTGGTCGTTGATACACTTGAACAGCGGCTGGAGCGTAACAGACTACAAGAACCAAAGAAAACTATTGAGTTCGTTGTAGTGTTGAGACTGCAGCTGCAGTAGTAGTAAGGAATTTTTTGTTTTATTCATATTTATTTTAGGTAAATAACCTATATATGTCAAAGATTTTTATTTTTGGTTTTCGGAGGAGCTAATGGGCCAAGGAATGGATTGGATTTGTTTAAAATCCTTTTTTGGATTTTTCTTAATGAATCTTAAGATATGTGAGAGAGAAGTGAATTTTAACTGGGTACTGAACCCATAATTTTTTTTGGGGGGGGGGGGGGGGGGGACCAACAAGTTAATTTACAAACAACTTATATATAATTTTTCAATTTTTTAAGGCAGTAAATGAAATGTTCAAAAATTTAGTGGGGGCCAAGCCCTTCCATAGTCTCAATGTGGCTCCGCCATTGAGTGTATTAAAGAATATTTGTACACTAAAAAAAAAAAAGAAAAAAAAAAGAAGAGGTTTTAAAAGTTCTGCATAAATGCTAGAAAGAAAATAGCTAATAAGTTGCACCCAAACACATTCTATAATTGTATTTAATTATGAATTCCTGCAAAAATAAAAAATAAAAACAAATTGCGGATAACTAGGTAATAGGTTCCCAAACTTATTTTATAAAATTAATATATAATTTTATAGGCATGTGGTCCTATTCTAAATAAATTTTAAAAATCAAGTATACAAAGCAATATCCTTCTCAAAAAAAAAAAAAAAAGTATACAAAGCAATAAACTTGCCCAAATAAATTTCTAATTACACAACAATTTCCAATGTTTTAATAATGCAAAGTCTTGTAATCAACGAATAAAGGAGAATTTAAGAGATGAAAAATTACATTATATAAGGCAAAATGCAATTAACACCTACTTACTTTGTTCAAAATCATTTTAGCCATTTAAGTTTAAGAGCAAGACTCAAGTACAGTACTTAGATGTTGTTCCTTAGGTTCCCTTCTTAAGATTCTGCTATGTAGATTTTTTCTCAAGGAATAGAAGCATATTTTTTAGTTAAATAGCTACATGATTAAATTTTAAGAAGAGAACTTAATGAACAACACCTAAGGTACTGTACCTAAATTTTTTTCCTAAGTTTAAAGTTGGTCATTTCAGTATAATAACTTTGCTAACCCAGTAAAATTAGTCTTTCATCTGTTGTCATTAATGGTGCTCCATTCTTAATAAAATGACTAATTTGATGGTTTAGAATAGTTACTCAACTAAAATAACCAATTTAAGTTCTACAAACTTAAAGAATTAAAATAATTTTTGGATAAAGTTAATAGTGTAAATTGCATTTTTGCGCATCATAAGTCATAACCACTTCTTTTTTTTTTTTTAACAACTTGTTCGACAGCATAGTAGCATACTATGGCTCAGCCCTTCAAAATAGAACATCAACTAAAAATCACTGCTTAAGTCCTTATCAATCATGTATCATCACCAAAGTTATCAAAATCGGGATCTTACGTAGGATAATTAGAGATAGATAGGATTGTGAATTGTAGGATCGGATCATGAATCGTAAGATCCTATATTATTTTAAAAAAAATACACATTGGTATGCTAAATAATTACATAAATTATACATTAATTGATATAATTATCATACATTACTACATTTATTTGTAAGCATTATTTAAAGAGGCCAAAACCCTCAAAACATGACACTCTATTGGGATTTTTTTATTTGGGCCTAATTGACAATTTCTCTACATTAGAGTGGAAAAACTTGGTCTATTAGAATTTTCTTTTCATTTGGGTCCAACTGAACATTCTGTTATGTTAAAGAAGATTACAAGAAACTAAAGTCGTTTGAGATCGTCAAAATCATACAATCTTACCGATCTTGAACGATCACAAAGATTCTTAAAAGATCCGGATCGTTTTGAGCAAGTGGAATCGTAAAATCGTAGGATTGTAGGATCCAAATCGGGATTTTGACAACCATGATCATCACCATATATCTGACTTTGCACTCTAGCAAATTTGTAGCATTTGATTAATAATTTGTAGGATACTTAGATCAAATGAAATTATTGCGTATATGAGGCCCTATTGGGCTAAACTCACCTACTTTAAATTTTAATATCAAAAGCTTAATTCCTTTCTATTTTCCCACATCGACTACATAAACCCTTTACACTATATTTATATTGAGGCAAAATACCAAACGGTCATCTGCACCACGAGACGAAATGAATGGGTTGTTCTCCTATGAACTATAGGTCCCAACCCAGGAAAGTCCCCGGGCCCACTATTGCAGAGATGCAGACCCGGAAACAAGTTACAGCTTCGGCTTAAGAGTCTTTTCGCCCGTGTGGCGAGTAGGTGTGTCAATGTTCAACCCAACCCACGAACACGACACAAATCCAACATGAGTTTTTTCGGGTTAGAGTTAGGCCTTAATGGGTTTGAGTCATAAACAGGTTGACCCGAAAGTGACACGATAAGAAACGTGTCATAAGTGGGTCAACCCACGTAACCCCTAATAGACACATTTGACACGCCAATTTATTTGTGTCAACCTGAAATGACCCACTTAACACAATCCGTTTAACTAGTATAACAAATAAATATTTATTTTATTTTAGATTTATCAAATACCTTTTATATCCAACATATATTTTAAATTAAAAAAGAAAAGTGAGTAATTACAAAAATTTACAAGAGATATAATTGAAAATTGAAACTTGACAAACCCTAGAACTACTAATACATTTTTTTTTTTTTTTTTTTTTTGGGCATAGAACTTGCACAAATGAAATTGGATGAGCTTGTGGAAGATGTTATGAATTTGGACATCAACAAAAAATCTATGGATGATAATCGTGGTCATAGTCAGGATTAGTTCACTATTTGCTCAAATTTTTTCAATATTAATACTTAACATTTGGCGACTTTCAAGGATATTATATTTTTTGTTGAACTTTTTTTTTTTTGGTTAAACTTTGTTATTTTGAATTTGGGTTAAAGTGTATGCACTTCTTTTGGAGTGTAAAGAACTTATTTCAAGAGGAATATTATATTTTTGTTGAACTATATTATTTTGAATGTGGATTGAAGACTTAAAGTGTAGGCACTGCTTTTTGAGATGTAAAAAAAAAAAGTTATTTTTAGATGGATGTTATATTTAATATTATGCAGGTTGAAATGAGTTGTGTTACATTCGTGTCAACCCAACACAACTCGTTTATTAAGCGTGTCAAATGGGTTGGGTCAAGTCAACTCGCCTTATTAGCAAGTCGAGTTAGGGTTGAAGGATCATGACATGATTATTAAATGGGTCGGGTTAGGGTTGAGTCATTTAGTCGAATACCCCTACCTCAACACGACACGAACCCGACACGCTAACCCGAATTGACACCCCTAGTGGTGAGGAGCTGAGACGAGTGTGGAGCCATTCAGGATTCATAGCCGAAGCAAATCTTGGCCGATGATACACAGTTATTCACTTAGTCCTTTGTAGGACTAGCAGAACGGGGCTTACGATCTTGTGGTGTTCCATTTTTTGAGCCACCCTGCAACTTTCCACTCAATTTTTTCTCATTAAAATGGGTTTTTGATAGAGAGTTTGTTTGCATTAACTATTTGAAAATATGGGTTTTTAAAAATAACAAATTTAAAATGTATGTTTATTTATTTTATTTTTTTTAAAACACTCATTTGTGGAGAAGGTATTTGGTATTAAAAGATACTATGTCAGCGGTATCAAAATCTAATAAGTGTGAAACATGTTATGAAGGACGTGGTATCATTTGAAACAAAATACTTTTTTCTCATTAAAATGAGTTTTTGATAAAGAGTTTGATTGGATTAGCTATTTGAAAATATGGGTTTTTAAAAATAGCAAATTTAAAATGTTTGTTTAAAATTTGCATTTTTTATTTTTTAACACACTCTTTGTGGAGAAGGTATTTTGTATCAAATGACACCATATCAACGGTATCAAAATCTAATAAGTGTGAAACATGTTATGGATGACGTGGTACCATTTGATACAAAAATATTTTTTGCTCATTAAAATGGGTTTTTGATAAAGAGTTTGATTGGATTAGCTATTTGAAAATATGGGTTTTTAAAAATAGCAAATTTAAAATGTATGTTTAATTTTTTTTTTTTTAAACACTCATTGTGGAGAAAATATTTGGTATCAAATGATACTTTGTCAGCGGTATCAAAATCTAATAAGTGTGATACATGTTATGGATGATTTGGCATCATTTGATACAAAATACTTTTTTTCCTCTTTATGAGGTTGATTAATTGATCACTACATCTTGTACTCAAATTTTTATCATTAAAATGGGTTTTTGTTTGATAAAGAGTTTGACTATGAGTTTGATTGGGTTAGCTGTTTGAAAATTTGTGTTTTTAAAATTAGCAAATTTAAAATGTTTTTTTTTTTTTTTTTTAATAAAAACTTTTTTTTTTTTAAATAAAACACACTCTTTGTGAGGTTGATTAATGGACCACTACAACTTGTACTCAAATTTTGAGTAAGTTTAGAGCCACAAATTTTTCTCATTAAAATGGGTTTTTGATAAAGAGTTTGACTATGAATTTGATTGGGTTAGTTGTTTGAAAATGTGTGTTTTTAAAAATAGCAAATTTTAAAAGTTCGCTTTTAAAAAAATCTATTTTTTTAAAATACACTTATATTTTTGTCCATAAATGTTGTTTTTGTCAATTTTGTGTAGATAATATTGGTATAAAATTTTTATTTTAGCCTTTTTAGGTCCAATTTATTAAACTAAACGTGATTCCTTCAAAATCGTAAAGTCAAACGATCATATTTTTGCATTTTATGATGAAAACAGGTGTTTACCCCCATGAAATCATAGGAGTAAATGACCCTTTATTGTGTGCATCAAATTATAAAGGAACCAGTTAGTGACAAACAACTAATTTAAGATATAGTGTCTTGGCCAATAATGCAAAGTTCTTCAGTCTAGATTTGGACTAGTTGAATTGGAAATCTATACTTAACAAGTAGCAACGTTTAAAGTTTCTTTCACCTCCCTTGTTATTGACTATTAGTTGGACTAGGTAGCTTTCTTGAAAAATAATGATGCAACTAATAGCAACTTATTGAAACATCAGTCAGCTATGCAATGAGATTAATTTGGTTAATCAAGGATTATTTTATACAAACAACAGCATTGACTTAGATTCTTAATATATTTATTATTCAGGTGTGCTTCCATTTTCTTCATCTTCTTCTTCTCCAAATATTCATAGGTTGGAAGAGTCCAAAGCTCAGGTATTGATGCAATTGACGATTAGATTAGGACCCAATCAGTGTAATGTTATAATTATTCCAAGGCATCATATATGTGAATAATTACTGAATATTTTATCTGATTGTTCTTCAATTTTAGCATCCAAAAAAATCATAATTGTAGTTCAAGTTTAGATGTTAAGTTTTGAACTTGATATATCATGAAGATAAAATTATGATGATATCAAAACTAAACTAGGGGAGGAACTGGTATTGACTTGTATAATATAATAAAACACGTATTTCTAACGGAGATTGCTCACCAAAAGTTCAATAGTGACGTACAGGGTTAGGTGCAAAATGATTTGGTACAATAAGTTGCCCCAGCTCATGAACATGGTTGCATTAACATTGAGACTTTTATAGTTGCATACTTTGCATTAGTTCATGCTGACCTCAAGAAGTCCGTGAAAAAAAAAAAAAAAAAAAAAAAAAACTCTCTAAATCCAGGTTGTGTTCAAGCTATCTTCACATTTGTAAGTCAGCATCACGTTCAGTTATATATGAGGTACCAAATTACTGGTGGAGAATGGAGAAGGGTTACTTGGTTAGATCCCATTGACAATTCAGCCAACAATACGTGACCTTTTTTGTTAACCAAAATCACCATATAAAATTCCACATTTCTCTTTTTTTTTAGTTCCACACTCTATTAAACTTTGGTTCCGGTTAACGGATGGCCTTATTGAAAGAAAATAAAGTTACAAAGGGTTACAGGTTACTTGGTCTGATCTCCAAGTTGAATCACCAAGCTGAGGTCAATTCCAAACTCCAAATAATGAAAGTTCGCCTTTGATTATATAACGGACATGAAAGGTGACAAAAATGTCTTCAGGAGAAGATTAGTGTCCAAAGGACCACATTACATTTAGGCCACTCATTTCCGTGGCCTAGGATTATAGAGCTCATGGGATCAACTTAAAAAAAAAACCAGCCTCTCCACACCTTTGATATTATTGCCATCTTTGAAAATTTGAGGACCAAACTACTGGTGGAGAGTGAGGGCTAATGTTAATATCTTACAAAACCCAATTTAAACCACCTGTGTCCATGTGAAGATAACAACTGATCCAACAGAAACTATGTTTGATTTGATGTCTTCTCTTTTTTTTTTTTATTCTTTTTCTTTTTTTCCTTTTGTAGATCGTATATTGTACAGAAATAATGCTCAAAATGAGTATAAGCTAAAACTAGACATGACCAAAAATATAAATATATATTGAGAGCAATGTACTTATTTATTAGATTTTTTTGTCTCTCCCTGCCCAACTTCACACTCTGTTCTGGTAAATTTCTATGGAAAAAAAGGGGGGGGGGGATTGAGAGATTGAATCCGACCTTACATCAAATATAACAAATGTACATTTACAACAACAGCTCATATCTTCCTACAGCATTTCATTTCGCATTACAACCTCAAATGAAAACATTAACGCAACGATGGGGGTAAAAAAAAAAAAATCAAATTAAAATTGCCTTACACAGCAACTGGTGTGGCTTCATCAAGAGCAAGGACACCAGGAAGCTGTTTGCCTTCCAACAGTTCCAAACTAGCACCACCACCAGTTGAAATGTGGCTCATCACAGAAGCAACTCCTACTTTCTCTACTGCAGCAACAGAATCTCCACCTCCAATTATTGTTGTCACTCCCTTCCCACTAAGTTCTGCCAGCTTCTTTGCTACAGCCTGCAAGCAGTGATATAACTTCAATTCACTCTCTAGTCATTCACATTCAAAGAGGTGGCAATTGCATAAGATGGTCGGGTATTTCACGTCAAACTTGGGCATGGCTAGCTATAAGTCGGTACACCACTTCAGGTAGCATGCTTTAGGGGTATTTCTGTCTAACAGGACCTTGTTAGGCTATGTTTGTACCCAGATAATTGGATGAAGATTTGTATTTTGTACAGAGTTTCAAAGGACAAGGTAGGTTGAGGTTGGAACTACCTGTTGCCATCCCTATTAATATATCTTATGTCTAACCGCACATACATCATATATGCAGACATTAATAGGAAACATGTTCATGAACCTTTTTTCCTATTGGTAAACTTTCCAGTCACCAAAAGGTCTTGAACCCATGATTTCACTCTCAACCCATTATTATGGGAGAGTGAAATGGCAGTTGAGCTATAGCTCATTGGCAAACATGTTCATGGACAATGAAAAACCAAAATGAATATAGCCAATGAGCTCTAGCTCAATTGGCACTTCCTCCAATTATAAGTTCTAGGTGGAAGGCAAGGTCTTGTGTTCAAGATGCACTGGATGCATATGTAACTAACCAATAAAAAAATAGTCACAAAATTTTTCACATACCTCTGTTCCAGCTGCAAACTTGTCAAACTCAAACACTCCCATTGGTCCATTCCAAATGACAGTTTTAGTTGTTTCCAAAGCATCGTTGAATGTCTTAATGGAATCTGGTCCAATATCCAACCCCATCCAGCCATCAGGGATGGCAGAAGCTGGCACAATCTGCAAAGACAAGGGCAATCTTTTATTCCTTGCTAACAAAGTACAATGAATCAAAGATACTGGAGGTTAGTGAGAACAATCATCAATTTTATCGAGTATTGTGTAGATTAAAGTCAAGATTAGTTTCACTGAACCAAAGTTGGCAAGGTTTATTTAGCAGTCTAGGCTCTAGCATTGGAAACACAGAATGTCCAAAAAGAACAAATCTTCGGAACAACTTTTGTACAGGGAGCTTAGAGAACAAACCTTGCTGTTAGCATCAGGAGCAAACTTGTCCGCAATTACCACATCGGTAGGTAACAAAAGAGAAACTCCCTTTGCCTTGGCCTTCTCCATGAGTGTTGTTGCAAGATCAAGCTTATCTTCTTCTACCAGGGATGAACCTACTGAGATACCCTGTGCCTTGTAAAAAGTGAAGATCATTCCTCCACCTAGAAGTAGGATATCAACCTTTTCTAGAAGCGATTCAATTACTCCAATCTTGGATGAAACCTTTGAGCCACCCACAATGGCTGCAAATGGCCTCTTTGGCCTTGATACTGCTCCAACAAGATAGTCAAGTTCCTAAACCAAGAAAAGATGATAGTGAACAATAATATTATCATAACTTTCTTTGATAAGTACAAGCATATTTCTATCGTTTTCGCTCAAAAAAGAAAAAGAAAAAGTACAAGCATATTTATGCAGAAATGAAGAAACAACAGAAAATCTAGGATGTTCACATTTGATAAACAGTCCTCCATGATTGCTCTTAGAAGAAAAAATGAAAAAATTGATCATCCCTCTAAATTACTCTCACAGGTCCTAAGAACTATAAAGGAAGAATTGATTCTTTTGATTTATCCACCCTAACTATAAGTGTTCCTCCATTCATGCACATTGCACTACTGACAAATATGGGTTCTACATCAGCTGTCACCGGTTAATTCAGTTGTGAAAGATATGAATCATCCACAAGTGATAAACTTCTTTAAAATTTCAGCAAAAAATCCAGCAGAATATTTGAAGGTCAATATATCTCTAGAAAATGAAAATTGAGAAGCCCACCTTCTGCAATAGGAACCCTGCAACAGATGGCTTCAAGAATTTTGTAACTCCTTCTGTTGATGCATGAGCTCTATGTGCAGTTCCAAATGCATCATTCACGTAAAGATCTGCTAAGGATGCAAGCTTCTTTGCAAACTCAGGATCATTCTTTTCTTCCTCCTTGTAAAATCTCACATTTTCAAGAAGAAGAACACTGCCATCAGGAAGTGAAGCCACCAACTTTTCTACCTCTGGACCAATACAGTCATCTGCTTTTACAACCTGTCCATCATCATAAACAGATAACGGAGGATTCCCAGATATTAGTCACAATCCACAAATATTGAAAATTCTTCTTCATATTTTTTTTTCTTTTCTTACTGCATTCTTGAAGGCAAGGACGCACCTGAATGCCTAGGAGTTCAGAAAGTCGAGGTACAAGTGGTGCCAGGCTAAATTTTGGAGTAACACCCTTTGGTCGTCCCTGAAGAATCAATGAAATTATCATTAATTTAGATCATCAAAGTAAACATATTAAGCAGTCCTTAAAATGGAAGAGATAAGAATGTGAGCCCCATTTGCTTCAACAGACAACTACTTCAAAAACATGATCTGCCTTCAAGTAAAGCATCATGACAACAACAATGTAAATTTTTTTATTAACGTATCTTTCTGCAATAAGATATGAATGTACAAGCCAGAACAAATGTCTCGTGTAGTGTTAAAACACCCAAAGAAGTAGCCATTAATTAAATATAAATTACAATATGCTCAATTACCACTAGAAATGAATAACTTAAGTTTCTATGACTCCAACAAATTAATCAAATAGACAAAAGAGTACTAAACACCGATTAGAAACAACTATAACAGAAACATATATAGTCCCACAATAACAAAGAACCATCAGAAATATATATTTGATTCCAAAACACAAACCATTCCTCAAATTTACAAAGAACCATCTATGAACTACTTGAGAAAACTGCATTGATCAAAGACTAAAACATAATAATTAAATAAACATCACAAAATCGTCAAAAACCATCAAAATTCAATACATGATCAAAGCCCAATTCAGCAAACATCAAAATTCAGTACATGAACAAAACCCAAACCAGCAAAGACTTGATTCAATATACTGCTGCACCCACTAATAAGAGGAGCCTACTCTCATACCATAAATTTCCGGTCAAAAGCTTAATTAAGATAAAGAAACAATGAATTTTAATTACCTAAAACATTATTCAAATACCCACAATCACAATGAACCATCAAAGTCCCACAATATGATCAAAACCCAGAAACCAAAACCTCAAAATCTCCAAAACCCACGTACCAAATGGCTGGAAAGAAGGACTTTTGCCCCATTCTGAATCAAATGCTTGATAGTTGGTACAGCAGCCCTGATCCTTGTATCATCAGTGATCTCCTGGTTGTCATTGAGAGGCACATTCAAGTCAGCTCTCACAAACACCTTCTTCCCCTTCAAGTCCGCGGAAGTCAAGTCTCCAACACTCTTCTTGACCATAGACACAACGCCCCTCACTCCTTTGCCACCAAATGAACGGACTTTGGAGGCCACTTTGAGAGATAAGAGAGGATCAGCGGCAGAGAAACCAAGGCGACGAAGGCTTGTGGAGCGCAGAGAAATGGAAGAGGAAGTGGGAGAGAGGTGGAGGAGTGAAGAGCGAGTGTGGGAGGTGGAAGAAGAAGTGGTGGTGGGGAGAAGAGAGAGGGTGGTGGGTGCGGTGGCTGAAGCCATGGCTAAGTGTTTGTGATATGTGTCTGAGAAGAGTGAGAGAGGAAGAGAGTGTGTGTGTGTGTTTGTGAAGTGAAGGGTTTGATTATTATGTGGATGTGGGAAATGGGGTGGTTTTTGATTGGGTGTTGTTGTTGGGTCAGAGAGAGAGATGTGGACGTGAAGAAGGGATGGGAATGATTGGGCAATGTGTGGATTTCCCTTATCGTTGAGGAGAGGTTGAAGATGTTCGATGCCTTTGAGATTGTTTTGCAACTATTACTAGGAAACAGCATGGATTTATTTTGGTGCCTTTCTTTCTTACACTCTGTTGTTCGAGTCAAAGTAAATGATTGTCACACACTTCTACACTTATTCAGTACAAAAAAAAAAAAAAACACACTATACTTGTTACACACTCACCTTACACACATGCTACAAAGACTAAAATTTTATTTTAAATCACAATTTTAGTTAAATTTATGAAATAAAATACTTACAATTTTACAATTTTAACTGATTTTAAGGAGTATGTATCAAATGTGAAATAGCATCGGTATAATAAATTTTTTTTAGTTTTATTTTTTTTCAAATGACTATTTTTATGGGTTTAGCTTGCCTCTCATGTTTTTGTGCATTTGAGGTGACTTAAGCACAACATGGTCATTAGTTTTAAAATGACCATGTGTTGGCTTGGTATTCTATCTGGCACATAAGAGCATTTGATGAAAACCTTACCTTATTCAATATATATCATAGAACTTGAAATTTAAGACATCCACGTCATAATAATTACTATTTACTCCATAAAAATTTTTTTTAAAAAAAAATCACTCTTGACCGTTAAGTGCATATTTGATACATACACCGAATAGGGATTACAACAAGAATGGTATTCTTGTACTATTGGAAATAAAATGTGTTGTAATAAAATAACTAAACATAGTCATAAGTTTTGTTATGAGTTGTAATATTAGAATAAAACTTAAGATTTATTTTAGGAAATATATTACTCATACAATTATATTTCCTATAAAATAATTTTTTAAATTTGACGGAGATATAAGTTATTTTTTTATGATTTTTTATTTTCATAATTGTTAGAAAATTTATTTATTTAGAAATATATTAATGTTAGAAATTATGTCACCGGCTAAGGAATAGTTTTTTTTTTTTTTTTTGAGGAATCTGACCCTTAGAGATGAATAGTTATTTCTCATTTTAGAGATGAATAATTATTACATTACAGTGTCTATTACAGTTTACCAAACATGCACTAAATCAAAATATAAATAAGTTTTTTGTATTTTATAATTATATAGGTGATATCAAACCTTAATGGCTGAATCTTTGATTTTTTTTTTTTTTTTTTTTTTTTTTTTTTGTTTGGAGAAACAAATCCTCGATTTGTTCTTCAGCTTATAGGCGAAATTTATGGCAACCAGAAAAATCTGAGTTACTTAAAATCCAATTTCTTTAATGATTTAAAATTTTTAATCACTTGCTTCATGTTATTTTCTCAGCCTCCTCAATTTGTAGCCGTCATTGTATATTAAAAGGTCCATATTCTGTCTGTATCACTTTGCGTATGTAGACAAAATCATGTACATAATTAATGGAAAGGTTAAAGATTTTCGATGCTTTCTAGATGCTCTATCTACATATACATAAACTTGTATTTTACATGATACAATACCAACAAATAAAATTTCAATTAGCAATATGATTCACATTTTGGTAACTATGGTTGTAATAATTTTTTTTGAGTGAATAACTATAGTTGTACTTGTTGTATCTTAAGTTCCCTAATAAACCATATTACTGTATTAATTAATGAACTATAAATTTGAATTTGATTATCTTTAAAAAGTAATTTTATCTATAGTCAGTTTTTATTTTTTTATTATTTATTTTTAACTAGTCGATAAAAATTTAACATAATATGATTTTTTTTTTTACCTTTTTCCATTTTTCCATTTTTAATATTCCTTTCTCACACTAAAATTTGTATTACTTGGTGAAACAAACTTGTTTATTACTTAGTGAAAGGGTTGGAAAAAAAATATATTAATTTAAGATATTTTCTTAACTTACCTTGCAATACTAATTTTAGTAGCACCATGTCTACAGATGATAATTATATGCCAATTAAACTATTTTTGGAATTAGCTTTGGGTTATAATCGTTTTTGTAACTGCTATAGGAATGAATGTAGAAAAATTATTTAATTTCTTTCATATGTTAAAATACAAGATTATGTATAAGTACATGTTTAAGTTTATTTTTAAAAATTCTTTGTTAGATTCATTCAGATTAACAAATAATTAAATGCAATTTAATAGTTTTATAGTTTGGTGTTACCTATAAAATCTTAAATTTCTTAAGAGTTTAAGTTGAATAATTGTTTGTTCTAATATTTGCATTAGTTTATAAATGTAATGGTTGCTGATTTTTTTTTTTTTTTAATAGAAAAAAGATGAATTTAGTAAGTGTTTAGATTAAGGACTATAATGTATGGAACATTGTTTAAAAAATAAAAAGGATTGAAAAATAAAATTGTTTAAATTCTTCCAAATCAATCTATAAAATTAATGCTGAGACTAATAATGAAGTATTTTGATATGTGTAGCAAACACAAATGAAACATTATTGAGACATTATTTACGTAGGAAACCAACTGGTGTCCAATTATTTGTAAGCCCTACCCTAACTGAACTCCTACGACGTATTCCCTTTAAATGATTTTCCTTTTAAAGAAGTGTAAGTTTATTAATTATGGAAGAATATATATGAAACCTTATTAAGCTTGATCAATAAAATCTTCAAAACTTGAAGCTCATATTCAACATCTTGACCAGTACAATATTTCTTTAAGGCTTCACAAGCTGTTGATTTTTTTAACCCAAAAAAGAAAAAAAAAAAAAATATATATATATATATATTTGTGTGTGTAATTGTAATTGTTTTTAATTGTACAATGCATATGCACGAAATTATACACTAGTGTAAGTGATGTGGTAAAGTAAAATATAATTTCCAATTGGACAAAGCACAAAATAGATTTATTGAAGGTAGAATACATGTTAAAAGAAATTATTTGGTACACAACATAAAACTATCAACTTACATTTAATTATTTCATAATTTTAAAGAATCTAACAAACATTTGTAGACATAAACATGAATATCTACATATACATAAACTTGTATTTTACATGATAAAATACCAGCAAATAAAATTTTAATTAGCAATATGATTCACATTTTGGTAACTATGGTTGTACTAATTTTTTTTTTTGGGATGAATAACTATAGTTGTACTTGCTGTATCTTAAGTTCCCTAATCAAGCATATTATTGTATTAATTAATGATATGTTTGAATTTGATTATCTTTTAAAGGTACTTTTATCTAAAGTCAATTTTTTTTGGTAAAAAAACTAATCGGTAAAAATTTAACATAATATGATGTTTTTTTTTCTTTCTTTCTATTTTATCTTTTTGCTTTGATATGAAATTGGATAATTATAATAATTACTAATTGGCCATTTTTTACGATTGTATTTTTATATTGAATTATATATTCAAGAATTAGACATTTATTATGATATATGTATGTAGATTTTTTTAGAGAAGCTTTGACATATTAAATTATGTATATACTCTTTAAAGAAATATTATAAATCGGGTGTATTGAATATCAAATTTTTTGTTTGACATAAGAAATGTTACTAATGAGTTAATTAGAACCTACCAAAAATTTGAGGATTTAAACCTAAATTTCTTAATTAAATTTAATTACATGGTTATATTGAAAAAAGAACCATATTATGGTTGGATTTAATTATCTATAAAACATATATAAACATAAAATGATCTCGCACATTGCACGGGTTAAAAGCTAATATATATATATATATATATATATATTTATATATATAAAACCGAAACCTCTGAAGTTTTCACAATTTTCCACGTCAGCACAATATTAAAAAAATAATAATAAAACAAATAAAATAAAACTAAAACCAAAAAAAAAAAAAAAAAAAGAAGTCATACACCTGACACTCAAAAAAATAAAACCAACAAAAAAACGTATGAAGCTTGTGTGTCAATGCTGAGTTGGGCCTGGGGGTTGGGTACGAGAGGGATTGGGAGGTTCTTGACACGTGTCTCAATGCTGACGATATGAAGCTTGTGTGTAGCGCTTATGGGTTCCTCAAGGATAGGGGCTTCTTGACCAACTTTGGCAAATGAATTTTTTTTTTTGGTATGTTTTATGAAAATTTTGGGACTAATCCGATTTTGGTGCAATAATTTAATCCGATTTATTTTGATTAATTATTTGCAATCTATTACAACAAGTTTCATGAAGTAATAATCTATACTTACAAGATATTCGAAATAGTAAATTGCATATTGCAACAATATATATATATATATATATATATATCATTGCATCAAAGTTATTATTAAAATATTTGGAGTTTATTGCAACAAAAATTTTTGTTGCATAAACCTATTACCTCAAATTTTATTACAACATCTTGTATCAACTATTGCAATGACTCTAATGTTATTGCAATGGTTTTTTTCGTTGCAATAAACATTCTTTCTTGTAGGGCTACAAAACTATACTTAATAAATTATTAGTGATGTTCATCTGGGAGTTCATCAACTCGATCTCAGCCGTTAATTCTCGGCACCTTTCGGTCTCAGGGTGGTGAAGCACCGTACAGCTGTACACGGACAAAACAGGAGCAAACATTTCCAGAACGGTGCGTTTTGGACAGGAGAAGAACGACCGGTTTTACTCACATGGAAAGACCCTCATGCGCTTAGCCATTCAGCGCGTGATTAAGCGCCGTAACGGCCAGGTCGAAACCGTTACCGGTGAACGCGAGAAGCGGTTTGTATCTTTTGCTCACATCTAATGACATGGTCGTTCAGGATTTCTACGGACAAGTTTGTGGGTACCACTATTTTACATTACCATCAATCGTGGGGTACACTCTTCCATTCGCGTGGGTGGGGAACTCTCAGAAGCTTTGTCCAGGCGTCTGTGCATACCCGTTCGCCGCAACGGATTATATCCCGGGGCTTAAGCCACTAAAGTCACCCAACGATGACATGGGTGTGGATGGCATGGTGAGCGTGATTGGGCATGAGATTGCTGAGCTGGCAACGAACCCTTTCCTGAACGCTTGGTACGATAGCGGGCATGAGCAAGACCCGAGCTTGAAGCTAGAGATAGCTAATTTGTGTGAAGGAATCTATGGTACCGGCGATGGTGGGTCCTACACGGGACAACTATTCAACGGTGAGGATGGTGCCACGTTTAACATGAATGGGATCAGACAGTGGTTCTTAGTTCAGTGGGTTTGGAATTGCGTGGTTAATTATTGTTCTGGACCAAATGCACTTGATCAGAATAGCAATACCAATACCGTTGGTCACAGGAGCATCTTTGCAGAAGATAACACTACATATTAAATTGGACAATGATGACTACAACAAAAAATGTCTATTACATCAAGTGTTAATACAACAAAATATGTATATAGTAGTTTTAGACAAAATATCGCATCTACAAGTTAAAATTGTTGCAATAGTAACTTAAAAGTGTTAAATTATTGCATCAACAATTATAAGTTGTAATAACTTATAATTTTCAGCTGCAATAGAAACTTTAATATATTATGAAAAATTGTTGCAATAACTTAAAATGAAAGAATCGTTGCAATAAATTGATACTAATTGTTTTTGCAATCTATTGCAACGAAAATTTTGAATTAATATCTTATTGTATTGAAGTTACCATCACAATAGTTTGATATTAATTCTTTTACAATCTATTACAATGACAAACACGTAACTGCAATGAATTTATCGTTGCAATAACTTGGTATCAATTATTTCATAGTCAATCACAGTAATAAAATGAATTAATTATCTATTACAATGAAGATATCAATGCAGTAATTTAATTAGATTTATTTTGTTTAATTATTTGCAATCTATTACAATAAGTTTCGTGAAGTAATACTCTATACTTACAAGATATTCGAAATAGTAAATTGCATATTGCAACAATATATATATATATATATATCATTGCATTAAAGTTTTATTAAAATATTTGGAGTTTATTGCAACAAAAATTTTTGTTGCATAAACCTATTATCTCAAATTTTATTGCAACATCTCGTATCGACTATTGCAATGACTCTAATGTTATTGCAATGGTTTTTTTCGTTACAATAAACATTTTTTTCTTGTAGTGGATCAATATGATATGCAACAGCAACATTCACACCATCTCTTTTGGTACAACAAAGGGCAAAGCTCCTCTTCCAGTTTGGCCAGCCTGCCTTGCCAGGAACCATAGGGCTACAACACTACACTTAAAAAATTATTAGTGATGTTCATCTGAGAGTTCATCAACTCGATCTCAGCCGTCAATTCTCGGCACCCTTCGGTCTCAGGGTGGTGGAGCACCGTACAGCTGTACACGGACAAAACAGGCACAAACATTTCAAGAACGGTGCGTTTAGGACAGGAGAAGAACGATCGGTTTTATTCGCACGGAAAGTACCTCACGCGCTTAGCCATTTAGCGCGTGATTAAGAGCGCCGTAACGGCCAAGTTGAAATCGTTACCGGTGAACGCGAGAAGCAGTTTGTATCTTTTTCTCACATCTGATGACGTGGTCATTTAGGATTTCTGCGAACAAGTTTGTGGGTTCCACTATTTTACATTACCGTCAGTCGTGGGGTACACGCTCCCATTTGCATGGGTGGGGAACTCTCAGAAGCTTTGTCCAGGCGTCTGTGCATACCCGTTTGCCGTACCGGATTATATCCCAAGGCTTAAGCTGCTAAAGTCACCCAACGGTGACATGGGTGTGGATGGCATGGTGAGTGTGATTGGGCATGAGATTGTTGAGCTGGCAACGAACCCCTTCCTAAACGCTTGGTACGGTAGCGGGCATGGGCAAGACCCGAGCTTGAAGCTAGAGATAGCTGATTTGTGTGAAGGAATCTATGGTACCGGTGGTGGTGGGTCCTACACGGGACAACTACTTAACGGTTAGGATGGTGTCGCGTTTAACATGAATGGGATCAGACGGCGGTTCTTAGTCCAGTGGGTTTGGAATCGCGTGGTTAATTATTGTTCTGGACCAAATGCACTTGATCAGAATAGCAATACCAATATCGTTGGTCAATGGAGCATCTTTGCAGAAGATAACATTACATATTAAATTGGACAATGATGACTACAACAAAAAATGTCTATTACATCAAGTGTTAATTCAACAAAATATGTATATAGTAGTTTTAGCAAAATATCGCATCTACAAGTTAAAATTGTTGCAATAGTAACTTAAAAGTGTTAAATTATTGCATCAACAATAATAAGTTGTAATAACTTATAATTTTCAGCTGCAATAGAAACTTTAATATATTATGAAAAATTGTTGTAATAACTTAAAATGAAAGAATCGTTGTAATAAATTGATACTAATTGTTTTTGCAATCTATTGCAACGAAAATTTGGAATTAATAGCTTATTGCATTGAAGTTCCTATCGCAATAATTTGATATTAATTATTTTACAATCTATTGCAATGACAAACACGTAACTGCAATGAATGTATCGTCGCAATAACTTGGTATCAATTATTTCATAATCAATCACAGTGATAAAATGAATTAATTATCTATTACAATGAAGATATCAATGCAGTAATTTAATCCGATTTATTTTGTTTAATTATTTGCAATCTATTACAATAAGTTTCGTGAAGTAATAATTTATACTTACATGATATTCGAAATAGTAAATTGCATATTGCAACAATATATATATATATATCATTACATCAAAGATATTATTAAAATATTTGGAGTTTATTGCAACAAAAATTTTTGTTGCATAAACCTATTATCTCAAATTTTATTGCAACATCTCGTATCAACTATTGCAATGACTCTAATGTTATTGCAATGGTTTTTTTCGTTAAAATAAACATTTTTTTCTTGTAGTGGATCAATATGATATGCAACAGCAACATTCACACCATCTCTTTTGGTACAACAAAGGGCAAAGCTCCTCTTCCAGTTTGGCCTGCCTGCCTTGCCAGGAACCATAGGGCTACAACACTATACTTAATAAATTATTAGTGATGTTCATCCGAGAGTTCATCAACTCGATCTCAGCCGTCAATTCTCGGCACCCTTCGGTCTCAGGGTGGTGGAGCACCGTATAGCTGTACACAGACAAAACAGGCACAAACATTTCAAGAACGGTGCGTTTAGGACAGGAGAAGAATGATCGGTTTTATTTGCACGGAAAGTCCCTCATGCGCTTAGCCATTCAGTGCGTGATTAAAAGCGCCGTAACGGCTAAGTTGAAATCGTTACCGATGAACGCGAGAAGCTGTTTGTATCTTTTTCTCACATCTGATGATGTGGTCGTTCAGGATTTCTGCGGACAAGTTTGTGGGTTCCACTATTTTACATTACCGTCAGTCGTGGGGTACACGCTCCCATTTTCGTGGGTGGGGAACTCTCAGAAGCTTTGTCCAGGTGTCTGTGCATACCCATTCGCCGTACCAGATTATAACTCGAGGCTTAAGCCGCTAAAGTCACCCAACGGTGACATGGGTGTGGATGGCATGTTGAGCGTGATTGGGCATGAGATTGCTGAGCTGGCAACGAACCCTTTCCTGAACGCTTGGTACGGTAGCGGGCATGGGCAAGACCCGAGCTTGAAGCTAGAGATAGCTGATTTGTGTGAAGGAATCTATGGTACCGGTGGTGGTGGGTCCTACACGGGACAACTACTCAACGG
Organism: Quercus lobata; assembly: GCF_001633185.2. NCBI lineage: Eukaryota > Viridiplantae > Streptophyta > Magnoliopsida > Fagales > Fagaceae > Quercus > Quercus lobata. The sequence goes on from NC_044907.1 coordinate 84,012,727, forward strand.
TGAGGATGGTGTCGCGTTTAAAATGAATGGGATCAGACGGCGGTTTTTAGTCCAGTGGGTTTGGAATCACGTGGTTAATTATTGTTCTGGACCAAATGCACTTGATCAGAATAGCAATACCAATACCGTTGGTCACAGGAGCATCTTTGCAGAAGATAACACTACATATTAAATTGGGCAATGATGACTACAACAAAAAATGTCTATTACATCAACTGTTAATTCAACAAAATATGTATATAGTAGTTTTAGACAAAATATCGCATCTACAAGTTAAAATTGTTGCAATAGTAACTTAAAAGTGTTAAATTATTGCATCAACAATAATAAGTTGTAATAACTTATAATTTTCAGATGCAATAGAAACTTTAATATATTAGGAAAAATTGTTGCAATAACTTAAAATGAAAGAATCGTTGCAATAAATTGATACTAATTGTTTTTGCAATCTATTGCAACGAAAATTTCGAATTAATAGCTTATTGCATTGAAGTTACCATTGCAATAATTTGATATTAATTCTTTTACAATCTATTGCAATGACAAACACGTAACTGCAATGAATATATTGTTGCAATAACTTGGTATCAATTATTTCATAGTCAATCACAGTGACAAAATGAATTAATTATCTATTACAATGAAGATATCATTGCAATAATTTAATCCGATTTATTTTGTTTAAGGCGAAAAACACATTTTGGTCCCTACATTTTCGCACGATTCCTACTTTGGTCCCTAAATTTTATTTTTACCGCTTTTAGTCCCTGTTTAGAAAAACGCCTTCTGTTTTAGTCCTTTCCGTCAGTGCCGTTAGGGCACTGACCTACGTGGCAAACGGAATTATTAAAATAATAATAAAAAATTTTATTTTGTCATAAAAAATGCCAAGTCAGTATTTAAATTTTAAAAAATAATTTATTAAATTTAACTAAATAAAAAAAATAAAAAACAGAAATAAAAATAAAAAATCACATTTATCAAGATTGAAGGGTGTCTTGAGCAAGAACAACAAGAACACTAACCCAGATTAAAGAACACTAAAATGAAATTCTCTTAAGAGCTTTTTTATTATTATTATTTGCAGGTTGAGTTTTGATTAGGTCAGGATTGAAATTCTCCGTGGAGGGAGCTGTGATGAGGAATAGAGATAGTCATGCACCACTCTGAGCACCACTCTGATATGATGTTTACATCAATCTGTGCTGATAATGAGAATTCGAGTACAAATAAGAACACTAACCCAGATTTAAGTACACAAACCCAGAAATTAAAATTCAAAAATTAAAATTTTCAAAATCATCATTTTCTCAACCCAGCAAAATCATTAAATCCTAAAACTCCAAACTACCGAATCAATCCAAAAATACCTCACAACCAATCCAAACAAAAAAATCTCAAACTCAGAAAACCAATCAACCACCACGTCTGAAGCAAGCCACGAACCCAGGGACAATCACAGTGACCAAACCCAGATCGGAACCACCAACCACCACCACGCTGACCCAAATTGGAACCACAACCCAACAAAAATTAACCCATGAAACCCCCGAATTTAGAACATACACTGTGGCCCACTCACAACAAACACAATCAACAAACCCCCCCCCCCCGCCCAAAAATCCAAGACCAGCGACAAAAGCCAAATGCGAAAGAGGGAGAGAAAGAGAACTACCGCCGTCATGCCGCCGCCTTGGACCTGATCTGGTCGGACTGATGCGTTCACGATGGGCCGATGGTTTTCAGGTGGATGGGGACCATTGAGGTCTGATCGGGCGCTGGTTCCAAGAGTGTGAGAAATAGATCGACGAGGCGCGCCACCGTGCTACGGAGAGCATCTTGACGAGGCGTGCCACCACGGCGTCGCGCGTGCGCTGCGTCGGCGGCCATATGCTGAACACGAAGGTGTTGGTATTTGAGAGAGAAAGAGAGAGTCATGGATCTGAAAAGAAAGATCTGGAAATGTTGTGTTGTGTTGGAAGAAAAACAAAGACAAATAATGGATCTGGACACCGTGGAAGTGTTGTGTTGTGCTGGTTTTATTTTAATTTTTTGGGTATGTGTTTTGTGTTTGTTTTTATGTTTAATTTCTTGTTCAGGTTTAATTTGATGTTCTTATTTTTTGGGTTTGTGATTTTTGAATTTTAATTTTGTGTTCTTGTGTTCTGGGTTTGTGTTCTTAAATCTGGGTTAGTGTTCTTGTTGTTCTTGCTTAAGACACACTTCAATCTTGATAAATGTGATTTTTTATTTTTATTTCTGTTTTTTATTTTTTTTATTTAGTTAAATTTAATAAATTATTTTTTAAAATTTAAATACTGACTTTGCATTTTTTAATGATAAAATAAAATTTTTTATTATTATTTTAATAATTCCGTTTGCCACGTAGGTCAATGCCCTAACGGCACTGATGGAAAGGACTAAAACAGAAGGCGTTTTTCTAAACAGGGACTAAAAGCGGTAAAAATAAAATTTAAGGACCAAAGTAGGAATCGTGCGAAAATGTAGGGACCAAAATGTGTTTTTCGCCTTTGTTTAATTATTTGCAATCTATTACATTAAGTTTCGTGAAGTAATAATCTATACTTACAAGATATTTGAAATAGTAAATTGCATATTGCAACAATATATATATATATATATATATATCATTGCAACAAAGTTATTATTAAAATATTTGGAGTTTATTGCAACAAAAATTTTTGTTGCATAAACCTATTACCTCAAATTTTATTGCAACATCTTGTATCAACTATTGCAATGACTCAACTACTGCAATGACTCTAATGTTATTGCAATGGTTTTTTTCGTTACAGTAAATATTTTTTTCTTGTAGTGGATCAATATGATATGCAACAGCAACATTCACACCATCTCTTCTGGTGCAACAAAGGGCAAAACTCCTCTTCCAGTTTGGCCTGCCTGCCTTGTCGGGAACCATAGGGCTACACCACTACATTTAATAAATTATTAGTGATGTTCATTCGGGAGTTCATCAACTCGATCTCAGCCGTCAATTCTCTGCACCCTTTGGTCTCAGGGTGGTGGAGCACCGTACAGCTGTACACGGACAAAACAGGCGCAAACATTTCCAGAACGGTGCGTTTAGGGCAGGAGAAGAACGACTGGTTTTACTCGCACGGAAAGTCCCTCATGCGCTTAGCCATTTAGCGCATGATTAAGAGCGCCGTAACGGCCAGGTCGAAACTGTTACCGGTGAACGCGAGAAGCGGTTTGTATCTTTTGCTCACATCTGATGACGTGGTCGTTTAGGATTTCTGCGGACAAGTTTGTGGGTTCCACTATTTTACATTACCGTCAGTCGTGGGGTACCCGCTCCCATTTGCATGGGTAGGGAACTCTCAGAAGCTTTATCCAGGCGTCTGTGCATACCCGTTCGCCGTACCGGATTATATCTCGGGGCTTAAGCCGCTAAAGTCACCCAATGGTGACATGGCTGTGGATGGCATGGTGAGCGTGATTGGGCATGGGATTGCTGAGCTGGCAACGAACCCTTTCCTGAACGCTTGGTACGGTAGCGGGCATCGGCAAGACCCGAGCTTGAAGCTAGAGATAGCTGATTTGTGTGAAGGAATCTATGGTATCGGTGGTGGTGGGTCCTACGGGACAACTACTTAACGGTGAGGATGGTGTCGCGTTTAACATGAATGGGATCAGACGGCGGTTCTTAGTCTAGTGGGTTTGGAATCGCGTGGTTAATTATTGTTCTGGATCAAATGCACTTGATCTGAATAGCAATATCAATACCGTTGATCACAGGAGCATCTTTGCAAAAGATAACACTACATATTAAATTGGACAATGATGACTACAACAAAAAATGTCTATTACATCAAATGTTAATTCAACAAAATATGTATATAGTAGTTTTAGACAAAATATCGCATCTACAAGTTAAAATTGTTGCAATAGTAACTTAAAAGTGTTAAATTATTGCATCAACAATAATAAGTTGTAATAACTTATAATTTTCAGCTGTAATAGAAACTTTAATATATTAGGAAAAATTGTTGTAATAACTTAAAATAAAATAATCGTTGCAATAAATTGATACTAATTGTTTTTGCAATCTATTGCAATGAAAATTTTGAATTAATAGCTTATTGCATTGAAGTTACCATTGCAATAATTTGATATTAATTCTTTCACAATCTATTGCAATGACAAACACGGAACTGCAATGAATATATCATTGTAATAACTTGGTATCAATTATTTCATAGTCAATCACAGTGACAAAATGAATTAATTATCAATTACAATGAAGATATCATTGCAATAATTTAATCCGATTTATTTTGTTTAATTATTTGCAATCTATTACATTAAGTTTCGTGAAGTAATAATCTATATTGACAAGATATTTGAAATAGTAAATTGCATATTGCAACAATATATATATATATATATATTTATATCATTGCATCAAAGTTATTATTAAAATACTTGGAGTTTATTACAACAAAAATTTTTGTTACATAAACCTATTACCTCAAATTTTATTGCAACATCTTGTATCAACTATTGCAATGACTCTAATGTTATTGCAATGGTTTTTTTCGTTACAATAAACATTTTTTTTCTTGTAGTGGATCAATATGATATGCAACAGCAACATTCACACCATCTCTTTTGGTACAACAAAGGGCAAAGCTCCTCTTCCAGTTTGGCCTGCTTGCCTTGGCGGGAACCATAGGGCTACAACACTACACTTAATAAATTATTAGTGATGTTCATTCGGGAGTTCATCAACTCGATCTCAGCTGTCAAGTCTCTGCACCCTTTGGTCTCAGGGTGGTGGAGCACCGTACAGCTGTACACGGACAAAACAGGCGCAAACATTTCCAGAACGGTGCGTTTAGGACAGGAGAAGAACGACCGGTTTTATTTGCACGGAAAGTCCCTCACGCGCTTAGCCATTCAGCGCGTGATTAAAAGCGCCGTAACGGCTAAGTTGAAATCGTTACCGATGAACGCGAGAAGCAGTTTGTATCTTTTTCTCACATCTGATGACGTGGTCGTTTAGGATTTCTGCGGACAAGTTTGTGGGTTCCACTATTTTACATTACTGTCAGTCGTGGGGTACACGCTCCCATTTTCGTGGGTGGGGAACTCTCAGAAGCTTTGTCCAAGCGTCTGTGCATACCCGTTCGCCGTACCAGATTATATCTTGAGGCTTAAGTCGCTAAAGTCACCCAACGGTGACATGGGTGTGGATGGCATGGTGAGCGTGATTGGGCATGAGATTGCTGAGCTGGCAACGAACCCTTTCCTTAACGCTTGGTACGGTAGCTGGCATGGGCAAGACTCGAGCTTGAAGCTAGAGATGGCTGATTTGTGTGAAGGAATCTATGGTATCGGTGGTGGTGGGTCCTACACGAGACAACTACTTAACGGTTAGGATGGTGTCGCGTTTAACATGAATGGGATCAGACGGCGGTTCTTAGTCCAGTGGGTTTGGAATCGCGTGGTTAATTATTGTTCTGGACCAAATGCACTTGATCTGAATAGCAATAGCAATACCGTTGGTCACAGGAGCATCTTTGCAGATGATAACACTACATATTAAATTGGACAATGATGACTACAACAAAAAATGTCTATTACATCAAGTGTTAATTCAACAAAATATGTATAAGTAGTTTTAGACAAAATATCGCATCTACAAGTTAAAATTGTTGCAATAGTAACTTAAAAGTGTTAAATTATTGCATCAACAATTATAAGTTGTAATAACTTATAATTTTCAGCTGTAATAGAAACTTTAATATATTAGGAAAAATTGTTGCAATAACTTAAAATGAAATAATCGTTGCAATAAATTGATACTAATTGTTTTGCAATCAATTGCAATGAAAATTTCGAATTAATAGCTTATTGCATTGAAGTTACCATTGCAATAATTTGATATTAATTCTTTCACAATCTATTGCAATGACAAACACGTAACTGCAATGAATATATCGTTGCAATAACTTGGTATCAATTATTTCATAGTCAATCACAGTGACAAAATGAATTAATTATCTATTATAATGAAGATATCATTGCAATAATTTAATCCGATTTATTTTGTTTAATTATTTGCAATCTATTACATTAAGTTTCGTGAAGTAAGAATCTATACTCACAAGATATTCGAAATAGTAAATTGCATATTGCAACAATATATATATATATATATATATATCATTGCATCAAAGTTATTATTAAAATATTTGGAGTTTATTGCAACAAAATTTTTTGTTGCATAAACCTATTACCTCAAATTTTATTGCAACATCTTGTATCAACTATTGCAATGACTCTAATGTTATTGCAATGGTTTTTTTCGTTACAATAAACATTTTTTTTTTGTAGTGGATTAATATGATATGCAACAGCAACATTCACATCATCTCTTTTGGTACAACAAAGGGCAAAGCTCCTCTTCTAGTTTGGCCTGCCTGCCTTGCCGGGAACCATAGGGCTACAACACTACACTTAATAAATTATTAGTGATGTTCATTTGGGAGTTCATCAACTCGATCTCAGCCGTCAATTCTCTGCACCCTTTGGTCTCAGGGTGGTGGTGCACCGTACAGCTGTACACGGACAAAACAAGCGCAAACATTTCCAGAACAGTGCGTTTAGGACAGGAGAAGATCGACCGGTTTTTCTCGCACGGAAAGTCCCTCATGCGCTTAGCCATTCAGCGCATGATTAAGAGCACCGTAACGGCCAGGTCGAAACCGTTACCGGTGAATGCGAGAAGCGGTTTGTATCTTTTGCTCACATCTGATGACGTGGTCGTTTAGGATTTCTGCGGACAAGTTTGTGGGTTCCACTATTTTACATTACCGTTAGTCGTGGGGTACACGCTCCCATTTGCATGGGTGGGGAACTCTCAGAAGCTTTGTCCAGGTGTCTGTGCATACCCGTTCGCCGTACCAGATTATATCCCGGGGCTTAAGTCGCTAAAGTCACCCAATGGTGACATGGGTGTGGATGGCATGGTGAGCGTGATTGGGCATGAGATTGCTAAGCTGGCAACGAACCCTTTCCTAAACGCTTGGTACGGTAGCGGGCATGGACAAGACCCGAGCTTGAAGCTAGAGATAGCTGATTTGTGTGAAGGAATCTATGGTATCGGTGGTGGTGGGTCCTACACGACACAACTACTTAACGATGAGAATGGTGTCGCGTTTAACATGAATGGGATCAGACGGCGGTTCTTAGTCCAGTGGGTTTGGAATCGCGTGGTTAATTATTGTTCTGGACCAAATGCATTTGATCTGAATAGCAATAGCAATACCGTTGGTCACAGGAGCATCTTTGCAGATGATAACACTACATATTAAATTGGACAATGATGACTACAACAAAAAATGTCTATTACATCAAGTGTTAATTCAAAAAAATATGTATATAGTAGTTTTAGACAAAATATCGCATCTACAAGTTAAAATTGTTGCAATAGTAACTTAAAAGTGTTAAATTATTGCATCAACAATAATAAGTTGTAATAACTTATAATTTTCAGCTGTAATAGAAACTTTAATATATTAGGAAAAATTGTTGCAATAAATTGATACTAATTGTTTTTGCAATCTATTGCAATGAAAATTTCGAATTAATAGCTTATTGCATTGAAGTTACCATTGCAATAATTTGATATTAATTCTTTCACAATCTATTGCAATGACAAACACGTAACTGCAATGAATATATCGTTGCAATAACTTGGTATCAATTATTTCATAGTCAATCACAGTGACAAAATGAATTAATTATCTATTACAATGAAGATATCATTGCAGTAATTTAATCCGATTTATTTTGTTTAATTGTTAACAATTCTTGCAATAAACATGCTTAAAAGGAAGATGGTAAAGACTTAATCCAATCTTAAATTCATTGTTGTCCTTAATGTCCCTTTCTCACTATCACAACATATGCAGCTTTTCTACAAAGTAGAGACCAGTGGGGAGCGAACTTTAATTTGTATTTAGCCTTTTTTTAGTAAGGCCAGCAACTTTGGTAAATAATCATCAGAGCTTTTGTATTGCATTCATGCCTGGAACAACTTTATATCCTTGGCGAATCTATGATCACTAGTCCAAATCTGTTAATTTTTGTTGGGGAGACTTCAATTGAGGCCAACTTCCAATTAATAACACTTTTTGGATACAATTGTTTGATCAAGATTATATTTGCTACCCCATACTTTTTTTTCCATGTTCTGGAAATTGTAGCACCTGTTATTCAAGTTTGATTCTTTGGAGCCAAATAAGTCAGGAACATGTTGTCATGGTTGATGCAATCTATTGAATAGTACTTTAGCACTTGTACAATTGCCTTTACTATTTTATTTATTAACTAGCATAACATTTCTGGTGTGCCAACCACATGCCTTTATCTTTTAAATCTCTCTCTCTCTCTCTCTCTCAAAATTGTTATTTAACTTTTAAACTTTTAAGTGGTAAGTTTTTTGTTGGACTTTTTTTCCCCTAAGATTTAAGATAAGCAAACTAATAATTTTTGTTATTGGACTAGCTCTTTTTATTTTCAAGATTTTAGATAAATAAAATTTATTGTTGGCTTTTCTTTTTGTTTAAACGGGTCAAGGATACTGTTAAGGGATGCCAAGTTTTAATTTTGTTCAGCTTAATTACCTAAATCAACCACCTAAAAAAAATTTAGGGTGTTCATTTTCTTTTTAGGGTATTCATTTTTTATTTATGATAGACAAAAAAAAAAAAAATTCAAAATTCAAAATTCAAAATTCAAAATTAATATATTTATAAATTTATTTATTTTTCAATGTCAAGGTGTTCATTTGAATACTGTCAGTATAACATATAGCTGCCACTATTAAGCCAACTCCATGCCTACATCCATAGGCAATGCCAACCAATATCCACTATCAACGATATGGATTACGATCACACTTAATCAAACCAAATAACACTCACAACTCACACAAAAACTCAAGAACCTCACTAACATAAACAAAACCTCTCACAAACTTCACACACTCGAACTCACAATATCAAAGCCTCGATGAACCCAATAACTCTCTCGCACTCACAAAACAAACAAACTTTCAATACATAAAAGGGTAATCTTTCAACCCCAAAAATAATCTACCAAATTACTCTTTGAAGAAACTCATTCATGTTTTTCTAGAAGTCTTGTCATCTCCCCATGTGGGAGGACCCTTGGACAAAAGCCTCCAAACCCTTTGCAACAATATCTATTTATAAAGCTTCAATCCTATGTTTTGAGGGACAAGGAATACCTAATTACTTCTTCAACAAGAGAACATTTTTCCTTCTATATCAAGGAGAATCTTTGTCTTCCACACAAAGAAAAAAATCATTTCCTTCCATGCCAAGGAAACCCAAATCAAATCTAATTAGAAATTTGAGACAATTTCAAACATTCAACAATAACATAATTTTGTAAGAAAAATTTCTAAGAAATTTATGAAGATGCAGTGGATCCGTATGATTCTCCTTTAAAACGTTGAATTCTAGACATATTACCTCCAACAATGTTCATCATCACAATCATAGAGATATTTAAGGCCATAAAAACAATTTTTATCAATGAGTTAATTAGGAGGTGAGGGCTAGGGGGTAGGTTGAATGAATGAGCATGAAGATTAGGCTCCAAAAGATGCTATTTTCTCAGGGAAGACCTTAGACTTCAATGTATAACTTAGTCCAAAAATTTATCTGTATTTTCTCAAGTTTGCCTAATATACATTAGCTGTGAGGTTGACATGTGGAATCACCTGGTCAGCTATTAATGAGTCCTAACATTATTTTGATTTGGGCCTAACTGTTGTGCCTGCCAATGTTTGCTCAATGTCTCCCCTAACTCAAAATTACCAAACAATAACCATTACAAATGGATCCAGTTTCAAATTATATTGGAGTCACTCATGTTATTTTATGGAATGATGAATATAATATGTTGTGCACGAATGGCACTGATGTCTTGCTACTTTGACATATAATTCCAAATATCTTAAGATGGACATATTAAGTTTCCCAATAAATTGTAATTGTAGTTAGAAGAGCTAATGTTTGATAAATAATTATGCCACAAATGATGCTAAATATGAAGCTGGGAAATGAGTTTATAGGAGACAAGATATAAAAATTGAACAAACAAGAGATATAAAAATTGTACGCTCTTTTGATAGGATCTAGGATCTCTTTATACGTGGGTAAGTTACTTAAAGCTAAAGGGACAAATCAGAAGGTAACTCACAACTTGATGGGCCATGCTCCAACCTAAGGCCTAAATTGACCCCATATGGATTGGTGGACAAACCTTTAATGTACTCAAATCCCTTCATAGGCAATGGTATAGACTGTGAGTTGGTGGGATGAACTTCGAAAAGTTTTGGTCTGAATGGAGCCTCCACTTTCCCACTCACCTTCAACCATGGTAAAAAGGGACAATGAACCAAGTTAAATCATGTGTAAAACCATATTAGAAAGACTTTTGTTAGATTTAGGAAATGGAACGCATTGGAGTCAAACTTTTCTATCACTAGTGGAGTCACCGTTGTGGGTGCAAGTGCCCATGGCGGTTCTTATTCTATTGGGAATTATGCCACGGCCGAGTGGACCGGGTGGAGGGTGAAAAATGCAGTCACCACCTAGATTAGATCTAGGAACCATATGCATAGTGCCCTTATGTGAAGGACTGATTTTACTAGAGCATGCTCAAATACAAGTTTATGTATAAGCACATGTTTATGTTTATCTTTAAAAATTATTTGTTAGATTCATTCAAACTAACAAATAATTTAAAGATGAATTTAGTAAGTGTTTACATTAAGGACTATAATGTATGGAACATTGTTTAAAAAATAGAAAAGGATTGAAAAATAAAATTGTTTATATTCTTCCAAATCAATCTATAAAATTAACGCTGAGGCCAATAATGAAGTATTTTGATATGTGTAGCAAACACAAATGAATGATAATCCAAAAACCAAATCCTCATATAGCACGACCTATGATTATCATCCCGTAGAAATGGTGCTATAGTCAAATTCAATTTTTAAAATAATATAGCTTCTTTGGGATGAAAAAAGGAGCTTTTAAAAAAAAAAAAAAAGTTAGTTTTTATTTTTATTTTTATTTTTTTATTTATATAAAAAGTTTTAAAAAACTTTGAATTTTGGTATTATTGAAACATTATTTACATAGACCTCTAATTGTTTTTGTTTTGTTTGAAACATGACTACCCTAATTCAGCTCCTACAACAAAGGCCCTTTTAAGTGATTTTCCTTTTAAAAAAATGTGAGGTTTTTATTTTATTTTATTTTATTTTTTATTTTAATTATGGAAGAATATATAAGAAACCTTCTTAAGATTGATCAATTAAATCTTCAAAACTTGAAACTCTTATTCAACATCTTCATCAGTACAATATTTCTTTAAGGCTTCAAATGCTGTTGATTTTTTTTTACTCAAAAAAGTTAAATATATATATATATATATATATATGTGTGTGTGTGTGTGTGTGTGTGTGTAATTTTCATTGTTTTTAATTGTATTGCGCATATGTACGGGGTTATACACTAGTGTAAGTGATGTGGCAAAGTGAAGTATAATTTCCAGTTGGACAAAGCACAAAATGGATTTATTGAAGGTAGAATACATGTTAAAAGAAATTATTTGGTACACAACATAAAACTATCAACTTACATTTAATTGTTTCATAATTTTAAAGAATCTAACAAACATTTGTAAACATAAACATAAATATCTACATATACATAAACTTGCATTTTACATGATACAATACCAGCAAATAAAATTTCAATTAGCAATATGATTCTCATTTTGGTAACTATGGTTGTAATAATTTTTTTTGGGTGAATAACTATAGTTGTACTTGTTGTATCTTAAGTTCCCTAATAAACCATATTACTGTATTAATTAATGAACTATAAATTTGAATTTGATTATCTTTAAAAAGTACTTTTATCTATATTCAGATTTTTTTTTAACTAGTCGATAAAAATTTAACATAATATGATTTTTTTTCCTTTCTATTTTATCTTTTTGTTTTGATAAGAAATCGGATAATTATAATAATAATTTTTTTGAGGGGGAATTATAATAATTATTAATTGGCCATTTTTTACGATTGTATTTTTATATTGAATTATATATTCAAGAATTAGACATTTATTATGATATATGTATGTAGATGTTATTTAGAGAAGCTTTGACATATTAAATTATATATATACTCTTTAAAGAAATATTATATAGCGAATGTATTGAATATCAAATTTTTTGTTTGACATAAGAAATGTTACTAATCGAGTTAATTATAACCTACCAAAAAATTGAGGATTTAAACCTAAATTTATTAAACATTAATTAAATTTAATCACATGGTTATATTGACAAAAGAACCATATTATGGTTGGATTTTAATTATCTATAAAACATATAAATTCAACTTAGGAATCTTAAAAAAAAAAAAAAAACAACATATAGGAAACTATCGTTTTTTAATTCAAAAAAAGGTAAATTTTTTGATACTTCAAAAAAAAAAAAAAAAAATTTATTCTAAGGGATGTAAGATTTATTTTATTTTTTCGTAAGAAATATTTAATTTGAAACCATATGATATAATAAATAACCTTAGCTTTTCCCTTTACAATTTCTGATGGCTCTCATCAATCTCACTCCTTCTCCGAACCCCATCATTTTCCCACACTTTCTCTCTCCAAACCTCTCTTTTCTTTCCTTCCAAACAACCCCACGTAACACAGGAAGAACCAGAAAAACGAGAGCAGCTCTTCGGGAATGGAGGGAGTACGAGGAGGCAGTGAAGCGCAAGGACCTTGCTGGGGCACTCAGCTTCTTGAAATCCATTGACGACCCAGTTGAGACCGTCAATGGGTCTGCCTCGCTCGAGTCGACTCGGTCCCGGCTCGCCGAGTTGGGCCTGGTGGTTGGGTACGAGAGGGACTGGGAGGTTCTTGACACGTGTCTCAATGCTGATGATATGAAGCTTGTGTGTAGCGCTTATGGGTTCCTCAAGGATAGGGGCTTCTTGTCCAACTTTGGCAAATGCAGAAATATTGGTATAATTTGTTTCAAAATTCTGTTTTTTTTTTGTTTTTTTTTTTTTTGTTTTTAGCTATGGTTATGGAGTTTGTTGAAAAATTGGTGCAAAATGATTTTTTTTTGGAATGTTTTATGAAAATTTTGGTACTAATTTGAGAAGACGGTAGTGAAGTTATGAATTTGTTGAATATATTGTGAAAACTTTGGTTTGGTAGTCATTTGATAACATGGTTGCAATGTTATGAATTTGTGTTGGGTTAGCTTAACTAGTTGAGTTTTTTATCATCGAATAGAGGGTTGGGGTCAAATACTGCTTACACAAAAAAAATAAATCAGTTGGTGTCTAGGGCCCTTGGCATGATTGTAATAGCAATCATCATTGAGTGGAGGCCATAGGCTTCAAAGGCTATTGTACTTATATAAGAGGAAAAGCAGCAAAGTTATGAATTCATGTAAATATGACATGAAATTGTGGTACTCATTTGATAAGATGGTAGCAAAGTTGTGAATATGTTTAATATATCGTGAAAAATTTTGGTACCCATTTGATAACATGGTATACTAGTTTTGAATTTGTGTAAATATGGCATGAAAGTTTGGTACTGATTTGATAACATGGTAGTACAGTTATGGATGTGTGTATTATGCTATGAAATTTCGGTACCCTTTTCATAACAAGGTAGCGAAGTTGTGAATTTGTTTACTATGTTGTGAACATTTTGGTACTCATTGGATAACACGGTAGAAAAGTTTTGAAATTGGGTATATATGGCTTGAAAGTATTGGTACTGATTTGATAACATGAGTACAGTTGCAAATTTGTGTAATATGCTGTAAAATTTTGGCAATCTGTCCATAACATGGTACTAAAGTTGTTAGTTTGTCTAGTATGTTATGAAAGTTTTGGTACCCAATTCATATCATGGTACTGAATTTATGTAAAGTGTTGAAAATTTGTTGAAAATGCTTTTCTTGTAAGTGTTTATGGTTTCAGATTTTTGAATACCAACTTTGTTGATGCTATGTGATACTTACGAGCTATTAGGAAACAGTTATCTGTAGGAAAAGGCTAGTGTTCAAAGGGTTGACTAATTGTCTTTCCCCAATATGTTGGAAGAGTTTCCAAAGGATTGTACAAGTTGTGGAAATTAATGCTCTCTTGTTCATGTCTTTATTGATACGTTCATAAAATTTAAAGTCGTGTCAGTTTGCAAGTGGTTCTCGTGTGTTCAATTGTGTGGTGATTCAGTAATTATGTGTATGTACAAAAAAGAGGATTACGTTATCACATTAAGTTTGCTCCTCGTTACAAAATGATAATTCTGATGCCATTCTATGAGTGGTCATGGAGGCACTAAATTTTTTGACATTTTAAATGGCTTATCTCAATTTCTTTTCTATATTTTCATCCTGTGCAGTTTTGGAGGGTCCAAGAAATGTTACACCGACTGTGTTGGAATCTTCAACTGGTTTAGAAGGTGTGTGTTGTCTTCTCTGGCCGGCCATGCTGTGTTGAAGTTATCAATGTTTTTAAAGCTCTTCGCTTCTGTGAAGTGCATAATTCACATAATTTTACATGTAGCCTTCCTCAAATGTGTCTTGATATTCTTTCCTCCCATTTTCTTTTCCAGTGACTAAACTTTCGCCAAAGAAGTGGGGTGTTTCAGGAAGCTCCAGTGCTGTTCTGATTGCTTTTCTTGGTGGGGTATCTTTTCTTCTTTCTAAAGGGATTGATGTCAGGCCTAACCTTGCAGCAATATTGGGGCTAGCATTCATGGACTCTGTCTTCCTTGGTGGCTGCTGTTTAGCTCAAATATCAAGTTATTGGCCTCCAAATAGGCGCAGGATCTTGGTTCATGAAGCAGGGCATCTCCTGACAGGTAAATCCTAGTCTTATCTGGTGGTTGGTGCTTCAAAGTTGATAGTAATTGTTTTTTTCTTCTAGCAATACCAAATTACTTAATTATTTTTTCTTTTCAGCTTACCTTATGGGTTGCCCAATTCGTGGGGTGATTCTAGACCCAATTGTTGCAATGCAAATGGGCATTCAAGGGCAGGTCATTTTTTCTCTTTTATGCTTGATATGACATTTTAAAATGGTTCTGTTTGCTATTATGCAATGCTTTAAAGCATTTACACTATTACATGCTTAGTTGTTTATGCATAACGTAATCAGCCAATGTCGTTTTTGTTGGAAAAAGAGGGGGGTGGGGGGTTGGGCAGGGGGGGTTGGAATTGACTGTAAGTCTCTTGTTTGATGATAACAGAGGTAGGCTGTGGTTGTTTTTATCTCACAATTTTAAGTAATCACACTATGACATTCCATGTTTTTCATGCACAATGTAATTGTTTCATACTATTTTTTGGCGTACTGGGGGGAAGGGGGGATTACAGGGTAAGCGATTGAATTATGTCAATAAGCAATTGAATATATATCAATACATTATGGTTGTGGGTAATATTATGCAACTGGTGCAGTTTTACTTTGATAATTATGTTATGAACAATTAGATTTAATGGGCTTTGTTAATTGTGTTTAGCTTCTTGTTTCTTCTGTTGAGATCATAATATCTTATTCTTTTTCATTTTGTTGTGTATGTGTTTGTGTGTAATTAATGCATATATTTCACATGTATAGTGTATATTCTAATGAATTCTTTAATTTAATAATTTGTGGCCTTGTGTCTGCATAAATTTAGCTATTTAGCATTCTTTCTATGGCAAGGAGGGCTCATATGAAGTATGATTTTATAGGCGGGAACTCAGTTTTGGGATGAGAAAATGGCCAATGATCTTGCTAACGGACGACTTGATGGCACTGCTTTTGACAGGTTGGTATGAAATGGAGGGCGGGAAAGGTTGCTTGAGTAATTGAATCAAGGCTTTGTTTCAGTGTAAAATGAATAGAACTGCTTCTTTTCTGGTATTTGGTTATGTTATTGAAAATACTCTATAAACATTTCTAGCATTTGGCTTGTACATAAAATCACAATATTTTTTACAGAACAACTAAAACATTTCACCACCTAAAAATATTAATACAGAACAACTAAAATCGACCTACAAAATTATTTTTTTACAAGACACACACGTTGACCATATCTAATAAGTAATAACAAATACATTAGCCATAAAACATTGACAATATCCAATAACTCTTAAAATGGGGTTGATGTTAATGAAATGACACTAGTAAGCAGAATCAAAAGAGGAGTGAAAAAAAGCTAAAACAATTAATAAAAACTATCAACTAAACTTGCATATATATATATATATATATATATATAAACTACTATCAACTTCTTAAATTTTTTATGAGGGTGTAAAGGAAAAATTAGACCGACACTAGCACCAGTGCAACTTGATGAGCGGCATTGATCTTGGTGTCAATGCAATGAGAGGCATTGATGGCTTTCTCGGCTGTCTTGGTGGTGGCAACATTGGGGGTTTCTTGCGGTTCACTACTGGTACCCTATTCTCTTGAGATTGAAAATGTTTTTCTAAAATGTTCTACATTTCTAAAGGATGTAAAACGTTTACAGCCTCATATAGGGTTTTTTTTTTTTTTAAATGATCAATGGAAAATGATTTTGGTTTGACTAAGTTTTTCAGCAACCCCAAATGGCGGAAAATGTTGGACAATGTTTTAGGCTGATACAAATGTGGCCTAAGCGTTAATCCGCATACAGTTGAATGAAAAGAACTTAGAATAGGGTTATTTTTACCCAATACTAGCTATCTTAGCTGTATTGGCAGAATCTATTTTCCCTAATCAAGCTGGTTTAAATATACTTTTAAATTGATCTTACTTTTAGCTTCTGTGTGAACATTGCTTATATTAAAAAAAAAAACAAAAAAGCTTCTGTGCGAACATTGAAACTGGCTTCATGCTTTCATTTTTAATTATTAAAAGCACCTTCTAGAAAGCATGAAATATTTTTAATGATGTAAACTTATACTTGTACATGAATATGATAATCCCAAACTTTCCTTCTAAGCCTTTCCACTATTTAGAAGTTATTCAATCACACAGATATAATTATCTGGCACCCTATTTTCACTCCAAACTTTGATACCTGCATAGTGATGGGTACTAGAAATGGATGCAACTTAGCATGTCATTAAGCAACATCAATGCAACTGAAATTGTTGCTTTGTTTCCTCATTTCAAGTGATTACTGATTTTTGGGATGATACAATGGTTAGGTACTGCATGGTGCTTTTTGCAGGCATTGCTGCTGAAGCACTTGTTTATGGTGAGGCAGAGGGTGGAGAAAATGATGAAAATCTCTTTATGGGTATCTGTATTCTGCTGCAACCGCCATTATCTGTAGCTGAGGTATCTCTCTAAACTTTTACTTGGTTGGATGATCTGCCATTGATATCATACTCATTTTTGTCCTCTGACAATCATTACCTTGATTAGATGTCAAATCAAGCAAGATGGTCAGTTCTTCAATCTTACAATCTGCTCAAGTGGCATAAACATGCACACCGAGCTGCAGTTAAAGCTTTGGAAAGTGGTGGTAGCCTTAGTGTTGTGATTAGGAGCATTGAGGAAGCCATGTCTTCAAGTAAATGAATTGCTGCAGCTTATATATAATGACCCTTTTCTATCCCATAGGTTCATAAGGTAAATTTTGAAGCCTTTTTTTGGGTTTCTCATTTATATTGCTGGTGCTGATTCTTCAAACAACTCAAATATGTGAAATATATCTGCTTTAACTTGGTGGGACAGGTGTTAGTGATCTGAAGTATTACTGGGTTTGACGTAGGCCTCATTTTATTGGTCTGTCTGCTCTCATCTCTTCACTACCTGGAGTAACACCTTAACTAAAGTTCATGCACACATCTTTTATCAAGTGGCTAGATCTGTTGAAGATGAAGTGCCCTTGGTTGTGCCTTTGTTGTTACAATGTATTACTACGAATGGAAGGTCTATGCTGGAGAAAGAAAGAAATGCAATTTGCCATGAGCTAGGTACCTGTGTTGGGAGGAATAGAGACAAATTATAGTTGTGATAAGCCTTGCAATGTTGTTTTGGTTGTGTATTGGCTTTCTTGTTTGTCTGATTATGCTGTAGGTATAAATTATAGTTGCTGACAAGAACATAGGATCTTCTTGAATGTGCTCAGGAATATGGTTGCTAACAAGTATACAGGAAGTAAATTGTGGCTTGATTGTCAAACATGAATAGGCTTTTGTCTTTAGCTATGATTCATGTAATATGCATTGTGTGCAGTTTTAATTAACTTGAACTTTCAGGTCTGATTTCTACAGATTGTGATATTAAATCATTAGCAAAACGGTCTTGTATTTACCCTGATCCTGAAAGCATTTTGCTCTTGCAACATATATGATTCATAGCATGAGAAACATATACAATGATTTATGTTTTGATCTTGGAATTTTTGGTAGCAAGGGGCAGATGATGATAAATTTTGAGATCTACACAAGCTCAAAATGTGATTCTTGTACACAATCATTATTCAGTTAAGCCATTTACTATTCAATAATACAAGCCAAAACATGAAGTCCAATAAATGAAATATGGACATGGATTACACAAGGTCAGAAAATTGTTCCTCCTACGTTTCAAATGGTTAAATCACAATTTAAGCACCAACCTCTTGTCTGACATGTTATTTGTCCTGTTTAACCAAAATCGATTCACAACACAAGGTCAAAAATGGTCAACCAAAGCCGTAAATGAACCCACTTGGGGCTTTCAGAGAATGCGAATGGAAATGATTGAGATTTGAGACAGGATAGGAAATAAAATAAACATGTCTCAAAGGTCCACAATAATCCCACATCGCTCAAAACACAAAAACTTCAACACTTTATAACCATTCGACAAATGAGCTTTTCTTATCCGGGCTTAGTAGTGTGAACCTTTAACTCAAGTGAGGGCATGAAAGTGCTGGAACATTAACTTAGTTCTGGTTGGCTGGGTGTGAATCTGGCTTCTTAACTGGCTTACCCATTCCAAGCCAGGAGTCGAGCTAGTGCCAATCACACCCAAAAAAATGGCCTTCTGGGTTCTCAATTGAACCAGCACTTTTGATTTTTGTTTTGTTGCACATATTTTTATCAACTTGCAACTGCGGGCGGACCTAAATGCCTCGCGCTAGCGGCATCAATAACTTGTGTTTACACATCCTGTGTGTTAACTTATGCACAACAATTTTCTTTGACACATGTCACATTTTCGTTGTGCCAAGTCAACCCTAGCAATTTAGGATTGCAACGTCAGCATAGGAGCCACTTTAGTGCCACCACAACAAACCCTACCTCATCAGGACTATGTCACTTGCCATGTCAGTACTTACTACCACATTAAGTGCTACGACAACTGTTTTTGCCATGTCAACACAACAACAAGAAGTCCCACGTCATGCCAACATCTACAATATCTAGTATTTGACCAAATCGAGCTTTGATCTAACTTGATTTGCAAAAAAAAAAAAAAAAAAGAAAAATGAAAAAACACTAACCTTCTTGATCATGATCAAGTAGAATGATGTGACACAAGCATTAATTTTCTTTTGGTAGGTCACGTCTCCAATCCGTTTTCTGTGTAAATTCCAATTTCCAAAATTTTGCTAGTATCGTTCCAATTTTATTGGATGTTCTTGAAGGAAAATATAAAGAGATAATACATCAAAACTTGTTCAGTTAGAACTTGGAAGTAATAAATTGAAATTTAGGAAAATGTAAAAGTTATGATACATCGAATCTTGTTCGGTTGGAACTTGGAAGTAATAAATTGGGATTCAACAATTTCAGAGGTGGGGGGAATAATTTTCCAACCTTATGTAATCCATGTCCATTTCGGTTAAAATAATAACTACTGTTCGATAATTCAGTGCATTTCCTACACCCTGTGGAGCTCTCAAGTGAGACACAATCTTGCCAATACCTCAAGTTTTATTTTATTTTATTTTATTTTTTATTTTTTATTTCTTGAGATTGAAAATGTTTTGCTAAAATGTTCTACATTTCTAAAGGATGTAAAACATTTTCAGCCTCATAGGGATTTTTATTTTTATTTTTTTATAATCAATGGAAAGTGGTTTTGGTTTGATTAAGTTTTTCAGCGACCCCAACTGGCGGAAAATGTTGGACAATGTTTTAGGCTGATACAAATGTGGCCCAAGTGTTTATCCGCAAGCAGTTGAATGAAAGGAACTTATAATAGGGTGATTTTTACCCAATATTGGCTATCTTATCTGTATTGGCAGAATCTATTAGGCTGATACAAAACTTGTTTTCATTGCATTTTGCTTTTTAACTCCCATAGTTATTATGTAATTATTAAAGCCATGACATTCTAGTGAATGTGGGGTTCTAGAGAAGGTGGCACCATATGAAGCTGGTTTCAAAGAGTAGTGACAAACTTGGTATAGGTGAAATTTACACTCTCTGCAATCAAGTGAAGTGTAACTTGCGACTGTAATATGAAAAGAAAATTCCCTTCTGAACTACTACTTGGTTTAGATGAATAGATTGTAAGAGGGTAACCTGGACTTTCTCATGAAGCATTTTGCACTATAGAAGTGTAGATTGTGATCTTAAGTAAACACTTTGTTTTGTCTTGCCATTCCTGGGCTTGGTTCATGCAACTCATTAATAATGCCAAGGCAGTGTTCCTTAGATTTCCTCAATGCAATGAAAACAAGGAGAAAAAGAGAGAAGAATGTATTGCTAGTAAGTTTTATCACTTTACATTGGGTGAAAGGATATTATAGCATGAGAAACATATACAACGATTTGAGTTTTGATCTTGAAATTTTTGGTAGCAAGGGGCAGATGATGATAAATTTTGAGATCTACACAAGCTTAAAATGTGATTCTTGTACACAATCATTATAAAATTAGGCCATTTAATCTTCAATAATACAAGCCAAAACATGAAGTCCAATAAATGAAATATTTTCAAAATGGTAGAAGATCACACTAAATTATTGATCCATCGTCATAATTTACTAACATTTAAATCCGAAATGGACATATGGATTACACTAGATCAAAAAATTTTTCCTCCTATGTTTCAAATGGTTAAATCCCAATTTAATCAAAAACTTCTTGTCTGACTCATTTTATTTGTTCTGTTGTACCAAAATCAATTCACAAAACAAGGTTAAAAATTGTCAAACTAATAAATGAACCCAACTGGGGCTTTTAGAGAATGCGAATGTATATGATTGAGATTTGAGACAGTAAAGGAAATAAAATGAACATGTCTCAAAGGTCCAATATAATCCCACATCGCTCAAAACACAAGAACTTCAACATTTCATAAGCTTTTGACAATGTGTTTTAGCTCGCCGGGTTCAGTAGCGTGAACCTTTAACTCAAGTGGGGGCATGAAAGTGTTGGAACATTGACTTGGTTCTAGTTGGCTGGGAGTGATTGTGGCTTCTTTACTGGCTCGCCCATTCCAAGCCAGGAATTGAGCTCTGAGACTTGAGCGAAGGCTCTGGGTCTCGTTGCTCCTAGAGAAGAGGGCACAGCGTGAGGCTGGACTCACAGAGCAGCGACTACCTCTCCTTCCTGGCAGTGGCAGGAAAACGAGCTAGTGCCACACACACCGAACATGGCCTTCTGGGCTGATCTCAATTGAACCAACTCTTTTTATTTTTATTAGCTTTGATGCACAGATGTGTAAAATTATTATTTTTTCCTTATCATTATTATTATTGGTTTATGAGAGAAATATTCTTATATTAATATTTGATATATAACAAATTAACCAAAAGTTTTATGTAGCTTTGGTGGAAACCTTCAAAGCCAATCCCAAATTTTGGGATTTGAGGCTTTGTCGTCAACAAAATCTATAGTAATGTGCTCCCACTTCCACTCAGGGACAGGGAGGGGTTGCAATAGTCCTCCAGGTGTTGATGTTTAGCTTTTATTTGTTGACAAGTAATTTTGGGATTGAGGCTTTGTTGTCAACAAAATTTATAGTAACGTGCTCCCACTTCCACTCATGGATAGAGAGGGGTTGCAATAATCCTTCAGGTCGTTGATCGGTTGATGTTTAGCTTTTATTTGTTGACAAGTTGAGCAACGATTTACAAATCAACAATATCTCTCTTCATACCACTCCGCCAGAAATTCCTCTCAAGTCACGATACATTTTGGTACTACTTGGATGTACGGTATAGAGAGTACAAGCTTCTTCCATAATTTGTCTTTTCATCTCATTAACTGCTGGAACACACAATCTAGAACCATGCATTAAAATACCATCCTTACTAATGAGAAGACCAAGTATGTTGCCATTAGATGCTCTATCACGGATCTTAGCTAATTGTGAATCATTAAATTGAGAGGCCCTAAATTTTCTCCAATAAGATAGGCTTCACAACTAGAGTGGAAAAACATGTACTTGAACCCTTGATTATAAACTCAATCCCCATTTGTTGTAACTCTGCCAAAATTTCTTTTTGAGTAGTTAGCATGCAAGTTAATTTTCCAGAAGTTGGGTTTATTACTCAAATGATGATTCTCATTGGCATTACTGTTGAAGTGCCAATGAGTCAGAGCGGGTGAGAAACCCAAGAGAAACAGTTTTGGGAGCATTTTGTTCCTTTGGTAGAGACCCCATTTATATTGAATGCAGGTCCCTGCTTCGGTGTTTTGAAGATGCTAGGATTGGCCACACCCATCATGAAGGAAACCATTGTGCTAATATTTTGGCAAAGGAGGGAATTTCTAGTTCTTTTGTTTATCACTCTTCTCCTCCTTCTTGTATTTTGTACCAACTCTTGGCTGATGCATGGGATGTTTGCTACCCCAGACGTTGTATTTCCTAGTAGGGGTGTCCACGAGTTGGTTCGGGTCAGGTCTTTGCCCAACCCACAACCAACCCGATGACATCGGGTTTCCGGCGAGAAAACATGCCGCCGACCGCAAAAACCAACGGGTCAGGTCGGATTGGATTGGAAAGATCGACGGTCAGGTCGGTCAAAGCCAACGAAGTGCTGTCGGAGGTTCCTTTTGGGCGACGATCTGTATTTTTCACCGGATCTTCACCGAATTTGTGCGAAATTAACTATATTTGAGCAAAAAACATCAAATAGTCTCCGGATTTGTGCCAAACTCACGAGATCTGAGCAAAAAAGCATCAAATATTCGCCGGATTTGCGCCAAACTCACAAGATCTGAGCAAAAAATCCGGCACAGATGAGCAAAACTCACGAGATTTAAGCAAAACCCAACATATTTTCACCGGATCTAAGCCTTAGTTGAGCAAAACTCACTATAGTTGGATCTGGGCGTAAATGACAAGATCTCACCAAATCCGGTGGAGATTTCATGGATTTAGTTGAGATCTTGCCGAATATAAAAATTCTCACCAGTAAATGTTATGGATCTCGGTTGGTTTGGGTTTTTTCGGGTTTTAGGGAGAAAATCTGAGACCAAATTGACCAGATTGGATTTTGAAAAAGAAGACCCGCCGCCGACCGTCGGAGTAGTCGGGTCGACTGACGGTCGGCCCGATTCCGATCGGATTTATCGGGTGGATCAGGTTTGCGGTTGAGTTGGACACCCCTATTTCCTAGTTTGTTTTAATTAAAAATCCCGGTTTACTAAAAACGAGACCCCATTTATAGAAAGTATTGATACCAAAGAGAAAGATGTTCATTTGTCAGCAAGTCCAAAATTATACATCTAGAAAATTAAAAGTGCATATTAGATGAAGTGAGGAAATGACAAAAATGGCCAGAGGAAAATTAAAAGAGAATATGGGAGGGCGCCGGGGGGGGGGGGAATCACATTGTAAGCCATTGAACATATGTTTAAATCATTCCACTATTGCAGTTTACATTGATTATTATTTTAAGAATTTACAAATGAATAATATTTTAATGTATTTTGTTCATTGAGTTTAGCTTCTTGGTTCTTTTACCTATTTAGGCTTTCTCTTATGGACATAAGCTCAAATAGAACCATGTTAACCTTGTGCTCTATCTCTCTCTCTCTCTCTCCATCAATTTTATATTCTATTTATTTCAGATCTTTAATATGGTATCAAAGCCATGTCATTGTGGCCATTTAGTCATTATGCAACCCCGCACAATGCTATTTGAAAGCTCAATTAGTATGAAAACACTAATACTTGTTTAGACCCCCAATTTTAAATTACGGCTTAATTGCTTTTTCTCTAACTTATTTAAGTGTGGAACAAGAGTAAATGAAGTGCAATAAACTGGAAACACTACTCTAAGCCATGAGCAAGAACAATAAGTGATAAATGTAAAGCTTAAAGAGTAGGGAAGAGAGATGAAAATACAAGATAGTACCGAGATGTGTTATCAAAGAGGAAATCGAAGTACTCGACGAAAAAACTTCTTCAAGGCCTTCCAACCGAAATCAATCCACTAGTGAATGAGTTGGAGTACACGAATATCAAAAAGACATTCCAAGCCTAATCTACCCAATGTACTTGAGCTCTCCAATCTCCCGCTACCAACGGACTTCTCGGAGTCTTGTCTTTACCAGTTATCTAGATCCTGCAATATCGCTCGATTGCATTTGCCACTTAATTATTTCTTCTAATACTTCCCATAGGCACTAAAACTTCTCTTAACACTCAAAATGTGTAGATGGAGAGGTAGGAGTAAATGGAAACTCTAGAGAAATAATGTAGAGGATCGTGGGTAAACAATCTCTAACTCTTAAGTGTTTGGCTAGGGTTTTCTCTCTCAAAAGTTTCTTTGAATACTCCTTATTCTTTTTACATTTCGTGAGTAACGAGGGTTTATATAGTATTTGTAAAGAAATGAGAAAAGACATACTAAAAAATAATCAGGTAAAGAGTTTCACAGGTGACTCATGACTTGGCCTGAGTAGCGAATGACTCGCAAAATCCAGCTTGTCAAAGACTCCTCAAATTCCAACATGTGCTTCTCACATAGCTTGTTTCGCAGGTCAACAGTCGTGAGCCAATCGCCAAAGTTTTGATCTTGGAATTTTTGGTAGCAAGGGGCAGATGATGATAAATTTTGAGATCTACACAAGCTCAAAATGTGATTCTTGTACGCAATCATTATTGAATTAGGCCATTTAATCTTCAATAATACACGCCAAAACATGAAGTCCAATAAATGAAATATGGACATATGGATCCTCCTACGTTTCAAATGGTTAAATCCCAATTTAATCACGAAACCTCCTGTCTGACATGTTATTTGTCCTGTTGTACCAAAATCAATTCACAAACCAAGATTAAAAATGGTCAAACCAAAGCTGTAAATGAACCCACGTGGAGCTTTAGAGAATGCGAATGGAAATGATTGAGATTTGAGACAGGAATGGAAATAAAATGAACGTCTCAAAGGTCGAATATAATCCCACATCGCTCAAAACACAAGAACTTCAGCATTTCATAAGCTTTTGACAATGTGTTTTAGCTCGCCGGGTTCAGTAGCGTGAACCTTTAACTCAAGTGGGGGCATGAAAGTGTTGGAACATTGACTTGGTTCTAGTTGGCTGGGGAGTGATTGTGGCTTCTTTACTGGCTCGCCCATTCCAAGCCAGGAATTGAGCTCTGAGACTTGAGCGAAGGCTCTGGGTCTCGTTGCTCCTAGAGAAGAGGGCACAGCGTGAGGCTGGATTCACAGAGCAGCGACTACTTCTCCTTCCTGGCAGTGGAAGGAAAACGAGCTAGTGCCACCCACACCCAAACATGGCCTTCTGGGCTAATCTCAATTAAACCAACACTTTTTTTTTTATTAGCTTTGAAAAAAAGAAGAAGAATATTTCTTAGGTGAAGTGCTACACCATTGCCAACGAAATAACCAAATATCTGACTAAGGTTGCAGAATGTGATCATTGTATAATACTATAATCCATGTCACCTTTTTCAAATTAGAAGAAAAAGAAATGGCGGATTTTGTTTAACTTGAAGTACCCAAAAAT
Source organism: Quercus lobata (assembly GCF_001633185.2). Lineage (NCBI taxonomy): Eukaryota > Viridiplantae > Streptophyta > Magnoliopsida > Fagales > Fagaceae > Quercus > Quercus lobata. Next base: position 84,038,770 of record NC_044907.1, read on the forward strand.
TGAGAGGTCGGTGATTGTGAGTCTGTAGAACTTAAGCTGCGTTTGGATTGTGCTTATTCTAGCGCGTTTGCGTTTTTCCACCTTTTTTTTTTTTTTTTTTTACGCGTTTTTTAGACTTGCTGTTACTGTGCACATCGTGTTTTTTCATCCAATCAGTGCCACAAATTTCACTTTCAGCAACTTTTTCATTAAAAATGGGTCCCACGGTACTATTCACACATTTAAAAATTCTGTTTACGGACCCACAAATTTCACTTTCAGCAACTTTTTCATTAAAAATGGGTCCCACGGTACTATTCACACATTTAAAAATTATTTTACTACAGTATTTTTCAGTTTTCAACTGTATCTAAACAGACCCTTAGTCGGACTACATATTTTGCCTACTTTATATAAAGTGTAGAAATCTTATACAATGTTCCGATGTGGGACACTTGATGCCCGTAAAGATTGTGAATAGGGCCATTAACCTGGTGTGTTACTAATTCAAGGTCATATTGAAGACCTTTCAATATCAACATTCCTTTAAAAGAAAATTAAAATAAACTTCAGCAGAATGAATATCTATTCTATGGCTGCATCTTTATTATACAGAGTTCAGCAAAACCCCACAGTGCATCTCCTGATAAGCAAGTTCTACTTTATCTGATAGTTTGTACTTCAAAATTGATTTATACAGTATTTTTTTTTTCTTTAACATTACCCAATAACTCAATCCTCAACCACACGTGTTTCTTGAACAATTGTGCGTCGCTACATATACCATCCAATAAGCATAGTTAAAGTCCTTAAAATGTGGTAGATGGAACAATCCATAGACATCCAGGGCAATGATCACACAACAGAGATTAATCATAATCAGAGTGTGTGTGCCTGCACTAATACCAATTATTAGAAAAAAAAATTTAAACCTCAATTCATTTTACTTAGCCAACTTGTTAATTAAGTCAGTTATGTATAGGTCCAATTAAGTATATGATGGGCACAACCACAACCATACGCGTTGCTTTAAGCGTGTGAATACTGAATATCATCAAGTCAAGGACTGAGATGCTGCTGCTTTGCCAGCTACGCCACCCTAACCTTGTCCATCTAATCAGATATTGTTTTGAAGATGAACAAGAGGGGTTCCTTGTCTACGATGGGTCCCCCGAGTTTGCTGGCTTTAATTAGGATCGAAACTGATGAAAGTACTAGTACTTACATAATTTCAGAGGCATAATTTCAGTTTATCAAAAGCTTTATGCCTTTCGGAGGAATAATTTCAATTTTTAATGTATTAAAACAAAAAAATTTAAAAGTCAGTACACGAAAATAAGATGTAAAAGTCAGGTTTTAATTTTTAAAAAACCTAGCTTTTAAATCTTTTTTTTCCTTTGATTTTTTAGTTTTTTATGTTTTGGGAGGAGAGAGACATAAAAAGGTAATAAAAATACAAATTTACCTCTGTTTTTAATGGAGGTGGGTAATGAGAGACAAACGGAGTAAACTTCAGGTGGGTAAAGTGTTAATTTTTAAATTACAGGTAAAGTGTTTTTCAGGCAAATCACAGGTGGACAAAGTGTAATTTCCCCTTAAAAATTTTGAGATTGCAGTGGGCCCTTGTATGAGTCGGCAATGTAATTTAGGAAAGTTATTAAATTATTGTAGTTTTTTGTTATGCCCATAACAATACTAAAAAAGAAAGAGTAATGCTATAGTCACAAACTATTTTACAATAATTTTACAAAATGTTGATGTAGCCAACTTTCTATTGGTTTTCATTTAGGCCCATCATTAATATCACTTTTTCATCTACCAATAATCATTCACCATATTAACAGTTTGTAAAAATTTTTGTAAAATAATTTGTATCTCTAGCATTATTCAAAAAGAAAAGACATTTGAACTTCTTTCCAAACTATGATAATTTAATTAGATTAGATATCATTAGACATTTATGGGAAGAAATTAGGTGTGTTTATTATTGTAATTTTTGATTTCTTTCCTTATTGTATTGCATTTAATTATGGGAAGCAAATTACAAAAATAAATTTTGAAAGCTATTTTTATGATAAACAACTCGAAATCTATGAGGACGGTGTCATATAATTATCTTGCTATATATGTATAATTTTAAAGTCATGCCGATAATTTTTTAAATTTATTTATTTAAAAACAAAAGACTTTTTTTTTTTTTTCAAATTGTTTTGAGTAATATTTAGGACATAACAAAAAGAATGTCATAGCATTACTCAACAATTGTAATACATTTAATTAGATTAGATATAATAAATGTTTCTAAAAAAAGATTAGATGTAATAAATTAGATAAGATTAAATAGATAAAATATATTCTTTTCCTTATCCTAGATGAATTATGATTTTTTGTTTTCCTATTTCTTGTAGAACTAAGTCTTTGTTATGCCTTTTTGGGAAAGGAGTAGGTGAAAATCTCTTTAGCAGGAGATGGTGATCATTAAGTTTTTATCAAGTTAGTTTCTATTGAGAGGTTTTGTCATATTCTTTTGCCTACTAGTCTACAGTTCTTGTAGAATTTAACTTTTGTGGAACAATAATAGTTATTGTGTGTTACATATTTTGCTTCTACACTCTTACACTGCATCAGATGGCCAAGCTTTCCTTTTTCCATTTATTCCTATTTGTTTTCCTTGTTTTTGCTGGTAAGGTTTAAAAAAAAAAAAAAATAGAAACAGAACATCATGAACTTTATTAACATATTGGTATATGAGAAGTTACAATATTATTTATGCTTAGAGGAACAAACTCTATTTAGACTAACTCTATTTAGACTAAGAGTGTATTAGAAAGCCTTGTTCTTTGACAAAATGACAAGTAGCATCATTGCATACATCATCTGTTGGATTATTTTTGATAAAAATATTAAATTTTATTAAATGTTATTTTGAAATAATTGTTCCATTGACGACATTAGTGATTAAATAGAAGTTTAGTGGCTGAATGTATATGGCAATACTTCCTTACCAAATACATTTCCTAATAAAAATGTTTTTGACCATTAAAAGCAAGTTATGATGTTTCCGTTTATATATAGCTCAATGTTTTAACGGGTTATAATTCCATATACGTTTAGTCAAATAACAAAAGGAAAAAGTTATTTCAAATGTTAATGCCATTAAACATGGATTGTAATGACTTATGGCACATATATTTTCTATATATACAACACTATATGTACGGCCATGTTGGAGAGAGAGAAAATCAACTTTTTATCCTAATATATTTTCATGAAATAGAAAACTATGATATATTTTATTTGTCTGTTTTCTTCACTTGAAAATATATATATCCCTACTACATTATTTCTGAGTAAAAAGAAGGTACTATATTGAGAGCTTCATATCTTACAAGCAGTGTAGACTTGTAAGAATAATCAGCGAAGGTGACTAAGTTGTTGTATCATGGGGGCGACATGCACAATGTTTTAGTTTACAACATTGGAAACCCCGTTGACTTGGTTCACGCCTCAATCTCACCATCTAAAAACATATATGAATTAATGGTAATTTGCTTCAAATGTTATGAAACAACTTTGAAGCATCATCGAGGTAATATCACTCCTTTGTTCTCTAATTTTAAGGTAAATCTAATTATGTGAATTTTAATCATCTATATGATATGTTGAATATAATGAAATTCAATTTATTTGTCAATTATTGTTCTTAGAAAAACGATTCAATGTTTACGGGAAATATGATGTGATCATATATATTCTTGTTATATATATATATATATAAATTTGATAAATTGGAGAAATTACTACATATATATTTTTGTCCATGAATAAAATCTTTCTAGATTTTTCTTTGAATTCATTGATTATATATGAATCCATAAATTGTTTATGGTGGCATATGGAATGGTGGCTATGGAATAACAATTTCATGGAGATTTAATTTTGAAGCCTTGGAGTTCAATGGTGGAAATCTCAACAAGCCCTCAAATGAAAGGCAATCTAAGAGGCAAGAAATTATGAGTTTGCAGTAAAATATCTCTTACTTTATTCGATATATTGCTACCGTATAAGAATAAAATTTTGTATGCACAGTATATAATTAATTTCATGCTATGCGTGTCGATACGTATTGAATTTTTTATTGGTAGTAGTTAAAGTCATTTGAGCAAATTTTGATATACTTATATTTTTGGGAAAAATAAAAAATGAGGTGGTATATAATTTAACATCTACTTGAGATTTGGAAATACAATGAATATGCATTTGTGAAATTCCTAATCTGGTGTTAAAGAAATATGGGAAGTAATTGGTAAGCTATATACTTGCAATTTCCATTACAGTTTGCTATGTGGTTTAATGAAAAAAAACCATGAATTTTATGAACCCCATAAATTATGGTGTTTCAATTTTAAAGAACCTTATATTGAGAAGAGTTCAGGTGCCTTTAAATAATTGAGAATTTTATGTGCCACGTTTTTCATTTGAATTTTGTCAAATAGTGGGGTATTAAAATTGAGGAACATGAAAAAAAAAAAAAAAAAAGATTTGAGAAATATTTTTCGGGACTCATAAAATAATTGATGATAAGATTCAACTATGTGAATTATCTTGAGAATTGAGATAAAAATTATTTTTTGGCCTAAATGTGAAAAAGTTTAGTCTTATGGTGAAAAGGACACCCCTATTGTTAAGTGAGAACAATGGTATCACATGAAGATGGTATTCCTATTGTATAACAAAGTTACAATGGTGCCTTGTATGAGCTAGACACTTATATTTGTGCCAAAAATAAAATGAGAATGAATAGACATTCCTCTTATACAATTGTTGGATAATGATGCCAAAGTTTTATAAAAATATTAAGTCCCTTATACTTTGAGAAATTATGAATATTTTTTTGTTCCGAAGAATGGTTCCTAGTAGTTAGAGACTACTGGTTCTATGTAGATGCAAATAAATCTACATCTCTTGCCATCTATTTATGAGTTGAGAAATGGTGAAAAAACAATTTTTAGTGAGATAAATTTTGTGAATAGGTAACCACCAAGAGCAAGAGTAATATATATATATATATATATATATATATAGATAGGTTCAAGTTACACCTAGTGTAACTTCATAAGAGTTACACATTTTTTAAACCGTAGATTTATGAGAGATCCAACGGATAAAAACAAAACACTATTATCCATTACAACATTAAATAGTTACCTAATTAATAGTCTCCTCATTATCTCTCTCCTCATTAAATATTTCTTATGTCTCTTTTTCTCTCTCCTTATTAAGTCTTTAATTCCATTTTCTTTGCAATTTCTCCTATGTTTCTACTTTCTTAGTTTTTTCCTCTAACTAAACTCCAAGGCATTGATAAACCCTGTTAAACTCATTTCGACTGATTTCACAAATCTATGTCCATGTCTTACGATATTTCTAATCCCCACCTTGTAGAAAGTTAATTAAGCCATGAAAAATTAGTAAAAGAGAAACTCGATAGACATAATCTGAAGCCTAGATATTCAAAATTTTAATAGTGACCTAAGATTTTGCATTATCTGAGAGATTAACCTTAGTCCATAAGCTACAAAAGTTAAAATAAATAAATAAATAAGCAAAAATAAAAACAAAATCACTTGGAGGCGAACCATTGCCTTCTGTGCCCTTTCTGTTAAATCAGTAAAAAGCTGTACTTTTACCAATTCTATATATTTTTAAATAGTTGAAATCCCTTAATTCATGTCATAGGCTCTCAAAAAAAAAAAAAAAAGATAATAAAAATTAGAAAGACTAGCGAATTAAGCTACTAGATGATTCCATTACTACTTAAATCCAATGGTTTAGAAAATGTGTAGTTCTTTAGAGTTACACCAGGTATAACTTGAACCCATCTCTCTCTCTCTCTATATATATGATGATATATCTTGTATAAAGTGGTTTCTACTATACTAGAAACATATACATTAAAGCATGCTACTACATTGAATATATAGTGATGAAAAAAAAAAAAAGAATGTGATTACGACTGGCCATGTATATGATGATTCTATCAAAAAGCTAATTAAGCTTAAACTAGTGAAGAAGCAAATAGCTTAGGTTTTTGTTGTTTAAAAAAAAAGAAGAAGATGAATCTATCTTATATTAGCACTTTTTTATTATAATATTGTTAATAAAATAAAGTTTTGTTTCCCTAGACTTTTGAGCTTTTATATAAATGAAATGATGAAATCTTTATTTAGAGTCGAAAGTCTAGATGTACATCGAGGGGGATGAGACTAAAGCCCAAAGAAAATAAATTACCAATGAGGATACCCTACCTAGAGACTGGAGATCCCAAGAACTAGGTTCAAAGGGAAGAATGAATCATAGAGTAGTTTGTATAACATGCACTAAATTTTGAGTACAAGTACTCTTGTCTGTCCCTATGATGTAAGTGCATGTATCTCGTAACATTATGTAGGATGGGTTTTATATTAAAAAACTCTTAATGTGATCTATAGCCTTTATGAGTGGGATGTTAGTTACAAGAGCATCCTTGATAGATACACCTAAATGAGCATGGAAGTAGGGCCGCTTCATTTGAGAACAGGGCTAATTCTTTAAATTGCTCATGATTGCTGGGATCAAGCACAAGGCCATAATGTTCTGGCTTAGAAGATCATAGAAGATTAAATGTTATGGTCAAAACAAAAACCCAAAATAAGTTAAAAACATTTCCAAATTAGCATGCCACATTATTTAAAAATTTTGAGATCCCGGTGGGCCCTTGTATGAGATGGCAACATAATTTAGGAAAGTTATGAAATTTTTATGGTTTTTTTTTATGTCCATACCAATACCAAAGAGAAAAGACATTTGAACTTCTTTCCAAACCGTGATAATTTAATTAGATTTGATATAATTAGACATTTATGGGAAGAAATTAGGTGTGATTATTATTGTAATTTTGGATTTCTTTTCTTGTTGTATTGCATTTAATTATGGGAAACAAATTACAAAAATAATTTTTGAAAGCTATTTTTATGGTAAACAACTCAAAATCTATGAGGACAGTGTAATATAATTTTCTTGCTATATGCTCCTTCTGTCTCAATTTGTTTGTCCTGTTTGAAAAGTTAAACTTTTTAAGGGAACATCATTTATTGTTTTGTCTGCCTTATAAAAATGTATAAGTTTACAAAACTACCCTTAAATAAATTTGTCAGATTTAAAAAAAAAGTTATTCTTAATGAGATAACTAAAAAGGTGCCTCAACTAAATTGATTTTTAAAAAAAAAAATATTAGTTAGTTTTTTTTTTCAAATAGTTTTGAAAATAAAGTAGGGGTATAATAGAAACATTAGTAAACTAATAATTTTTATTTTTAGAAATAGGACAATATTTTGGGACATCCTAAAATGGAATAGAAGACAAACAAATTGGGACGGAGGTAGTATGTATAATTTTAAAATCGTGCCAATAAATTTTAAATTTATTTATTTAAAAAACAAAAGACTTTTGGGCTTTTTTTTTTCAAATTGTTTTGAGTAATGCTAAGGACACAACGAAAAGAATGTCATAACATTACTCAACAATTGTAATACATTTAATAAGATTAGATATAATAAATTTCTCTAAAAAAAGATTGAAGTAATAAATTTGATAAGATTAAATAGATAAAATATATTCTTTTCCTTATCCTAGATAAATTATGATTTTATGTTTTCCTATTTCTTATACAACTAAGACTTTGTTATGCCTTTTTGGGAAAGGAGTAGGTGAAAATCTCTTTTTATAAATACTCTTTAGGAGTAGATGGTGATCATTAAGTTTTTATCAAGTTAGTTTCTATTGAGAGGTTTTGTCATATTCTTTTGCCTACTAGTCTATAGTTCTTATAGAATTTAGCTTTCGTGGAACAGTTGTAGTTATTTTGTGTTACATATTTTGCTTCTACACTCCTATGCTGCATCAGATGGCCAAGCTTTCATTTTTCCATTTATTCCTATTTGTTTTCCTTGTTTTTCTGGTAAGTTTTTTTTTTTTTTTTTTTTTAGAAACAGAACATCATGAACATTATTAACATGTTGTTATATGAGAAGTTACAATATTATTTAGACTAAGAGTGTATAAGTAACCTTGTTCTTTGGGTTAAGACATGTGTGACTGCATTATCTTGTCTAACAAAATGAGCAAAGGAGAATCTCTACAAAAGAGCTAGCAAAAGAAAACTATATAAATATTTATTTTATATATTTACTAATTGTTAATAAGTGGAAGAGTCTAGTTTATATATATATATATATATATGAATACAAATTTAAATTAATAATGACTTCATATAAAATAATATAGTTAATTTAATTAAATATATTTAGAGAATATGATTTTTTTTTTTTTTTTTTGGTTGAGGAAATAGAGAATATGAATTTTAATTTAATTATAATATGAAAATATGGGCTTTTAAAAAGCATATGTGATAAAATGATTAGAAGTCGATGAATAGTCCAAGCTATTTTATTTTATATATGCTATATTAATACTAACCTCCTCACTTATGCAAAGCACATGTTGTTGTGCGAGTGGCTTTGGTTTTTTTATTTTTTGACTAGTTTGAATGTAACCTCTCTCTCTCTCTTTTTTTTTTTTTTTTTTTTTTTTTTTTTTTTTTGTGGGTGGAATTTGTTGATCTTGTTATCATTTTTTGTAGTTGCAGTTATGGTGCCCGAAGCCCATGCACAATATAGCACAGTATTGAATCCCAATAGCTGTGTCCTTTACGACTGTGGGAAGCATTGCTTTGAGCAATATAAAGGCATTGGACGATGCTTACAGAAAATAGGTGGCCTTAATCCTACTTATGATTGCAATTGTGTCTATACTTGTGGCCCCAAACATGAACTTAAGAATTTTGCATATGTAATCAATAAATAGCAAATTGAAACCACTTCCACCCATGACACAATTTAGAAATCAATGGACAGAGAGTTTGGTCAAATATTAGACAGAGCTTCCTTTCAATATTAAAAAAAAAATTCACCGAGAATTTTATATGAAACATTTTTACCTAGTTATGGCATTTTTCAAGTTTGCTGCATTTTTTTTTTCTTTTCCCCATTTTTGGAACCGCTACACCCAAAAAAAAAGGGAAAGAAACAAAAAAAATTGTAGCAAACTTAAAAAATTCCATAATTGGGTAAAAATATTTCATATAAATTTCTCATTGAATTTTTTTTTAATATTGAAAGGAAGCTCTGTCTAATCTTTTGACCAAACTCTTTGTCCATGGATTTCTAGACGGTGTCATAAGTGGAAGTGGTTTCAATTTGCTATTTATTTATTACATATGCAAAATTCTTAAGTTCATGTTTGGGGCCACAAGTATAGACACAATTGCAATCATAAGTAGGATTAAGGCCACCTGTTTTCTGTAAGCATTGTCCAGTGCCTTTATACTGTTCAAAGCAATGCTTTCCACAGTTGTAAACGATACAACTATTGGGATTCAATACTGTGCTATATTGTGCATGGGCTTCGGGCACCATAACTGAAACTACAAAAAATGATAACAAGATCAACAACTTCCGCCCACAAAAAAAAAAAAGAAAAAAGAAAAAAAAGTTACATTCAAACTAGTCAAAAAAATAAAAAACCAAAGCCACTCACACAACAACATGTGTTTTGCATAAGTGAGGAGGTTAGTATTAGTATAGCATATATAAAATAAAAAACGAGCTTGGACTATGACTTCATATCATTTTATCACATATGCTTTTAAAAGCCCATATTTTCATATACTAATTAAATTAAGCTTCATATTCACTATTTCCTCCAAAAAAAAATCATATTCTCTAAATATATTTAATTAAATTAACTATATTATTTTATATGAAGTCATTATTAATATATATTTGTATTCATATATATATATATATATATATGTGTGTGTGTGTGTGTGTGTGTATAAACTAGACTCTTCCACTTGTTAAAGATTAGTAAATATATATAATAAATACTTATATAGTCTTCTTTTGCTAGCTCTTTTGTAGAGATTTCCCTTCCCTCATTTTTTTAGACAAGGTAATGCAGTTGCATATGTCTAAACCCAAAGAACAAGGCTTTCTTAAACACTCTTAGTCTAAATAGAGTTTGTTCCTCTAAGCATAAATAATACTTAATTTCTCATATACCAACATGACAATAAAGTTCATGATGTTCCGTTTCTATTTTTTTTTTTAAAAAAAAAAAAGCCCTTACTAGTAAAAGCAAGGAAATCAAATAGGAATAAATGGAAAAAGGAAAGCTTGGCCATTTGATGTAGCATAGGAGTGTAGAAACAAAATATGTAACACACAATAACTACAATTGTTCCACAAAAGCTAAATTCTATAAGAACTGTAGACTAGTAGGCAAAAAAATATGACAAAACCTCTTAATAGAAACTAACTTGATAAAAACTTAATGATCACCATCTCCTCCTAAAGGTAGACACAGCAAAACAGGTCAGAATTTTTTGACTCGACCTGAAAAATACCTGACCTGAACCCGATTTTTTTTACCCGAAGTAAAAACGGGTTGACCCGTGACCCGATCCGATTTTTTTGCGGGTCACCCGTGATCCGACCCGTTAAAAAAATTCGCTAAAAAATATTTTAATTACATTCTGATACTACGTGCATAAAGCACAAAGTACCAAAACTAATATAAATATATTATAGAGAATGACTATTTAATTCATCAAAAGTACCACCAAGCAAAAAAAAAATCATCAATAGTACCAATAAGAGCTAGCTAGCCTAGCTTCTGTGCTTGCCAATGCCAATTGCCTACAACATGTTACACCAAGCCAAAAAAAAAAAAAAAAAACCAATAAGAGCTAGCTAGCCTAGCTTCTGTGCTTGCCAATGCCAATTGCTTACAACACGTTACACAAGGGCCAAGGCTGTCAAGAGTCATCACTCATTAGTCAAGACAACCATTTAAAAAAAAAAAAAAAAAAATCTCATTCAAGATTCAGTTGAGTTGTGCATTGTCCAAATTCCAAAGGACCAAAGCTGAAAGTTGAGTCAAACCAAACCAGTGAAACCCACAAAGCTTCCTTTCCCAGTTTCTCTACTCTTTCAATCTTTCTCTTGCGCATGGGATCTCGAGCATTTTGATAATCACTGTTGCTTCTGAATCAAGTTTTAGCATTGAGAAAAAAAGTCATACTTTGTATCGATCATGTCTTTTACCTGAGAATGTGGAAGCTACGTTGTGTACTAAAAGTTGGCTATATAGATTTGAAGGTAATTTAATTTTTTTATAGTCATAATTATACAATTTTAATTCTTTATTGATTTGCTTTCATGGTACATTAAGTTATATTAAAATATTATATTGTAGGTGAAGATGCTGACGAAATTGGCCAACTTGAGCTACAATTTGCAAGTATGAATATTTGCAGTGCTGAATCTGCTACCAACGTTGAGTAGATTGAGATTGAGGTGTAATTCTTATAAAATATTTACTTATTCTTCTTTACTTAATATGTTATGTTTCTTTTAAATTTTATTTTTTGTTTAGTTTATCTTTCTAAGTAGTCTAACTTTACTATTATTTTAAATGCAACAGGAGCATGTGTACTATTGAAGACCGATAACTTGCTACTTTGCTGGCTTACTTGTTTTGTTTGTTTTAAGATCTATCTTTTTTTGAAGATGTAAACTTGTAATTATATGCATTTTGATAGTGAACTATTAACATTGAAGACTTTTTCCATCATGAATTTATGACTATAAATAATTTTTGTCATGCTCAAAACTATCAGAATTGGAAGGATATTAACAAGTGGCATTAAGTGCAATTCATTTGCTTAATTGATTTTATTCATTCTCTTTAAACAGGTTGTCATTGATTTGTTTTTGTAATTGAAAAAAAAAAAAACTTGTTTGAAAAATAAGAGTAAACCCGACCCGACCTACAACTCGATTGACCCGTTTAAAAATAACCTGTTTTGAACCGTAACCCGTTTGACCCGATTGACCCTACCCGACTGTTTTGCCACGTCTACCTAAAGGGTATTTATAAAAATAGATTTTCACCTACTCCTTTCCCAAAAAGGCATAATGAAGTCTTAACTCTACAAGAAATAGGAAAAAAAATCATAATTCATCTAGCTGAATGATGCAACCCAGATCCAATTCCTCATCTTGCAATTCTTTGAAAGGTTTTGGCATAATGACTTCGGCCGGAGCTGGGAAATGGTCTTGATATGGGGAATAGACATACCTTGGCCAACACACTTCCTCTTCTTTCCTCTAGAAGCTTAGAAGAGTTCTTTATGAGTGGCCTTGTACCCTAGATCGAATCTTCCTTTGTTATTTGTAAGTTAAATGAGAGCAAGTCTCCCATGTCCTATGGCACTGAGCCCTTAGCCTAGCTAATAGCCAAACTTAAGCATGTCTTTAATGGCCATCAAGACTGCTGCAAGCCATCTTGACTCAGGTTTTGTAGCATTATGAATCGGGGAGACTAGTTCAAAGCTATGGAAAGGTGCCTCTTGAAAAGCATTAGCATCGATGTAGGGGATCGATGTCTCCTAAAAGATAGTCATGGGCTCTTCAGCTAGAATGGTGATCAACTGATTCCCGAACATGAAGTCTCTAGTGGAGGGTAGATGCGACTGCACTTGCTGCATGTAGCTAGGGTCTCCCTAAAATCATGCTGTATGGGGAATCCACCTTAATCACTTGGAAGTTAACCATGAAGGATCTTAGGCCAATCTTAGCCATTAGCTCGATTTCACCTTGTACCTCTTGGTGGGTGCCATCAAAGGCTCTGATGATCATGGTGCTAGGCCTAATAAGAGACATATCCACCTTCAAGCGCTCTAGAGTGGCCATCGAGCAGACATTCAAGGTTGATCCATTGTCAACTAACACCCTTGTGACAATCATGTCTTCACACTTGACTACAATATGTATGGCCAAGGTATGATCTTTACCTTTTGGAGGTAATTCATCATCTGAAAACGAAATCTGGTTGGTGGCCAACATCAATGATACCATACCAATGAAAGAGGAATCTGTAATACCAGTAGGAACATGCATTTCCTTCAATACCTTCAAAAGAGCCTCACGGTGGACCTCGGAAGATAACAACAGTGCCAAAATAGAAATCTCAGATGGAGACTTGTTCAATTGCTGGATCACACTATAATAAGCCTTTTGGATGGTTTTCAAGAATTCCTCGGCTTCTTCAGTGGTGACCCTATTCCTGATTGGTTTGGTTGTATCCTTGCCAATCTCTTTCCTCCTCTTTTCTAGTTCCTCAAGAGTATAATATTGACCACTCCTAGTAAGTTTGGATAGACCTAAAGAGACATTAGAGCAAACCTCCTCCTTTCCAGTTCGAATGGAGATCAAAGCCACATTGTACTTCCATGGGACATGATGGCTATCCTTGTAAGGAAAGGGCTTTGGCATATGAATGATTACACCCTTTTGACTTTGCAGATGTGGTGCCAGAGAGAACATCTTCGGAACAATGATGACAAGACCAAGTAAAGCTGTTTCGGAACAAGAGAAATATATATATATATATATATAATTTTAATGAGAGAGATAATAAAATATATTATTTGGTTTTAGCTTTTGAGCTACATTGCATAGCTATTTATGGCTGTGCACTATAGCTGAGTAGGTAAAAATTTTACCTATATCACCACTAATGTATCAAATTTTTTGTATAGGGTGGTGCTAAAAATAGCTATTTAGCTTTTTAGCATCACCAATACTAATGCTCCAAGAGCATATACTAGATAGGTCCCAATAAAGCTAGCTTAGAAAATGGCAAAAAGAAGAGTAGATACTAGATAGGTCCCTTATTTAGATATAATATAAAGGAAAGGTTTGCCCGGCGTTGTTAGATACATTAACCAGCATAGGTTTAGCTGGAAATGAGACAAGTTTTATTTCTACAAGATATTTTTTTTATGAAGAGATCTTGTGAGGTTATTGTACAACAAAATAGAGGAAGTCTTCCACCAAAACATGTATAGGACTCGTTTTTCAAGCTATATAATTAGCTTATTCGGTTCATGTAGTAGAATTTTATGAATTTTTACATATTTTTGTTACCCAATGAATCAATTAAAATATTCTCTTATGCTCTAAGTCTCAAATAAACGCATAGCTAATAACACATGAACTTATGTGTGCTTAAAAAGAGTATATTATTGATACAAAGTTTTAGCATAACTTACTCATCCATTACTGAAAATATTTTATACAAGCGAGATATTTATCATCTTTTACAAAATATGTATTTCACAGTTGCATGACGTCCACGTATTATAAGAAAAATGATAGGTACATATATCAAATGTATAAGATAATCGTACATCACCAAAATAATTTGGATGAACCCTAATTGAAATGAAATAAAAAAAATTGTATCAAGTCCAAACCAAAATCGAGAGCTATGAAAATGAAAAAACTAATTTATAACTAAAATATATAAATATATATATATATATATATATTTATATATATTTGATGTGTTTTAGATGATGCGCTAAAAAAAGGAGTGCAATAAGAAATATAACAAATAAAAATCATGCATTAAGATCTTAAAATAAATTTATCAATGGTTAGGGTTAGAGGAAATGGTAAATGTAATTATTTATCTAATAATTCTAACACTTCCTCTCGACTCACCTTTAATTTAAATGAAAAGTAGGGTGAAGACAAGGTTTTAATTAAGGATCTCGTGCTTTGATACTATGATAAATTACGAATTATAAGTTTAAGTAGTGTAGAAGAATTGAGGGAATTTAATTATTTAAACATTATTGACTGACCCACACTCCATTTCTACAATATACTTTTTTTAAAAAATTTCAAAACACACTTAAAAAAAAACTATTTTTCGAAAACAAAACCATAAAGTCAAATCCCCCACTATATATAAACCTCAGTTTCATTTGCTCCAGATTTTTTAGCCTATATTGTGTAAAAACTCAAAAACATAGAAAACACTCACACTCTCACTAAAATTAAAATGCGCCAGGGCTTTGTTCCCCTATATTCGGCACTCCTCGCCGTCATAGTGCTCCTCTTTCTAAGCCTTACGATTGCATGGTGCCCATGGCCTCACAACAAAACCAAGGCTCAATTAGATTCAATCTTCGGAGACTCCAAGAAATTCGAGACCTCATCATCGGAGTTTGTCCACATGAAATACCACATGGGACCTGTCTTAACCGCCAACATAACCGTCCACGCAATCTGGTATGGCACGTGGCAACGTAGCCAAAAGAAGATCATCCGGGAGTTCATCAACTCGTTCTCAGCCGTCAATTCTCGGCACCCTTCAGTCTCAGGGCGGTGGAGCACCGTACAGCTGTACACGGACAAAACAGGCGCAAACATTTCCAGAACGGTGCGTTTAGGACAGGAGAAGAACAACCGGTTTTACTCGCATGGAAAGTCCCTCACGCGCTTAGCCATTCAGTGCGTGATTAAGAGCGCCGTAACAGCCAGGTCGAAATTGTTACCGGTGAACGCGAGAAGCAGTTTGTATCTTTTGATCACATCTGATGATGTGGTCGTTCAGGATTTCTGCAGACAAGTTTGTGGGTTCCACTATTTTACATTTCCATCAGTTGTGGGGTACACGCTCCCATTTGCGTGGGTGGGGAACTCTTAGAAGCTTTTCCAGGCGTCTGTGCATACTCATTCGCCGTACCGGATTATATCCCGGGGCTTAAGCCGCTAAAGTCACCCAATGGTGACATGGGTGTGGATGGCATGGTGAGCATGATTGGGCATGAGATTGCTGAGCTGGCAACAAACCCTTTGCTGAACTCCTGGTACGGTAGCAAGCAAGGGCAAGACCCGAGCTTTAAATTAGAGATAACTGATATGTGTGAAGGAATCTATGGTACCGGTGGTGGTGGGTCCTACACAGGACAACTACTCAACGGTGAGGATGGTGCCGAGTTTAACATGAATGGGATCAGATGGCGGTTCTTAGTTCAGTGGGTTTGGAATTGTGTGGTTAATTATTGTTCTGGGCCAAATGCACTTGATCAGAATAACAATACCATTACCGTTGGTCCATCACCACACTCTCTATTATTTTTTGTGTATTTGGGTTTGTTTTTCTTTTTCTTCTTCTTTGGTGTTTTTAATAAGTAGGAGTTTGGGTTTTGGTGAGGATTGTTTGTTACTTTTGTTAATGTTTTTGATTTAGTTAAGTTTGTTAGTTCTATAATAAGCATATTGTATATACTATAAAATTATTGTATATACTATACAGATAGATGGCGTTTCCGCCTCATTTTTAAGTGAGTTGGAGTATTCTCATCTTCTAAAAAAAAAAAGTGTCATTTTGACACACCAAAAAACTTACTTTATTATTTTAGTACATCATTTTACAGTATCTCTTACATCATATGTTTTATTCTTCAATTCTATACATTAAAATAAACTTTATAACACATTAAAATAATATATTAACTACTCAATTCATAATACAAGTACACAACCAATAGACTATGGCTACCAACAACAACCACCATCGGCATAAACCCATACCACTATCGCAACCATAACACCATCGGCATAAACCCATACCACTATCGCAACCATACCACCATCGGCACAAACCCATTACGAAATTGATAGCCACCACTGGCACAAAGTCATTACCAAACTCATACCCATAACAAACTCACAACCACCACTAGCACAAACCCATAACCACCAATGCCACAAACAACCACTACCGGCACAAACCCATAGCCACCAATGCCACAAACTCATAGCCACCATCGCTGGAATCCTTCTACAAATTAAAAAATAAAAAATAAAAAAAATAGATTGGTCTAAAACCCTAACCCAACTAATCAATCAATGACCAAACTTAACCAACCACTGCCTTAAAACCCCAACCTAACTGACCCAAAACCTTGACCCACAACCCACACCATGCTGCCAAACACCGATCCAAAATGCTGAATCCCACACAACCACTGTCAAATCCACCATCAAATCACAAAAAAAAAAAAAAAAAAAAAAAAAAAAAAAAACAACACTATGATAGAGATCGGCTTGGCTTGATTCCGGCCTGGGTTTTGTCGGAAAGGGAGGTAGAGATGTCGAGAGAGAGAGAGAGAGAGAGAGAGAGAGAGAGAGAGAGAGAGAGAGAGAGAGAGAGAGCAGGGAAATGGTCGAAGGCTGGAAGCAAGAATGGGAAAGACAGGGAAAAAAGAAAAAATAAGAAGAAAAGAAAGCAGGCCCCACCTGAATAAAAAAATAATATAAGTTTTACAATTCGTGAACAGTGTGATCTCAAATTTGAGATTGCACTGTTCATCATTGCCAAATATTTTGGTATTTAAAACACCTAATGTGAGTGGGTTTTTAGTATTTGGTGTGTCAAATTCCAAATATTTGGCATTTGACACACTTTATGGGAATGCTCTTATGATGATAAAAATTATAACATTCGAATATGTCATGTCATTCACAAATTTAAATAACCAAATAGTACTATATATATATATATATATATATATATTACCTTAGCATCAATCCCAGAGAGAGTGACACACAGGGGCGTAGTTAGAAATTTTTATATGGGGGGGCCGATTCGAAGTATTGATATAAAAAACATAATTCATAAGTCCACTGAATATGAAATTTCAATTTTGATATATCTTAAACATTAATGAACATACAAAAACTATCTAGTTCATTATAGATATATACAAAAATATCGACACAAAAAAAAAAAAAAAAACATTTCACATCAAAATCATGCCTGACGACGATTTTTCATGGAATAGAATTCATCCATGATCATTTCCATGGTGAAATTCCCAGCAATTTCCTTTTCTATATAAACTATCATATTATCTACCAAAAGTTCATCCTCCATTCTATTGCGAAGTCTTGTTTTTAATAGTTTCATAGCTGAAAAGCTCGTTCTGTAGTTGCTGTAGAAACTGGAAGAGTCAACACAAGATGAATCAGTCTATCAATTAAATGATAGAATTTAGACTTCCCTAAAATTTCTAATCCCCTACATATTTTGAAAATCTAGATACTTTGTCACATCAAGCTCATAATGTTGCAATTGATGCTTCAAAAGACGAATCTCCTGCTCAGTGAAATCTTGAGGATAATAATTTTCAGCCAAATTGCAAATATCACGAATTTTAAATGATCTAAAAGCATCCTTAGGATTTAATGCTGAACTAAGAGTGAGAAGATCTGTTGTTAGCTCATAAAATCTACTATTCAATTCTTGCAATTGAAAATCTATTGCGACTGTAAATATGTCAATTCTTAATAATGTTCTATTGTTGTCAAAACTTCATCTTGATGACGGTATCTACCTCGAGCTTTAGTGTAACGAGCATTTAAATCAGGAATATCAATTTCATGTTGTCCACAAAATGATGTAACACTAGCAAGTAAACGCTCCCATTCATCATCTCTCAACTTTTGAATAAGTGATTTTGTAGTTGAAACTAAATGCATGGCATTTAAAAGATCCTGAGAATGTTGTTGCAAAACTTGGCAAAGAAGATTAGTAATTCCCATAATCTCTTTCATCATATGCAAAATTAAAACAAATTCAAATGATGTTAATACCTAATAAGCTCCCTCAGCATCACCACGTTGCTTATAATTAGCCCATTCGTCAGAGATAGTATAGATAACTTTGCAAGTTGCATTAAACATTTTTATCAAACTACAAATAGATTGAAAATGAGATCCCCAATGTGTATCTCTAGCCCATTGCAAAGTACCAATTTGGTTTGCTCCTCTTCCAGTCTCAATTTCATTAGAAGCAATCATATTCTCAATTTGTTCCCCTTGAGCATATTGCAATTCATCATTACGCTTACTAGAACCAATGACAATATTGATAATATTAGTCAAATGATCAAAGAATTGATGAATAACTTTTACTTCTCTAGATGCTGTAACTAAAGCCAATTGCAACCTATGAGTCGTGCAATGTACATAATAAGCATATGGACATTCTTTAATAAATAGAGCTTGCAATCTATTCCATTCACCACGCATATTACTAGCTCCATCATACCCTTGACCTCGAATATTCTCAATGTGAAAGTTGTAATGAAAAAGGACAGCACATATCTCTTTCTTTAGGGTCAACGCAATAGTATCTCTAACATGCACAACATGAAAGAAACGCTTTCTAATGAAACCACTTTTATCGACAAACCTCAAAATAATGGCCATTTGCTCTCTCTTTGACTCATCTCGAGTTTCATCAACGAGAATGCAAAATTTTGCATCCCCAATTTCTTCCCGAATGGCATTTCGCATATTACTAGCAAGAATATGCAAAATCTCCTTTTAAATTGTGGGTGATGTATATTTGGCATTTCGTGGAGTATTTTTCAAGACAACACTAGCTACTTTGTCATTGAAAATTGATGTGAATTTTATCAATTCAATAAAATTACCTATATTTTTTGAATCAAGGCTTTCATCATGACCTCTAAAAGCATAAGCTAGGAATGCTAGCCATCGAGCACACTCTATTGATGTTTTGAGCCGCAACCGATTATTCTCTAATTCTTTTGACGTTTATTTCTCAATTAGTTTGCCAATATGTCATGAATAATTCTTTAAATCCTCGTAACATTTCACAACAATTTTATGTGGGGAGCTTGGATCTTTCCCTACATGACGAATTAAAGGACAATTCATTCCATCATTCACCTTTTTCCAATTATTAAAACTTGTTGAAATGAATACATCTGTTTTGGGGCGACCTATTGGTTTCTTACTAAAAAGGTAGCAAAGTAGACAATATATCGCATCCATTGAACGTGATTATTCCAACTGTATGGCATAAGGGCCCCCAGGCCTACTTGGGCCCTAGACCTTGACCCACCTTGACCCAACAATACGGCCTATGACCCCAACCCCTTTGTCTGAGGCTAGGCCCTAGGCCCACTAGGGCCATAGGCCTAGATCTCAAGCCGACCTAGGGCCCATTGGGTGAACAGACTAGGTCTGCACTTATTGTGCTTTATCACCAGGGCCACGTCCAGCTAATTATATCCCGGGCAGAGTGGCAACTGCTCGGGGATACACCCCTCGACTACTCGGCATTGCCTTGGGAATGTTGCTGCCAAGCATATCTTCTGAGGTGGAAAGCAGTTCTAATGCCACTTCTCCCACTCCCACCTTAACACCCACTTTGAAACGATGAAATTTGACCCCCAAGCCCACTAATTATCTAGAGTAATCATAGCCTATCCACTAATATTGAGCTATAAATAAGAGATGGGAAAGGGGAAATGGGGTTGGAAAAAAGCGAGAAAGAGTACTAGGAAAATAGAGGAATACTCAGAGAAAGCAAAAAGAGTGATTCTGTGAGGAAGAGTGAAAAGGGGAGGAAAAAGAAGCGTATTAGGGCCTATTAAGCATAGGATCACCCATAGTAGGAAATCCAAAAGCCCACAAAAGAAATAGATTGTGAGCCCAAATAGGAGTCGAGCCCATGGGGGCTGGACATTCTTGCCCCGTTTTGGTGGCTGTTGGTTACTTCACCAAGTGGGCAGAAGTGGAGGCTCTAGCAAACATTCGAGACGTGGACGTTAAAAAGTTTGTGTGGAAGAACATAGTCACAAGATTTGGAGTGCCGGACTCTCTTATATGTGATAATGGGTTGCAATTCGATAGTAGGGCCTTTCGTGAGTTTTGTAGTAATCTTGGCATCAAGAATAGGTATTCCACCCTAGTGTATCCTCAAAGAAATGGCCAAGCGGAAGCCATCAACAAGGTGATCGTGAACGGTCTGAAGAAAATGTTAGATGGTGCAAAAGGTAGGTGGGTCGAGGAGCTACCTAATGTTTTGTGGGCATACCGGACAACTCCAAGGAGGTCTACAAGGGAAACTCTGTTCTCCCTCACGTACGGGGTAGAAGCAGTTGTACCAGTTGAGATAAATTTATGTAGTGCACGGGTTATGAAATTTGCCCCTACTTAGAACGGTGGATTGCTAGTGGAGAGTTTGGATTCCCTAGAAGAGTATCGAGAAGCAGCAACTATAAGGCTGGCTGAGTATCAACAAAAACTAGCCTGGCGCTATAACCGAGACGTGAAGACCAGGGGATTCGATGCTGAGGACCTGGTGTTACGGAAAGCAGTAGGGAATATGCAGGATACGAATGTTGGGAAGCTGGCCCCAACTTAGGAAAGGCCTTATCGGGTCACTACCATCACAGGTGTAAGAGCGTACTATTTGGAGACCTAGAAGAGAAATCGCTTCCCCGGCCATGGAATGTTCACAATCTGAAGAAATTCTATCATTGAGAACCCACACACGGGGATACTTGTTGAATGTAATGTCATATGTGCACGTTGTTATCTAATGCAAGAGCAATATTTGTCTATGCAGGTGCATCAGTACTTATGATTCCATCATTGTTGACTCATTAACCTCCGGTAAATACATACGGGGAATTTCGTCTTAAAATCTTCTAAGGGCAGAAGCCTGTTCCCAGCTCGATTCTCATTGCCAAACAAGTGGAAACCTTAGACTAAGTCTTCATAAGGGCAGAAGCTTGTTCCCGGCTCGATTCTCATCGCCGAACAGGTGGAAACCTGAGGCTAAATCTTCATAAGGGTAGAAACCTTTTCCCAGCTAGATTCTCATTGCCGAACAGGTGGAAACCTTAGGCTAAATCTATATAAGGACGGAAGCCTATCCTCGGCACGATCTTCATCGCCGAGCTGGCGGAAACCTTAGGTTAAACTTTTCTTAAAACATAAACCCATTCCCGGCTCGATTTTGGCTAACACGTAGATGGGGGCCCTACATTGGGTTTTCTAAAGCCTATTCCTAAATTTTACACAAGGGCAAGACGGCTATTTTAGGAACAGAAACAAACTCTCTAGCAATGTTCCTGAGCATGCAAGGAGCACGTAGAACCATTTCAGGAAGGCAAAAACCAATGTCTCGGATGCAATCCTTATCATGAAAAAGGTAATTACCCTACATTTTCCTAAAGGTAATTATTGCCAGGGATCCAATCCTTTCTCAATACGGGTAGCCCGTCCCAGGCCGGTCCCGAGAGCGGACTGCCCGATCATATGAAACATACATGTAAAGAGAAAAACAACCAAAAAGAATAAATAAGCATATGACTAAAAGGGTAACTTAGTAGCAAGCATTCATAAGTACGAATTAAAACAAGCAAATAAAGTTTAAACCAATGTTTAGTTGCCACAACCCGACAACTGTAGGGAAAGAAAACTTAGAAAAAATTAAACCATTGTTCCATCACCACAGCCCGGTGATTCTAGGCAAAACGAACAAATAAAAGGTAAGCATGAATAAAAGCATATAAAGAAAGTACGAAAGAACATAAATATTAAATGGAGGGATTAGTAGGCGGGAAGTGGGTTACAGCATCGGTCAGCGGCTCTAACACGTCCTCGGGAGTTGGTCGCTAGGATTGTACGACCTCGGCAATATTGGCTTGGCTGGTGACCTCAGATTCAACATGGGCATCGATTGCCTTCACCAACTCCCTCATACTAGGGGTGTCTTCCTCGTTGGCAGCATCAGTTTAGCTCTGAACGGGGGGAGGGGGAGCCGGGTATGGGATTTGCTCCAGATTCCTTAGAGAGGAATCTTTGGGCACCCTCATCGCTTGAAGAGCTGGAGCTATCCTTTTCCGAACCCATGGGACCTGGCCTGATGGACGATAGGCTCCATGGACCTCTCGGCATCCGCGAAGCCCTTATCATACCACTTGCTTTCATAAGCTTCAAGAGCCACCTTCAGGTTGGCTATTTCATCAGCTTGGGCTAAGTTCAAATTGGCTGCCTCTGCCAATTTTAGCTCAACACCTCCCAGCTTTTCCTCCACCTTAGCTAATTTATCCTCTGTCAAACACTGGGCCTTTTCTAAAGACTGAGCCTTTTTCTCGGCAACCTCGGCGGCCTTGCTTTTTTCCTTAGTTGTGGTGTTAGCAACTTCCTTCAATGCCTTCTCCCGGTCTGCATCCTTGGCTAACTCCTTTATGCTCACGTTGAGGATGTGAGTCAGCTGAGCGAATTGGAGACAAGTATAACAAATATAAGAGCTAGGGAATTATTCAAGCATTAAAAAGAATGAAAAATAAAGTGGAGGAAAATTACCGCCACAGTGTGCCACTGCAGTCGCTGTACTAAGGAGTCCTCGGTACCATCTGAAAAAAAGTGGATGTGCCCGGGAGTAAAAGGTCGTGCACCAAGCTCTCGACCACCCTCCCTCCTTGGCCTTGGGCCCAAGCCTTGATGCTGGCTGATGCTGGCAGAAACCCTCCACCAAACTTGAAAGTGGGCTACCAGATATCCACCGACTAAGAAAAGGAAGTCACATCCTTACGGCCTTTAACAAGAGGCTGGGAATCACCTTCCAGCTCTCGGATTGTTATCCCGCCCTGGGGAGGAGTTTTCGCAGGAACATCACCGGGGACTTTGGGGGGCTGCTCCCCACCTTCTGTTTCTTCTTGGGACAGCTGGTGGCAGGGAAAAGGGGTGCCCAGTCCTCGCCTTGGGGCTGGGCCAAGGGCTGAGCATTGGGTATGAACCGAGTAACGGTCATTTTCCTCCTAGTCACCATGGCTACGTCCTGATCGGTCTCAACTTGTGCTGGCTTGGTTACTTGACCGGGGGCGTCTTGCACTTTGACAAGCATGTGAACTCTACGGCTCAAAGATACGCGCTCTGCTGATTCGTCTCGCATGGGCGCACGGTCTTTTACAGTGGTGTACTTGGGGCTGAGATCCTGAGCTTCGCCAATGGTTAGAAAGGGTGGGAGGAAGTTCGCGTGCCGAACGTCTATGTACGACAAGAGTGGACTATCTATAAGTAATGCCTGACTGAAAGCTTGCCAAGTTGAATATACGAGGTCGACGCCGAGTATTAAGTGAAATGCTCGGAGTTGTCCATCTGTATGAACAAAGATTTCTGATCTAAGTACAAAATTGAGATCTCGTACGTGTACAACTTGGAGATCTGGTTGGAACCTTGTTGATTCTGCAACAGAACAACAAAAAAGAGACTAATCAGTTCAATACACAAACGACTAATTAAAAGATGCAAACTCAATGCAAATAAGGGTTTTCGGTACTGACCAACATCTCGCGCCGAGAACGGGCAAGGGAGCTCGTCGGCAAGCCAATTACCGCTCACCCGGACAAATTCCCCCACCGAGTTTCTATTAGAATCAGGTAGGCATGGTATTAGTCGTACCCGCATATCTCTGGTTTTTAGGTAATAGCAGACCTAATATTGCCACACAGACTATACATGAAATTAATGTCATGGTGATTCAACTGCAGATCAAATATGTGGTTTAGCCTACTCACACAACTCACCACACGAAAAAAATTAGGGGGGAGCTGGTCTGGACACAGTCCATAAAACCTAAGGGTACCTATAATTAGAGGGTCAACGGGGAACCTAATCCCACCCTCAAGAATGGTCATTAGGGGAAAGAATACTGTGTTTATCCCACGATGCCTTTAGATGTTGATATCGCCCTCATGACAGTAGGCAATATCAACATCCTCAGGGACGTTGTAGGCGGCCCTAAAACTAGCCAATGAGGCTTTTGAAGAAAAAAAGATAAGAAAAACCCATTTACAAAACTAGATTCCCAAGCTACGATGGAGAGAGAACTTAACGAAATAGAAAGAAGAAAAGGAAAGGCAAAGGAAACTTACTTTGACTCTAGGAAAATAGGGTGTTCTGGACTGGAGGATGAACGCACAGAGAGGTATCCATGGCAGAGAGAAAGTTTGGAGAGTGAAAAATGGAAAAGTGAAGCAGACTTTCAGAATGAACTATTTATAGGAGCCAAATGTGGGAGTAAATGGCATTAAATTAATGGGAGCGGGAAATACTACGAATCCCCACCCCAACTGCCACACGCGCGCCCCCTCGGTTCATGAACCGTCAGACAATGATGATGGCTAGGCCAACCGTCAGATGTGGCACGCCTTTTAAGGGCCCATTAATAAGTCTTTCGAACCGTCTGTTATTTCTCGGATAGTTTCCGTCCTTTAGCGTCCTTGATTTGTTCCTAGGGACCAGGCACAAATCAAGGGGGGGGGGGGGGGGGGGCTAATGTACGGCATAAGGGCCCTCAGGCCTATTTGGGCCCTGGACCTTAACCCAACAGTATGGCCTTTGACCCCAACCCCTTTGTCCGAGGCCAGGCCCTAGGCCCACTAGGGCCATAGGCCCATATCTCAGGCCGAACTAGGGCCCATTGGGTGAACAGACTGGGTCCACACTCATCGTGCTTCATCACTAGGGCCCCATCTAGCTAATTATATCTCGGGCAGAGTGGCAACTGCCTGGGGATACGCCCCTTGGCTACCTGGCATTGCCTTGGGAATGTTGCTACCGAGCATATCTTCTAAGGTGGGAAGAAGTTCCAATGCCACTTCTCCCACTCCCCACCTTAACACCCATTTTGAAATAATGGAATTGGACCCCCAAGCCCACTAATTATCCAGAGTAATCATAGCCCATCCACTAATATTGAGCTATAAATAAGAGATGGGAAGGGGGAAATGGGGTTGGAAAAAAGCGGGAAAGAGTACCAGGAAAATAAAGGAATACTCAGAAAAAGCAAAAAGAGTGATTCTGTGAGGAAGAGTGAAAGAGGGAGGAAAAAGAAGCGTATCAGGGTCTACTGAGCATAAAACCACCCACAGTAGGAAATCCAAAAGCCCACAAAACAAATAGATTGTGAGCCCAAAAAAGAGTCGAGCCCAACGGACTTGCATTTTGGGTGCCCACACCAACCAATCCCTATGTGATTCAAACCATGAAACTTGAAATCGACGACAATGAGTATCATCGTTGTATGGATAGTTTATATTTTTAGGTTGATATGAACCTTCTTTGAGATAAGCTCGTCGAATTTCATCTTATTTGTTGATAAGAAATTCACATATTTGTTTACGTGATCCTGGATCACGATCTATCTCTTCAGATTGAATTCTTGAACATTCGGAGGAGTGTTCATCAGGCATTGAAGTATTAACATTTGTTTCTACAGCCACAGGTGTTCTAATTTATGAATTGCTAACATATTTTTTCTTAAAGAATGCATCAATTGTTTTTTGTTTACTCATAATTCTTTTAACTTTAAGAATATGACTAAAAAATTAACTTGAAAAGAACTTGAAAAAATAAAATTTTAATTAGAAATTTTTACTTAGTTATATGGATGTTATTCATACTCAAGAAAAAACAAAATTTTCACTATAATTTAAATAGTCAACCCATCATCATTCCTATTATTAAAATTTTCCTATATTTTTTTTAATACGACTTTAATTAATAATAACCCCTCGAACAAAAACAAAAAGTAAACACACAAGTACTAGTACACAACATAAACCAAACAATTTAACAACACCCACAACCATATGATATCTAAGTAATCAAAAATAGGTAATAAATCAAAACAATTTTACCTTAGAAACTTTGTCTTCACAAAGTGCAAAGATGGGTGTGGGCCGTGTGGCAATGTCTACAACTATAGATCTTCCTTTCAAAACTCATCACAAACAACCTCCCCATGCCTTCAATCATATATTTCTCTAAAAATCTATGAAAATATAAAGAACATGTGAATATTTAGGTGTAGATAGTTGAGAAAATAAAAAAAAAAGACACTAAAAAGAGATGAAGGTCTAGTGCTTAAGAAAGAGAAGAAAACTCACCAGGCAGTCACCAAATTCCAAATTCTAAAATTTGACAATGAAATATGCTGAGCGATTTGTTCTAGAAAGCAAGAAGAAAGAAAAAATTGTTTGTTTGTTTGTTTTTTTTTTTTTTTTTTTTTTTTTTTTTTTTTTCGGACTGTGAGGACTGTGCTGAGTTTTGGGGATTGGTTGCGGTACCAGTGGGTAGTGGCGGTATACCACAGAAGAGAAAAACAAGAATAAGAAGTAAAGGGATTCCGTGGGGCGGGTTTTTTGAGATTGTGAATGGGTTGATAAAGTGAAATTTTATTGTGAAGTGTTTGGACTTTTGGGTATTTAAATGTAAGGTGGGCTAGGTTTTTGTTTTATTTGGAGTACAAAAGAGCCCTAAAACTAAAGCAAATTGGGAGAATAGTGGAGATATAGGGGGGCCGGATATTCATCATTGAGGAGGACCAATTAATCTTCCTAATGGATTTTTTTTTTTTTGGCAAGGGCCACAGCCCCCCTAAGGGACTACATGGCTCCGCCCCACTGACACGATAAACAACAGAGACATACTTGGTGTCACTTGAATACGTTATGCTTTGAACCTCTCCCGACCATTCTATATATATATTTACAAATAAATCATTTTTGTTAATATTCAATTCATTTCATAATTTAATTTAATTTAAAGAAAAGAAAAAGAAAAATTAAAGAAACAGGAACAATATTAACATAGTAAAAATAAAATAAAGAGTGATTACGCGGAGCATGTAAATTCAAAATCTGATTCATAACATGCCTACACAAAATAAATAAAAGAAAAAGAGATATAAATAAAGAATGATAAAAGTGGGAGATATTTAGATGAAAATATTTGATGGAGAGAGAGAGAGAGAGATAGAGAGAGAGAACATATATGCATATAAAAAGGGAATACAGATTTTCTCAGTCTCTCTTTTCCGGGAAGTATTCACTATTCACTGAAAAAGGGGGGCCATTCCTGGGTTAGGTTAGGCCTTCCCATCCCATAAAAATTTACTAGGCAGCCCAGCCTAGCCTAGGCCTGTTTTCAATTAAGGTCTGCATTTTACTACTTTAAGATTCATTTTAGTCCCCCTTTTCAATTGTCATATTAATCCATAAGATTTAATATTTGTTAGTAAATCTGAGTTTGGGTCTTTCCCTTCAAATCTATTAGCAAATAATACCGTTTAAGCATTTTTTTTTTTAGTTACAAAATTAAACTCATTAGATACTTTTTCCTTTTTGTTTGATGAGTATTTATTTATTTATCTTTAAAAATATTTAAATGGATTTATTTATTTACAAATTTTGGTGAAACATCTCATTTTGATTAATTTGATAAAAATTAAACCTTAACTACTAATTTGAACAATAAAGTAAAAGTAAATAAAATATTAAATGTATTTCTTTTACAAATTTTTTTTGGGGGTTAAAAAATTCATATGAGCCTCATATATAGGACAAGTCTACGTATAGACCATTATATTGCTTGTGAAAGGTATTTGATATAAAATCTGCATTTATGGGAACCTTATGTAATCCATATGTCCATTTTGTTTAAAATATTAATTAATAACTATTGATCAATAATTCAGTGCATTTCTTTCACCCTGTGGAATTTCTATAGCTAATTGCCATCTAATTAAATTTATAACCTCCTTATTTTCCATTCCAAAAGAAAAAAGAAGAAGAATAAGAAGATATTCCCTTATGTGAAGTGCTACACCATTGCCAACAAAATATTTTTCATTGCTTCTACTTTTCTTCTTTTTACTTTGAAATAAATAAATAAATAACCAAATATCTGACAAAACTACCTCAATTAAAATCAATGAATTGCATGAACAAAGCTAGGTTGCAGAATGTGATCATTGTAAAATCCATGTCACCTTCTTCAAATTAGAAGAAAAAGAAATGGCGGATTTTGTTTAACTTGAAGTACCCAAAAAAAAAAAAAAAAAATAGAGGTATTGGCCAGATTTAGACCTATAATGGTTGAAAATTCCAAAATTGAGCTGGATCAAAACTGGCCAAGCTCAGCAGTGCCTGATCAGAGTTTGGTTGTTTGTGATTCCGGGAAACTTGGCAATTAAGTGGGCTTCGGGCTTTGCCTACTTGTAAAAAGTTTATATAATGTTCCGATGTGGGACACTAGGGCCTGAAAAGATTGTGAATAGGGCCATTAACCTGGTGGGTTACTAATTCAAGGCCATATTGAAGACCCTTCAATACCATCATTCCGTTAAACAATTTAAAAGAAAAAAAAAACTTTAGCAGAATGAATGTCTATTGTATTGCTGTAGCTTTATACACAGAGTTCAGCAAACCCCACAATGCATCTCCTGACTAGCAAGTTCTACTTGATCTGATAGTTTGTACTTCAAATTTGATTTATACAGTATTTTTTTTTTCTTTTTAACATTACCCAATAACTCAATCTTCTAACCGCATATATTTCTTGAACAATTGTGCGTTGCTACATATATGATCTCACGCAAAAGGCTTGTCTGGATGAAATTGCAGCTTATGGGTTGCGCAGTTCTTGGGGGTGGTTTTAAGCCCGGTTATTGCAATGCAAAAGGGCATTCAAGGCCAGGGCAGGCAATTTGTTCTCTTCTGTGCTTTATATGGCGTTTTACCTGGTTCTGTTTGGTATTATGTAATGATATATTGCATTTACACTATGACATGCTTAATTGTTTTTGCAAAATGTAACCAGCCAGATCTTGCTTGTTATTATCTCACAATTTTAAGTAATCACACTAATACTTGCCAAGGCTTTAATCATTATTAGTTGCAGACCCACATATTGCATACGATAATCTTTTCGTGGTGGTCCTTTTTTTTTTTTTTGGGCGTGCAATTTGGACTAAGGTTTTTTTTAAAAAAGAGAAAAAAAGGTATATGAAAGGTTTATATTTTTTATT
Organism: Quercus lobata; assembly: GCF_001633185.2. NCBI lineage: Eukaryota > Viridiplantae > Streptophyta > Magnoliopsida > Fagales > Fagaceae > Quercus > Quercus lobata. Next base: position 84,068,410 of record NC_044907.1, read on the forward strand.
AACTTAAACACAATGAAAAACCAATTGACTACTCCATAAATCACGCACTATACTACATTTAATATCCTAAACAATTTTAAAATTACAACCCAAATCTATCATACAACTACACAATCAAAAAATGAAGTACAACTTGAATTACATTCTGAATTACTATTTGAAATTTTCAGAATTATTAGAAGAGCTTAAATTCAAATAAATAAAATTGTCTTCATAAAGTGTTCTAATGAAGCCTTACTGTGCATAAAAGGAAAACCAATAATGGTTAATTCATTATAATTAACTTTTTAAATAAAATTTATTATTAAAAGATAATACAATTTATTTCATAAATTCAAAAGGTAAGTTAGTGAAAATATTCATTTTTTTAATAAATTTTATTTATAAGATTTTTTGTATCATTAAAGAGTATATAGAATTCGGAAATTAATTATTATTTTAGTCTTAAACAAGCTTTCTCAAACCCAATTTTTTTCTACCCTACAAAATGAGAGATTTGACATGTGAGGGAAGAGAGAAAATGAAAAGAAAGAAAAAAAAATGGTAGCATATGGTACCATAAACTTCTATTAATAAAAGTATACTGTACCAAATGCTAAATTTTTTTAGCATTTGAGAGATCTTATATAGGAGTGTTTTTGATGTCCGGTGTGCTAAATGTAAAAATTTAGCATTTAGTGCACTCTAAAGCCAACTCATTATCGCCATATGGAGTCTCCACTTGACACCTTGCAGAAAAATCAAACTATATGTTGGAATTGTGAAAACAACAACATCTGAATTTTGTGTCAGGGAAATCGGATTTTGATACGATAATTTTTTAGAACACATTAGAGAAAACACTATCATGGGTGACGGCATAATAGAAAATATTATTATCTCATTAATAATATTTAGTGTTCAAATTCTCCCTCTCCCAATTATCAAATTAATAAAAAAGGGAAAAAAAAAGTTGGTTAGGTAATTTAATCTTCAATAACACGCACCAAATTTTTTAAAGGTCAAGCTTCGAGTTTGATTCCTTTATAATATCATAATTGAGTTTAATATTTATTTTTCAATCATACACACCTAATTTGGCGATCATAATTTACTGCTCAGCCTATATTGTCCGCACTTTAAAATATTGAAAGTCGATAAGATTGAAGTTTGTATATTCATCAATATTGCCCCATGTGTATAAATTGTACAAGAAGAAGCCTATATTTGCAGGTGGTACTGAACAAGTAATACTAATCAGTTGTCAGTTGTGATTATTACTAACATATATGTTTTTTCTTATCCGAAGAAAGTGACATGGATTATACAATGACCACAAGTTAGTGCAAATAATTTGCCATGACTCAAGACTTATCCAAATAGGTGGGTAATAGATGGATTAATGGGTTTGGTTAAAAATTATCACCTCTTGCAAATCTCAATTTGTCCTTGTGATATTTTCTTGTTACGCTACATCGATCATTGATTTATCAGTATTATATTATTATTTGATATTTTAAATTCAAAATAGACATGGATTACAAAAGGTTGAAAACTGTTTCCCCAACCTCTTAAATTGTTAAATCTGATTCATGTTATTTGGCCTGTTGTACCAAAATCAATTTACAAAATAACGTAAAAAAGTTTCTAACCAAAGCTTATAATGAACCTACTTGGGGCTTTATAGAATGCGAATGGAAATAGTTGACAGGACAGGAAATAAAATAGAAATCTTAAAGGTACCACTACAATCCCACATCGTTGGAAACAAGGAAACTTTAAGACCTTATAAGCTTTCTACTACCGCTGGATGGGGGTATTAAAGTAGTGGAATGTTGGATGATCGGTTTATTTGTAATTGTAAAGTATCATTGTTTATTGTCTTGTTTTTGTTTTGTATTTCATTTGGGTTGGGTGTGGTAATGACAAGGCTGGTAAACCGCTTTTTTTTTTTTTTTTGGAGAAGGACAAGGCTGGTAAACCTTAGTGTGTGAAAATTGGGAAAAATTAGTGTAGTGGCCATGACACTTCTTAAACTTTGATGTAATGGTCATGATATCTTTTAAACTTTTGTTTTGGTTAATTTACTCCATGAATTTTCCACAAAAACCAAATTAATAACTTTGTTACTCTTCTATTAGTATACTAACAAAATCATCACATGAGACTCGTGTGGACTGAAAATATTCCATCTAATCCCATGAACTTCCATGGTAGGAGGAGAGAAAGCCGATTGAACTAGACCCCTTTTTGGAGTCTCACCGGAGCTGGAGTTGGAGTTTGTGTCCCACTTCCGATCTCACCATCCAACTTCTAGTCAAGTCAATTAGGCCCCAACACAAAAAGAAAAAAAAAAAGAAAAAAAAAAGAAAAAAGAAAAAAAAAAGAAAAAGCAATACAAAATGCACCCATTGCATAATCAAAACCTTCCCATCTGCATAATCAATCAAATAGCAGAAACAAAGTCCAAATAAAAACTACAAAATCAAACACCAATCTCTTAATTGAAATGCTAAAATCAAACCCATCCACCTCAGAACCCAAGCTTGGTGGCGTTGTACCTTAGAACCCACCTTAGGTATATACAACTTTCACTGTGTGTGTTAAATACTTAGCATTAAAAAAAAAAAAAAAAAGATATATACAACTTTCACTTTTATTCTCATATACATGCAAAATTTTATTTATAGCAATTATTTATTTTTTACATAATTAAATCGAGAGTTCAAACAAATTATGCTGAAATAGAAAAAATAATATAAGTATATATGCAAAATATAAACTAAATGTAAAGTAGAAATCAAGTTTTACAATAATAATATTTATTACAATAGATAAAAGATATAAAAATTGAATAGATGTGTTGAGGATATTTATAGATGAAGTTGTATACAATATATAGTATATTTCTAATTCGTTGTTAACTTGAAATTGATTGACCAAATCAACTCCTCGTTAAGAGATCAGAAAAACAACTCAAGTCCGAGTTGATTTTGACTTTCGAGCTGCCACCTACCTTCACATGTCCTTACTCCTTATGAAGCTATTACTGTTCAGGGAGATAGGGTGTTTTTTGGTGCAGTCAGCAGCAGGGTTAGGACCACAGGTGAGGCATATATTGCTGGAAGCTGTGGTTGAAGCTGGAATTACAGCAACAAACCAGGGTTTTCATCAAGTTTTGTTTCTAAGTGATTGCAGGGATCTTCTTCAATCCTTCCAGAAGAAAGAGAACTCAGATTGGCTAGATGGTACTTGAATGGCCGATCTAATTTTCTTGACTCAAAATGGTCTTTCCTGTGATATGATCTTAGTTCCCTATTTGGTTGTAAAGGATATTTGGTCAGTAGCTAAATTGGGAACCCGTGTGCTAGTGAACCAATGCTGATTTAGTTCAATTCTTTTGTAACCTTCTTCTCCCTTTGAATGGTATCAGAAAAAGAAAAAGAAAAAAGAACCCACCGTGGGCAGACCATATTCCTCACACGCCACCAATATCAATAACATGCTTCATGCACCTACATCCCACGTGTGGACTTGTGCACGTCAATCATGCTTTTGACACATGCCACATTTTCATTGTGCCAAGTCAACCCTAGCCATTCCGGAATTAATGCAATGTCAGCATAGGAGCCATAGTAGTGCCACCATAACAATCCCTATCACATCAACATCATGTCAATTGCCATGTAAGCATTTAGCCACGCCAATAGTTCATGCCATGTCATTCCAATATATATTTGTTGATTTGCAAGGCGCCCCCCCCCCCCCCCCCCCCCAAGAAAAAAACAACCAACCTTCTTTTTCATGACGAAGTTGAATGATGTCACATAAATACTATTTTAGAATAACCTGAAATAAGACAAACCTTTTATTAAAAAAAGAAGAATACCCAGCCACAAAGTAGAACACCTGACCTTAAAAAAATCAACTACAGAATGAGAAACTTGACAAGTGAGAGGAGAGAGAAAATGAAAAGAAAGAATAAAAAAATAATAGCACATGGTGCCATTCACTTTTATTAGAACATCCGTAGCAAATATTACCAAAAAAAAAAAAAAAAGTCATTTTGTCACACCAAAGATCTACTTTATTATTTTATTACATCATTTTACAACATCTCATTTATCAAATGTTATATTATTTAATTCTATACATTAAAATAATATTTACTACACATTAAAATAATATAAACAATACAATAAAATAATATATCTAACACAATAAATAACAATCACAACACTGTTGCCGCCGCCACCACCACCACCACTATGGCAGCCACAATCCATTGCAAAACAAAAAACTAATAACAAAACCACCACCACAACCACCGTCATTAACAACCCACCACAAAACCCATTAAAAACAGAGCAACACCCACTAGCACAGCAACTCAAACCCATAAAACACGACCAAAACCCACTAGCACTGGCAACCCAAACCCATGAAACTACTAGCACCGTCCACCCAAAGCCACGAATCCATTTGCACTGGTAACCAAAACCCACTAGCACTGGCAACCCACGATCAAGATCTCATCTCACCTCAACGTTGATGCCCACGATTGTGACAAACACTCCAATCTCACCTCAATGTCGATTGATCTCACCTCAACGTTAATGCCCACGTCGATTCCGATCGACGATGACGATGGTGATGGCGATGACGATGACGATGCTCGGAGAGATCGGCGATGACGATGCAAAACGCAACTGGTGAGAGATCGGCAATGATGGATCAGCGAAGATGGATCAAGATCAACAATTTATAAGAGAGAGGAAATCGGTGAGAGGGAACCAATGAGAGAGAACAGAGGTGCGAGAGAAGAGAAAGAATAAAGTGAAGAGAGAGAAGAGAGAAAAGAGAATAAAAAATGATTAAAACTTATACCATTCTAATTCCGTACTGTTGCAAATTTGCAAAGGTACTGTAGCATGTTACAAAAAATATGACATTTAGAACATCTGATAAATGGGTCAAATGGTGTTTGGTGTGGGATATATGCCAAATATTTAGCATTTGGCACATATCCCACATCTGCTGTGGGTGCTCTTAGTAGAAGTATATTTTTGTAGGAGATTTTTTTATTTTTGGTATGCTAAAAATTAAGCATTTAGGGCACTCTAAGGCCAACTCATCATCACCATATGGAGTCTTCACTTGACACCTTGTAGAAAAATCAAAACCATACACAGGAATTGTGAAAACATACCAACATTTGAATTTTGTGTAAGTGAAATTGGTTTTTGAGTATTATTCGTTCTTCAAGTTTTAAAAATGAGCAATATTAGTCATTCGCTTAATTGCCATTAGTGATGTTACTTACATGACTAATAGAATAGTGACTTGATTTCTTAGGTGGGGTATACTATTGCACCACCACTGCACAGTGCATGCCTCACCCTCACTAGCAGCATTAGTTTTTTTTTTTTTTTTGGTATTTTTGTTCTCTTTTTAATTTCCTATTTTTTCTAAACACTAAAAACAAGTGTTGGACAAAAAAGTGAAAAAATTGATCCGTGATTGAACTTTTCAATAAAACACAGTCAGTTTAAATCAAAATGTGGGATTTGGAGAGTAAGTGAAATAAGGATTCTGTATATTTTGAAATTGAAATTTTAATAAAATAAAGGTTAAGAATGGTTAAAAAAAATGAAAGTAAAATTAAAAAGAAAAGTTAACACAATAAATGAGAGAGAGATTTGACAGTTAATGAACATCCATCCTTCAATTAGTTTATCATTGGAGGACACATGCACAAAATGGTATGCATCATAATTGAGAAACAAAAGGGTGTGGATACACCCTTTTTTTTTAGAGGAGAGTGTCTACAAATCATAATCATAGTTATTTAATTTTTTAACTATATATTAATGTTTCATTTATAATTTTAAAATATGTAAAATTTTAAATTTAATTGGTATTGTTTGGGAAAGTTTTTATTTTTTATTTATTGGTAAAGACATTAATTCAAGGATTATCAATGTAAGCACAGCGTGAGGTTGGTTTCACAGAACAATGACTACTTCCCCCTCTTGGCAGTGGAAGGATCACGACTCACGAACCGAGCTGGTGCCACACACACTCAACATGGCCCGGGCTGTTCCCAATTGAACCAACACTTTTTATTTCTTGCTTTTCATCAATTATGTTTCCCCGATCTTAAACACAATTTGGTAGCATATAAAGAAGAAGTTTGAAATTGTTTTTGGTTTTTTGGAAATTTATATTTTTTGCATAAGAAGAAGTCTGGACTTTTTCATGATGCATTTTGCATAATAGGGGAAATAAAATATTTTGAAATTTGTTGCAAGTTCACACAAGTGTGATTCCTGTACGGTTTCGAAATCTAAATTTGGTTATTATTAGTCTATTGGGTTCTAAGAACTTTGTTGGAATTGTATGTGCTGTAATGGAAACAAATAGTATGAATTTTGGATTTCACATGTATATTTGTTTCTCTTACTTTTTCTTTACGTAATAAGAGGCATATAGCATTTTGGGGTAGTTGTAAGTAGCAAACATCTTATGTCATCTGTTAACTGATGTTGTCAATTGTGATTACTGCTAATATTTCATTTTCTTTTTAAATCGACGAAGGTGACATAAATTATACAATGATCACATTTCTCAAACCAGCTATGGCGGTCAGTCTTGCTAGTCTTTGTTCATGCAATTCGTTGATTTTACTAAAGGTAATGTTGAGATCTTTGCTCTGTTTTTTTTTTTTTTTTTTGAAGGAAAAAGAACAAAAGTAAAAGTTTCTTTGGAAAAACGGTTGCACTTAGCATAAGGGATTAGCCAATTTGGAAATTACATGAATTATATTTGTTTCTCACTTTCTAAATTTAATTTCATCTCAAAGAGCAAAAAAAGAAAAAAAGAAAAAAAAAGTACTATGTAAAATTATGAAAACTAAAGATATATATATATATATATATTTTTTTTTGGTGGGGAAAACTAAAGATATTAAACACATAATTCGAGAGTGCTTTGTTGAAAATAGGTTGATAAAACCTTAAAATTATTAAATAAAACTGTTACAATAATAATAAATAATTATGTTAATTTTTTTATTCATGCTAAAAGGGTATTTTGTTTTGCTACTGTTTTTAGCCACATGCCTTATATAGAATTTTTCTTTTTGATAGTAATTTCATAAAAAAAAAAAAAAATTATGAGATTTTGCTGGCTGGGGGTTCTGTAACGCAAACTTGTAACTCATGTGGGGGCAAAACAGTGTTGGAACGTTGAATTTTTTTATTTTATTTTTTATTTTTTTAAGTTAGCTAGGTGTGACCTAGCTCTTAATAATATTGTCCGCCGGGAGTGCTACACTAGAATAAATTGATCCGCAGTTTGGCAAAATACAAAATGTATATAAAAAAACCTAGTTCATGAAGCAGGGCATCTTTTGACGGGCAAGTCCTACTTTTATCCGATTGGTGGCACTTCAAAATTGATTTATAAAGTAATTTTTTTTTTCTTCTAGCAAAACCCAACCTAATCTTCTGATCAGAAGTTTTCTGAAAAATTGTATATGATCTCACACAAAAGGACTGTCATTATGAAATTGAAGCTTACAAGGACAGTCATTTTTTTTTTCTTTTTTTTTGAGAAACAAACACACACACAATGGAGAGGGAAAGGGGTTTTAATACAAAGACACATCACAATTCCACTCAAAAGTCATGATAACTTTTAAGGGAAGGTAGGACAAATTATACTATACATAACATACTTTCTTAACTCTTAAATAATATGGGACAATTACTCATTCATTTTTTTTTTGAGAAACACATACACAAGGAAGAGGGAAAGGGACAAGAACAAGCAATTTGTTTTCTTTTTGTGCTTCATATAGCGTTTTACCCGGTTCTGTTTGCTATTATGTAATGATTTAAAGAATTTACACTATAACATGTTTAGATGTGTGTAACTGCTCAATGTTATTTCTGTTGGAAACAAAAATGGTAGACCTTGGCACTTGACACTGGCAGTTATGTGAGCTACCTTTGGAGTAAGGGGACCATGACCCTCCCTAGCCCAGTAGAGTTTTTATTTATTTATTTATTAAAATTAAAATTTTGGATAGTTTGACTCGCCAAAAAAATGGATTCCGCCCTCAAAAAAAGAAAACAAGGAAAAAGAAAAGAAGCATTTTATGGATTTTTTTTTCTTATTATTTTTTTATAAATGTAATATCGGTTAAAAAAGAACAAGATTATACAAATTTTATATAAGCCCCACTCAAATTCCATTATTTATTTATGAAATTACTACAAAAAAGAATTCTATTTAAGGCATGTGGCTAGCTAAAAACAATACCAACACAAATACCCTTTTAGCATGAATAGAAAATTATTATAATTATTCATTATTATATTAACGATTTTATTTAAATTTTTTTAGATTTTATCAAACTATTTTCAACAAAGCACTTTCAAATTATGTGTTTAATATCCTTAGTTTTCATAATTTTACCTAGCACTCAATTATTATTATTATTTTCTCTTAATTTGTTTCTTACTTTCTAGATTTAATTTTATCTCAATAATAGAAAAGAGTGATTTATTTGTTCATAAAATTATTAATAAGCACCAATATCATAATACATACGTACAACCATAATGTAGTATCATATGTTCCGTTACTTATTCAGCCGAAAAATATTTCTTGTGTTGGTATAAAGTGGGCATCTTGCAAACATGTGGGTCCAATAAGCATGGGATTCACACCTTCGTTCAAGATGTCCTTTATCTTATGAGACAGTATTATAAGACAACCTTAGTATAGCATTTGAAATCCACAATTAAGAAACCCATATATATTATAAGAGAGAGATCTTTTGAGATTGTCTCAATAGGAAAATTTTCCCATTGCATAGGCATATGAGATACTTTCTATCTTAGTTTCTCCTTACCCTCCTCTCCAGCTCTTGTCAGTTGTCACAAAACAACAAATTGTGAACCATTAGCATTGTCCGTGAAAAGAAAAACTTGGCATGTAATAGTATGATTACTTGAAATTATGAGATAATAACAACGAAGGTAACTAAAATCATTTTTTATTTTGAAAAAAATCAAGCGTATTATCCTTGTTTCCCTCCATTGCAAAGGTGCCTAAAGAGTGACCCATACAACAAATCCCACATGGCTCAAAAAATAGAAACTTCAAAGAGTTCAGAAGCTTCTAACTTGGAGTTATAGCACACCGGGTTCGGTGACATCAACTTGTAATCTGAGTGGGTGTATTATGGTTTATTTGGATAAGGGGGAGGGAAGAGAAGTATAGTAAAGTTGGTTGGAAATTAGAGTGTAGAGGGGAACTTTATGTTACTTTCTCTCCTTCCCCCCTCAATCCAAAGAAGGCTTTAAAGTAATGAAAAACTTGGTGCTAGCTAGTGGCCTAGTGTTGTGTGGTTTACCTCTGTTGAGCCAAATTAGAGGTCATATTATCCACTTACTTCCAACTCTCTCTCTCTCTCTCTTAATATTTTTCTACTAATTAGTTTTCTTAACTTATTGTTACACTTTCTCAAACATTTGCCCCTCCATTTTACATTTTCATTTCCTCACTACTAACTACCTTTATATCACTTTTCATATATTCCTTTATCTTCATTTATTTTTGGTTCTTCTTATTCCCATCCTCCTACTATAAAATTTCAATTCACTCTCTCATTCTATGCATATTTTTTCCACAAACAAAATGTTATTTCTCTCTCCTCCTCTAAAATTATTTCTCTTCCTAAGTACTTCCATTAAAAACCATGCATCAAACGTTTCGTAAAATTTCACAATACACACTATGATCATTGCTGAAAATGATATGACTAAGAAGCTTCTCCCCCCTCCCAAATCCAAAAAAAGAAAGATGATGTAACTAACCACTTCTAATTTTATAATTCTTAATTAACATACTAGTTGCGTATAATAAACAAGTCATAATTAAATTACGAAAATCCGAAACTCCTAATTAGTGAAAGCAAGGGAGTCAATATCGTACTGGAGGCTGTACCGGTTTGGCCAGCGGTACGATATATTTCAGATATCGGTCAATACCCGTGTACCGTTTCAGATTTACTGCTATTTTTTACTATTTTATACAATTTACAAAATTATATTTCTAATAACTCAATATACCACCTTTACAACTTTTTATATTTTATGATGGAGTTATCAACGTAAATATATAAAAGTGAAAACTATTAAATAATCCAACACCCACCAAACTCAATAAATGCTAGTCCCACATGTCAAAAGAGTGGTGATACCAATTCAAAATATCATCTGATACTTTGAGAAAATCAAAAGCTAGTGTACTCTTTTGACCAAGTTTATTCAGCATTTATATTGAAAAAGCAAAAGGGAAGTCTAGGTAAGAGTGAGTGTAGAGAACGGAACTTACAAAACAGAAGAAGCAAATCGGTCATTGTTGAGTCCTTAAAGAAGAAGATGGTAAAAGAAAATGTGAAGAATAATGAAGTCGAAGTCTTGAAGAATAGGTGATTCTAACTTCATTTTGCAAAGCTATTGTGCATTTTTCTTTCATTTTTCTCTTTCTTTCTGTTGGGTTTTCTTAACTTAGATTTGCATCATCATGCCCTTAAAAAACTGCCAAAATTACCCAAAAAAAAAAAAAAAAAGGTAAGCACTTTGTGTTTCGGTCCGGTATCCATTTACCGGCCGAAATAGCCGGATTTCGCTGGTACGTCTGATATTTTTTCTGATACGAAACAAAGGGGTATTTGTACCAGTTTATTGGCCGGTACGATATATACCAGCCGTACCGGTTTACTGGCCGGCAAGGTACGAGATTAACTTCCTTGAGTGAAAGATGAAAATAAACATTGGTTAGTGTAAAACAATTGGTGCATTGTTTTATTATCCAAAAAAAGTGGAGAGAATGACAGGCACGTGATTCTTACATTCATGTCTCATATTTATACGAAGATTTCTACACAAAGTTTACGAGCATTTCCTATAAATGACGTTACTGGTAAGGTAATATAAAGACAATTTGAGTGGGACCATCCACGTTGGGGAAGCACTATTTGTTGTAAGCATATTAAAGTTCTTATGAACATAAATTGCCATAGTTTTTTGTAGTTGCCAGTCACTCGAATAAACAAATGTGATTGATAGTTTTGGATTTAAATGATCACCTTGTTTTATTAGTACCTAGGGAATTGAATGTTTACACAAGTGTACCATGTACATCCTCCGCCCATAATACTTGATGATCCATCTAAGTCAGTACAGTATGCTAATTTCTTGACAGATAAAAATTTGTCTGGGGCAATGACTAGTATGGAAGGTGGTAGACACTCTGTTAAATATAAGATCATTCGAGAGCACTTGTAAGCTGCTTTGACAGCAGTTGTGGAGTGTCAGTGACCTTTTTCTCTCTCTTTTCAATCTTTGAATTTGTGAAATTTGAAGGTTTTCTTTGTAGACTTCTATGAACAACCTTGGAAGTTCATCTTCGGATAAGATTGATACTCGACATTCTTGGAATGTAGAGAGTCTAAGCACTCCTTTCCAAGACAAATATCCTCACTTTCTGCAATGGAAATACCAAGTGATGAATCTTGAAGGAAGTACTAGTGACATGGTGCTTGCACAACCTAACCAGGTTCCAAATGTTCCTTAGTTTGACCCAGTATATTTTAAGCCCTTGTCATTCCTTCTTTATTCTTGGTAGAAACAGTAGCGGCTTCATGTTTTTTTTTTTATGCGGGGGGAAGGGGGAGGGGTTAGTAAGTAGATAAAAGATGAATTTTTCGGTTACGTGGTTTTCTTATTAAAAATTTACCCATAGTATGTACAAGCAAAAGAATAAAAGATGAAAAGTTTTACATTCACAAAACTTTTACAACGAATTTTAGGAAATAAGTTATTGTTAGTTTTAATTTATACTCACTAATAAAATACTTTTTTGTTTATCAGTAACGGCCAATAACAATTCGTCATTTAGAATTTGTTGTGAAAATATTGTGGACATAGTATTTCACATAAAATATAAATTATAATTTCACATAGTATATTATTTCTTAATACAATAGAAATACTAACTATTGTTATTAATATTAAATCTTGGAAAACATTCTATGGTTTTTAAATATAATAAACATATTAATTATTGTTGATAAGTGAATTGCAAGTGAGATTTTAAGACATAAACTTTCGTCTAATGTTTATTTCAAAATTTTTGAGATCTAAATGGACTTTTTCAGATGTTTAAGATGAACAAATTTCTACTTTTGTTATTAGGCTTACTATTTTTTTATCCACATATTTAGATCAAATTGGTTATTTATTTATTTGTGTGTGTTTAAAAAGACCAACATATTATTAAGAAGATCATATTCAACCTTATTTTAGTTGAACTTACAAAAGTTTTAGGACTAAGGTGTTCAATTTTTATTTTAGGAGGGTCAAACAAAAAAATAAATTATAGGTGATTTTATTTTTTGTTAGCTCAGGGGTTTCATTTGAACCCCCTTGGGATATACCTAAATCCGCTCCTAGGTAGAAATTCTTCATTTCTTTGAAATAAGTTTGAAAATCTTCCTTTAGATTTGAATTGATCTTGTGGAAGAAAGCAAGAAGAAGATCTTGAATTTGCAACATATATACACATGTTAATGTTTATATTTACCAAACTTTTATTTGTATTGTTATAATTAAACATAGTAATTATTACAAGATTTGTGGCAGTTATGGTGGTCAATACAATTGGTATGGGGGCCACCGTGACTACCACGGACAACACGACTCAAATAGCAGTCCACCCTTATCTATCATGGAGTACTAATGCATCAACACCGAATTTGATTTTGATTTAAATCAAATCCAAGATATAAATTCCTTCACCCTCTACTATTAATGTATTAAAAAAAAAAAAAAAATTATTTGCGTGAAAAACCTCCCTTTAGTAGTCATTAATTGTTCATCTGAAATTATATGCTGACATAAATATATGCAACAAATCATAATTCTCTTGTCTTTTTACGAATTACCTGAATCAGCTAACTGATTACTTTCTTACATATCAATCTTATACTTCAATATCACGACAAATGGGAAGCAGCACATATTGCCACACAATGAGATTGTTTGATTGTGTTGAATTTATATTTTAACGTATTTACATATTTCATAATTTCAAGTAATATGATGTCCAGAAAGATATTAAAGAGAATCTACAGTATAGTTCAATTAAAAAAAAAATTGCTACCAATTTACTTGTATACCCTCAATTAGGTAAAGATTAGGGGTAATTTAAAGAATTGAGAGATTTTTTTTTGAAAGCAAGAATTGAGAGATTAGATAACTAACTTTCCAAATCCTCTTAATATATTGAGATTTTGATGTATTTTTCTAAAAACTTGAATAACAATAGAAATTACATACGTACTTATGTTAATGTTATTAACATTTATGTTTATGTTTATTACACTTTAATTAAATATGTTATATCTAAAATAATAATAATTCCTATTTTGATGTGTTTGTAGCTTTTTCATAAATTTTAAATTATATATATATGAAAATAAATAATAAATTAGAATTTGAGGTTTAATTTAAATATCAAAGGATGTAGTTTAAGTTTAGTTTATTTTATTTTGTTCTATTCCATTGCTTAAATAATTTAATTTTTATCTCCATCCCGCCCCTCCAAATTTAAAAAAAGAAAAAAGAAAAAGAAAAAAAAGATAGTTTTGTGCAACTTTTCATCTTTATATGAAAAATTAGTCTTATGCTATAACATTATTAGACTAATTTAACATTTTCAATTTTGTTTATTTGAGAGATTGGCAAATACAGAAGACTCGATTGATTTTGTAAGCATGTTAGTTTTCACTAGATATAATATGGGATGCGGAAGCGTCAAGAAGTAGCTAGAACACGTCTACTTCTAGAAAACAAGAAACAAAATACGTTTGCTTCTGAAAATAACCTCGAATACATGAGAGTCCTTTAATCCATATGGAAAAAGGGTTCTGGAATCCACCAGAGAAACAATAGGCAAAAGTTTGAAATTTTATTAATATCAATAATACTCCAAAAACGTTTATATACTTGAAAGCCTATTTAAGGGCTTCATAAAACTTGACAGATAAGAAAATATATTCTAAAATAAATTTTAATTTATACCTAACTATAATAGAAACCAAATTTAACCTAAAAAGCATTTAAAACACCTAAAAATAAGGAAATAATAACCCAAAACCTAAAATTCCAAAAACTACAAATTAAATACCAAAATTAATAAATAAAAAAAGTCTAATTGTAGATTTTTTTTTCCTCCATCAAGATGTCAATGGCAACCCAACAGATAATAGTTTAAAAAAAGAAAATAGAAAAGAAAAAAGAGAATGGATTGCAGCTTAGCTCTAATTTGCCTATATATATTGGTGAGAGGGAAATCAAATTAAACAGAATTAAGTAGTACAATGTCTTGGATAGGTGACACCTTAAGCCTCAGCCAATAACTGATACATAATACATGAAAGAGGATGCGAATATAAAACAAAGCTGACCTATTATGTTTCTATAATATTTATTTTTGATAGTTCGGGAAGAACCTAAGTAGAACACATCTCACTTTTCCTTATATTGTCAACAAGTCTAGTAACTAAATCTCCTCTAATAGATTGGAGGTCAGTTGCAGTTGCTACATGCATTGTCAAAACATTTAGGATGGTGCTTGAAAATTTCGCACTCCATTTTTCTTTTCTTGAAGGATCTTAAGAAGACCCCAATATCAGACACATGCAAAAAAAGATATATAGAGACGAGGGATCTCCTTGCCTTTCTTCCTTCCCCCCTTTGAAATACCCACAAAAGATAACTTGTAATTTTTGAAATTATAAGATTTAGCTTGTTACTTTTTAAAAATCTCAAAGTTTAATTTTTTATATTTAAACTATAGTGGTTAAATTATATACTCTCCTAAATTCTAGGGTTTAAAATGAAAAAAAAATTTAAAATTAATTTGTTCAAGAATTTGAGTGATACTAGAAATATTACAAATAAATCTTACAAATTGACGTGTTACCAAATGCTAATCAAATAAAAATAATTCAAAAAAATTCATTCATTATAATATCTTAGTTTGTTAAAATTTTTATGGTAAAATTTACCATATCTTTAACATTTTCCTTTTTAAAGATATTGGGACTCCTTACCAACCCATTTCTCTCCCTTTATGTAAACGAGTCTTTAATCCCAACAATAAAAAAAAAAAAAGAAAAAAAGAAAGAAAAAAAAGATGACTTTAAATAGTGGAAAACAGACCCAGTGCATTGTCCAATGCCGAAAATAATAAAAATAATAAACATAAGAAAACTGAACTCACCTGAAGTTATTTTAGCTTTTCCAGCAGAGAGTAAAAGCATGTGCGTATATATATTAGACCTACATGGGCATTGTTAGAGCTAAGTAACCTAAAATATATGACTAAAGAGAAATGGCGGAACGTATTTCGGTAGATTTGGTCAGCAAATTGTTTGATTTGGTCTACAGAGTGTGCAAAGTATTTAAGAGCCTAAGTAAAGAAGTTGAAGAAATTAAACGTGAACTGAAGTATATCCAGGCTTACATTAAGGATGTAAAGGCGAAGCGCAACCATGTCCAATATCAATATGTGGATGACCAGAGGAACGCAGCTAGGGCATAGAATATGTCCGAGAGAAGCACAAATCGATCAATACAAAGAGTGTTCAACATTGTCAATACCTGAAAAGGCTTTGGTATTGGTTTAAAATCAAAATTCAACGTGTTCGGCGTAATATTAAGTCAGTGCTTTGAATAATTAGAGCGAGACTCAAGCATATTCATGAAGAGCAGATGAAATATGATACCGGAGAACATGGATCGAGCAGCAACACAAGTTGTTGGAAGATTTGCTGGGGGTAATTGCGGTTGTGGAGGGTTTTCTAGTTTTTGGTACGGTGTCCTTATTGTTTTTGTTTTTGTTTTTTTGGTTTGTGTTTTTATGTATAAGAAGTAGAAGAAGGGTAGAAGGATTAGGGTTTTGTTGGATGCCTAATATACGCAAACTACTCATTTAGAATGGATAGATACAATTTTCTTTAGGAAATCTGGAGATCATATTCTCTACAGGAAAGGAAAAATGAAAAGATATCTTTTGATTTTAGATGTTGAAGCCCAAGTTCTTTTTTGTACATGACCTCTTATGATATTCAAACACGCCTATTTCTGCATTTGGTTGAGTTGAAAAAGTATTAAATCTACAGAAGCATTTTTAGTGCTTAGAAATATGTGGCCTGAGAGAAATGAATGTCCATCCCACTCAAATTAAATGATATGTTCCATGGAGTAAAAAGGGAGCCAGGAAACTTTTTTTTTTTTCTTGATAAATTCAATCGAATTTTTCAAAGATGATATTTAATATAATATTGATGATTTAGATTTATTTTTAAAACTATTTAAAACTTTTTATAAATATTAATAGGATGAGTTCAAGTTAAACTTAGATTCAACTCTAAGCAATATTAATAAGATATTATAGACATAAAATTGTTGTGTTTTAGCCGATGAGATATAGCTCAACTGGATATTCCTTCTCTCATAATAATAGGATGAAGGATGGGGTTGTGGGGTTCAAGAGTTCACCGGGTGGTGTGTAATTTACCAATTAAAAAAAAAATTGTGTTAAATTTAAATTCAACTAAACATCAAAAAAAAAAAAAAAAAATCACAACACTAAAATAACATGCAGTTATAACAGGATCGAATGCCTGCCTGTAGCCTCAAGTGCCACTAGTAATAAGCAGAAAGGAACTAAACTTAGTACCAACATACTAAGATGCAGTCTTTGACGGATGCCTTCAGCCCGATTAGATCAGGCAAATCAAGGACTCAATTCAAAGATTTTTGAGCAAGTAGAGAAGGAAAAATGGTCACTATAGACATACCATTTGACTACTATCTTGCACCAACGAATGAGGCTTTGCTGCTGCCCTTCCTAAATTACCTACTTCTACTTAGGATGATACGTGTTTCATTTATAGGTACAAATATAGTGATTATATATATTCTTGCATCAAGTCTTGTCGCATGTTTCAAGTTATAATCATATATTATTATTAACTGGCAGGAATATTGGCACATGAACAGAACATCCAAGAAAGCATAAAAATAAGTGCAGTAAGAAAAAAAAAAAAACCTCCCCTGTGGCTTGAGCGAAATTCCTCCCCCTCCTGGCAGTGGAAGGATTACGAGCCTGTGTCGCACACACTCAACATGGCCATCTGTGCTGTTCCCAATTGAACCAACACTTTTTTCATTTTTTATTTCTTGCTTTTTCATTCATTATATTTACCAGATCTTCAACACAATTTTGTAGCTTATAAAGAAGAAGTTTGGAATTGTTTTTGGATTTTTGAAATTTATATTTTTTGCAAGCTAGTCAAAGCACAATAACTTCAACATTGTAAAATAAAAGAATTTACATTTTGTTCTACTACTTGGTTTCTGATGAAAAGCAGATATTAAACACAAATTGGTAGCATATAAGAAGAAGTTTGGAATTGTTCTTGGATTTTTTGAAATTTATATTTTTTGCATAAGAAGTCTTGACTTTTTCGTGATGCATTTTGCATAATAGGGGAAATGAAATATTTTGAAATTTGTTGCAAGTTCACACTAGTGTGATTCTTGTACGGTTTCGAAATCGAAACTTGGTTACTATTAATCTATTAGGTTCTAAGAACTTTGTAGGAACTGTATGTGCTGTCATGCAAACAAAAAGTATGAAGGTTGGAGTTCACATGTATATTTGTTTCTCTTACTTTTTCTGTGTATAATAAGAAGCACTGCAGCAATGAGTAAGTCTCTGCAAGCCCACTATCCTCCTGATACAGTTGAAGCCATAGCCCTGGAAAATGGCATCATTCTTGCTCATGAGATGAACATCTCCGGTGTCATTTTTGAATCGGACTCCCTCTCTATAGTGCAATCTGTTTACGCAAAGAAAACAGGTGGAACTCTCGGTCATATCTTCAGCGGAATCCATCTCTCTCCTCCTTCAGCAGCAGGAGCCTCCATCATCTGAAATGGGAATACAGCAGGGCAGCCCATGATATAGCCCAACTTGCAAAATCTGCAGGTTCTACACAGATCTGGAAAGGAGCCATGCCCCCACTGCTCCACTCACTGCTCTATCCAGACCCCCCATAAGCTTTGTAAAGTCATCTTGAGCTTCTTTTTCTCTTCCCTGTTGTACTACCCTTTCTTCTTGATGAATGAATGAATGAATGTTTCCTTTCTAAAAAAAAGAAGCAATGCATTTTGGGGTAGTTGTAAGTAGCAAACATCTTATGTCATCTATTAACTGATGTTGTCTATTGTGATTACTCCTAATATTTCATTTTCTTTTAAATCGAAAAAGGTGACATAGATTATACAATGATCACATTTCTCAAACCAGCTATATATGGTGGTCAATCTTGCTTGTCTTTGTTCATGCAATTCATTGATTTTACTCGAGGTAATGTTGAGATCTTTGCTCTGTTTTTGTTTTTGTTTGATTTATTTATTTATTTTTTTGAAGGAAAAAGAAGAAGAGTAAAAGTTTCTTTCAAAAAACGGTTGCACTTAGCATAAGGGATTAGACAATTTGAAAAATTACAGGAATTATATTTGTTTCTCACTTTCTAGATTTAATTTCATTCAAAGAGCAAAAAAAAAAAAAAAAAAAAAAAAAAAAAAAAAAAACGAGTCCTATGTAAAATTATGAAAACTAAGGATATAAAACACATAATTCCAGAGTGCTTTGTTGAAATAGGTTGATAAAACCTAAAAAATCTTAAATAAAATTGTTACTATAATAATAAATAATTATGATAACTTTTTTATTCATGCTAAAAGGGTATTTTGTTTTGGTATTCAAATTCAATGTCACAATCTCTACAAATCCGAAAACAATTCCAAACTTCTCTCTAAAAATAAAAGTGTTGGTTTAATTGGGAACATCCCAGTTGGCCATGTTGGGTGTGTGTGGCACTGGCTTGAGATCCTTCCACTGCCGAGAGAGGGAGGTAATTGCTGCTTTTTGAAACTAGCCTCATTTTGTGCCCTTTCACTACTAGGAGAGGGAGGCAACTGTGGTAGTGGACTTAGATATTGGTACTGGCGTGGGAATCGAACTAGTTATATTCCTCCACAATTTGTAACCCTTGAGAAAAATCATCATATTTTGAGACCATACATGATAGCTAGTAGAACCATCCAAGACAATGGTGATATGACATATAATTTTTCACTTGTTCAGATGACCCATGAAGAAATTGACCAAAAAGAGGGATTTAGAGACCTCAAATGAATAAATGGAACCCAAAATTGAAATCTATATGAAAAACTAAGCAAGATAGATCCTGTTAAAAAAAATTGACTTTCGGTCAAAGTCAATAGTTAATAGCAGCTGGTCAACGGTCAACAGATGCTGACGTCATGACAATAACATCACAGTGCTGATATCACTTGTTGATGTCATGGTAATGACGCAGGGATGACGTGGAGTGGCCATGGGTTGACACGTAGTAGATGGTCATTGATGAGTGTGTGTGGCACGTGGCAGTGGCTTGCTTGGCGTGTGTAAGCCTCGATCGGCATAGGGGAAATGAAATATTTTGAAATGTGTTGCAACTTCACACAAGTGTGACTCTTTGTGAAATCTCAAAATCAAGTTCGTTATTTATTCTGAAATGATACACACCAAATTTGAAAACTGTTGCTAAATAACTAAGTTACTAGTATTTTTGAACCAGAAAATCCCAGAATAAAAATATGGTTACTTTGTAGGAATTGTATGTGTTGTCATGCAAACGATTAGTATTAATTATCCAATGGGGGTAATCATGTTTTGCTTGGATTTCACATGTATATTTGTTTCTCTTGCTTTTTCTCTATGTAATAAGAATCTTTGCATTTTGGGGTAGTTGTAAGTAGCAACCATTTTATGTAATCTATTAACTGATGTTGTCAATAGTGATTATTACTACTAAGATTTCTTTTTCTGTGAAACGAAGGTGACATGAATTATACAACGATCACATTTCTCAAATTAACTAGCTATATATGGTGGTAAATCTTGCTAGCCGTTGTTCATGCAATTCATCGATTTTACTCAAGGTAATTTTGTTAGAAAGAAAAGTAAAGTTTCTTTGGCAAAGCTGTAGCTCTTAAGATAAGGGATTCGCAAATTAGCTGTGGAAATTGCATGCTCAAAACACAAACTTTTAACGCTTCATAAGCTTTTTGAATATGAGATTTAGCTTCCAGGGTTCTGTAATGCGAACTTGTAAGTTGTAACTCATGTGGGGGCAAAAAAGTGTTTGGAACATTGACTTGATTCTAGTTGGCTAGGTGTGACCTAGCTCTTATATGGTTCGCCCATTGCTTCACTGGAATAAATTTATACAGAGTTTAGCAAAATCCACAATGTATCCCAAGATCCTAGTTCATGAAGCAGGGAATCTTTTGAAAGGCAAGTCCTACATGTTTTCTGAACAATTGTGTCCCTTCACGTGTACGATCTCACACAAAATGATTGTCATGATGAAATTGAAGCTTACAAGGACAGGCAATTTGTTCTCTTTTTGTGCTTCATATAGCGTTTTACCTGGTTCTGTTTGCTATTAATAATGATTTAAGGAATTTACACAAATGTACCTGCCCTATGTCATTTCTGTTGGAAACAAAAATGGTAGACCTTGGCACTTGCAGTGATCTGAGCTACCTTTGGACTGAGGAGGCCATGGTCCTCCCTAGCCCAGTAGAGTTATTTTTTTTATTTTTTATTTTTTTTTTAAATTAAAATTTTGAAGAGTTTGACCTTCCAAAAAAATGGATTCCGCCTCTAAAAACAAAAAAAGGGAAAAAAGAAGCCTTTTACGGATTTATTATTATTATTTTTATAAATGTAATATCGGTTTAAAAAGAATAAGATTATACAAATTTTATATAAGCCCCATTCAAATTCAAATTTATTTATTTATTTATGAAATTACTACAAAAAAATTCTATTTATGGCATGTGGCTAAAAACAATACCAAAACAAATATCCTTAGCATGAATAAAAAATTATTATAATTATTTATTATTATATTAACGATTTTATTTAAGAATTTTTAGTTTTTATCAAACTATCTTTAACAAAGCACTCTCGAATTATGTGTTTAATATCCTTAGTTTTCATAATTTTACGTAGTACCCAATTATTATTATTGTTTTTACTCTTTGTTTCGCACTTTCTAGATTTAAGTTCATCTCAAAAAAATAAACAGTGATTTATTTGTTCATAAAATAATTAATAAGCACCAATATCATAATACGCACATACAACCATAATGTAGTACCTTATGCTCCATTACTTTTTCTGCCAAATAATATTTCTTGTGCTGGTATAGAGTGGGCATCTCACAAACATGTGGGTCTAATAAACATGAAATTCACACCTTTGTTTCAAGTGACCTTTATTTTATGAGACAGTATCATGAGACAACCCTAGGATATGAGATCCACACTTAAGAAACCCATATATATTGTAAGATCTAGAGAGACCTTTTGAGATTGTCTCAATATGATAATTTTCTGTTGAACAAGCATAGGAGATACTCTCTAAGTATCTTAGTTTCTCCTTACCCGTCCCAAAACAACAAAGTGTGAACCATTAACTAATAGTACGATTACTTGAAATTGTGAGATAATAACAACGAAGGTAACTAAAGTCATTTTTTATTTTGAAAACAATCAAGCATATTATCCATGTTTCCCTCAATAACTAAGGTGCCTAAAGAGTTACCCATACTACAAACCCCACATGGCTTAAAAAATAGAAACTTCAAAGAGTTCATAAGCTTCTAACTTGGAGTTATAGCACACTGGGTTCAGTAATGTGAACTTGTAACCTAAGTGGGGATACTATGGCTTATTTGGATTGAGGGGGAGGGAAGATAAGTAGACTAGAGTTAATGGAGTGTAGAGGGGAACTTTACTTTACTCCCTTTTCTTCCCCCTCAATCTAAAAAAGGCTTTAAATTAGAGTGGCCTAATGTTGTGTTGTTTACCTTTGTTGAGCTACATCAACAATCATAATATCCACTTACTTCCAATTCTCTCTCTCTCTCTTAAATAGTTTTCTACTTATTAGTTCTCTTAACTTATTGTTTCACTTTTTCAAACATTTTCCCCTCCATTTTACATTTTCATTTCCCCACTACTCACTATCTTTATATCACTTTTAATATATTCCTTTATCTTCATTTATTTTTGGCTCTTCTTATTCCCATCCTCCTACTATAAAATTTCAATTCACTCTCTCATTCTATGAATAGTTTTTTCCACACACAAGATGTTATTTCTCTTTCTTCCTCTAAAATTATTTCTCTTCCTAAGTACTCCCATTAAAAATCATGCATGAAATCGTAAAATTTCACAATACACACTACGATCATGGCTGAAATGACATGACTAATTAAGAAGCTTCTCCCCCCTCTCCCGAATCCAAAAAAAGAAAGATGATGGAACTAAGTACTTCTAATTTATAATTCTTAATTAACATACTTTTTTTTTTTTTTTTTTGAGAATCTCTTAATTAACATACTAGTTGCGTGTAATCAAATCCAATACTCCTAATTAGTAAATGACAAAAATAAACATTCGTTAAAGTAAAACAATTGGTGCATTGTTTTATTATCCAAAAAGAGTGGAGAGAATGACAGGCACATGATTCTTACATACATGAGCCATTTTTATACAAAGATCTGTACACAAAGTTTATGAACATTGCCTATAAATAATGTTACTGGTAAAATAAAGACAATTTGCCAGTAGATGTGAAGTGTCAATGAACTTTCTCTTTCTCTCTTTGAATTTCAATCTTTGAACTTGTGAAATTTTGAAAGCTCGAATTTGTGTGAAAACACAAGAGCTATTTAGACTTCCAAATTAAAATTACGACTCGGTTGATTTTACTCTAACTTAAACTAAGTACGGATTAGAGTAAATGCGAGCGTACAAACAATAAAACTACTCTAAGCCATATTCATCAAATATCAACAATAAAATGAAAGCTAAAAGAGTAGGAGAGAAGGATGCAAATACAAGATAATACCGAGATGTGTTATCGTAGAGGAAACCAAAGAACTCGGCGAAAAACCTCTCTGTTGCCCTCCAAGCAGTAAATCAATCCACTAGAGAATAAAGTTGGAGTACACAAATAACAAAAGACCCTCAAGCTTCCCAAGCTCCCAAACACTTTCTATGTTCTGAAAAGGTGTGAGTTGTGTTTGGGTACAAATCTCCTCTCAAGGTATGACAATAGGAGAGGGAAGGAGAAGAGGCTAGAATGATTTCTTACTAAGGATGAGTAGCTCTCTCTCTAAAAGATTGGTGTGTGTGTTGTAGAAAACCTATCTAGGTTTTTTCTCTTTGAATGGCCTCCTTTATGGGCAATGAGGGTATATATAGTATGGGTGAAGGGTAAGAAAGTCTTCCTTAAAAATCCTCCAGGCAAAGAGTTTCGTGGGTATCTTGTAGGAAAGCCTTACCCGCGAGACACTTGCGAAACTAACAGCTTGGCATGACTCTTCAGCTTCTAGTTATGTGCTTCTCACGTGGCTCTTTCGCAGGTTAGCTTTTCGCGAGCTTGACAGCCTGACACAACTCTTCAGTTTCCAATCATGTGCTTCTCACGTGGCTTTTTCGCGGGTTAGTTTCTCGCGAGCTTCTCGCGAAATCCAATGATTCTTCATTTTATGCTCGATTCTTTACCAACTTAATACTAAACCCAACACAATAAAATCCCACAAAATACAAGGAACATAATTAAAGCAATTACAACACTTTTTGTCATGGAATAAAGCCAACATAAAACTTAGTTGTAAATCACAACTTTACAAATTTGAATATATTGGCATTTGTGAACGACCTTGAAAGTTCATCTTTGGGCAAGATTTTTCCTTGACCTTCTTGCAATGTAGAGAATCCATGCACTCCTTTCCAAGACAAATATCCCCACTTTCCACAATGGAAATGCCAAGTGATGAATCTTGATGGAAGTACTAGTGACATGGTGCTTGCACAACTTGACTAGGCTCCGAATGTTCCGCAGTTTGACACAGTACATTTAAGCCCTTATCATTCCTTTTTTTTTTGGTAGAAGCAGTGGTGGCTCTAGGATTTTTTAGGGGAGATTAGTAAGTGGATAAAAGATGAATCTTGCAATTTACGTGATTTTCTTATTACAAATTTTGCACATAGTACGTACTAGTAAGAAAATAAAAGATGAGAAGTGTTATGTTCACAACACTTTCATAACAAATCTTAGGTGATAAGTTGTTATTGGTTCTAATTTAAACTCACTACTAAAATTACTTTTTTATTTACTTGTAACAGCTAGTAACAATTCGCTACTTATGATTTTTTTGTGAATGTATGGTGGACATACATTTCTCATAAAAGATAAACTATAATTTCATATAACATATTATTTCTTAATACAATAGAAATACTAATTATTGTTGATGGTGATCAATAGCAGATAGTCTTCATCCGTCATGGTCGTCCAATACCAACAATGTCCAAAACAACCTTCAGAAAAGAGAAAGAAGAAATATGCACCACAAACAAAAAATAAGGACATACAAGCATGTCACCAGCCGTCCAACGAGGATCTGGTCATCCAATGGGAACATTTTCATCCATACTATATTAAAGTATGGATGACCAATGAACACTTAGTAAATTTCTAAATATTTGAGGCTTTAGCCGCGTTTCTTAGAAACGCACGCGGCTATAGCCCGCGTTTTTTGTAGTGTTTCTACAATTTCAAATGGTTAGACCACTAACCCTCATCTCGAAATGTGAGGTGAATTCCCTGAAATTCGCTCCACTCTCCCCACTAAGTCCACACATCCCCCACGATGTTAGTGGCACCCAGTAAGTAGACCCACTCTAAACTTTCTATAAAAGGAACAACCCTCATCCAACCAAGGTATGTACTACTATTCATCCACTCATTACCCTTGTGATTTAGAGAGAAAACTAACTTAACAGGGTTCTTGGTCAGTTCACTCCAGTCACTTTCTTTCTCTTCAGGTCATCCAATCGTCGTTGAAGCCTGGAGCATTCAACCTACTGATTTTTGTGCATCATCAATTGTTATTAAGATTAAATCTTAGAAACCATTCTATTGTTGATAATTGAACTACAAGCAAGATCTAGATACAATAAACTTTCATCAAATGTTTATTTCAAATTTGCTAAGATTTAAATGGGCTTTTTTAGAGATTTAAGATGAACAAATTTCTATTTCTGTTGTTAGGCTTACAATTTTTTTATCCACAAATTTTAGATCAAATTGGTTTTGTGTGTGTGTGTGTGTGTGTTTAAAAAGACCAATATATTATTAAGAAGATCATATTCAAGCTTATTTTAGTTGGACTTACAAAAATTTTAGGTCTTGGGTGTTCAATTTTTATTTTAAGAGGCTCAAATAAAAAAATTATATATAAATTATTTTTTAGCTAGCTCAAGGGGTTCATTTGAATCCCCACTAGGCTATACCTAAACCCAACCCTAGGTAGAAATTCTTCATTTATTTGAAATGAGTTTGGAAATCATTCTTTAGATATGAATTGACCTCTTGGATGGAAAGCAAGAGGAAGATTGGGAGTTTGCAACATACATGCACATGTTAATGTTTATGTTGATGTTTATGTTTATCATGCTTTTATTTAAAATGTTATATTTAAATATACTAATTATTACTAGATTTATGGTCATTATTGTGGCTACCATGATTGGTATGGGAGCCATAGTGGCTACCACGGACAACATAACTCAAATAGCAAAGTCCTTCTCATGGACAACTACCAATGTATCAACATTGAACTCGATCTTGATTTAAATCAAATCCAAGATTTAAATCCCTCTACCCTCAACTATCAATGTATTCAAAAAATTAAAATTAAAAGGATAATATTATTTATGTGAAAACCCCCTCTTTAGTAATTATTAATTTTTCACCTTCAAGAATAAATGAAAATCACACATTTCAAAAACAAAGGAACAACAAAGCTCTCATCATTTAAAGTCTAATCCCAAATTTCTGAACGACTCTTGATCTGGTAGATTTGTGCTTCAGGTTGATGTTGATCTTGTGGAGGAAAGAATGCAACATATGCAGAACGACTGCTCTCTTCCTCTAACAAGTTGCTGTAATCTTTCTTTCAAATTTGATATGTTAAGCCGAAGTTGCCTCACAATGTGATTGATAGATTGTGTTAAATTTATATTTTAACATGAATACTAGTGCTTTGAAAAGAACTATTTCATAATTTCAAGAAGATATAATGTCTAAAAAGAAATTAAAGGCAATCATTAATATAGTTGAATTAAAAAAAAAAAATTGCTCCCAAGTTACTTGTATACACTCATTTAGTTATTTTTAAAGTAATATTAAGTAAAGATTAGGGGTAATTTAGAGAATTGAGAGATTGGATAACTAAATTTCCAAATATTCCTCTTAATATATTGAGGTTTTGATATAGTTTTATCAAATTTGAATAAAAATAAAAATAACATACGCACTTATGTTAATGTTATAAACAATTAGGTTTATGTTTATTACACTTTAATTAAAAATGTGAACCTTTATCTTCATTTCTTTGAAATGAGTTTGGAAATCATCCTTTAAATTTGAATTGACCTTGTAAAGGAATGCATGAGGACGATCGATTTTTCACATGTTAATGTTTATATTGATGTTTTTGTCTATTATGCTTTAATTTAAAATGTTATATTTAAATATAGTAATTATTACTAGATTTGAGGCAGTTATGGTGGCCACCACGATTGGTATGGGGGCCATCGTGGCTATGTTAGACAACATAACTCAAATAGCGGAGTCCTTCTCATGGACTACCAATGCATCAACATCAAAATTGATTTTGATTTAAATCAAATCCAAGATTTAAATCCCTTCACCCTCAACTATCAATATATTCAAAAAATAAAAATAAAAAGGCTAATATTATTTGCATGACAAACAGCTCTTTAGTAGTTATTAATTTTTCACCAAAAAATATATGCTGACAAACCTATATGTGACAGAAGATTCTCCTCTCTTCCTCCAACGAGTTGATATAATCTTTCTTCCAATTTTTTTTCCTAACTTCACAATCTCGTACTTCAATATCAAGATATGTAGAACTAGAAGATGTTGCCTCACAATGTGATTAATAGATTGTGTTGAAATTATATTTAACAATTAGGGGTAATGTTAGAGAATTGAGAGAGTAGGTAACTAACTTTCGAAAACCTCTTAATATATTGAAATTTTGATTTTTTTTTTTCCCAATTTGAATCATAATAAAAATAACATACCTACTTATATTAATGTTAAAACATTTTAGTTTATATTTATACGCTTTAATTGAAAATGTTATATGTAAAATAATAATAATTATTTTGATGTGTTCGTAGCTTGTTCATAATTTTTAAATTATATATATAAAAATAAATAATAAATTAAAATTTAAGGTTTAATTTAAATATCAAAGGATGTAGTTTAAGTTTAGTTTATTTTATTTTGTCCTATACCATTGCTTAAATAATTTATGTGATACTTCAACCCAAATGACATTACTTTTCATTTCCACCCTGCCCCCTCCAAAGAGATGACAGTTTTGTGCAACTTTTTCTTCTTTATATACAAAATTAGTCTTATGCTATAACCTCAATAGGATAATTTAACATTTTCACTTATTATTATTATTATTATTATTATTATTTGAGAGATTGGCAAATATAGAAGACTCGGTCGATTTTTTAAGCATGTTAGTTTTCACCAAATGTATTGGGCAACCCAACAAAGAATAGTTTAAAAGAAAAGTAGAGAATGGATTGCAGCTTAGCTCTAATTTGCCAATAAATGATAGTTATATATATATATATATATATCTATATTAGTGAGAGGGAAATCAAATTAAACAAAATTAAGTAATACAATTTCTTGGATGGGTAACACCTTATGTGTCAGCCAATAACTGATACATAATGCATGAAAGTGGATGCGAATATAAAACAAAGCTAACATATTATGTTTTTATAATATTTATTTTTGATAGTTAGGGAAGAACTTGAGTAGAACACCTCACTTTTCCTTATATTGGCAGGAAGTTTAGTACCTAAATCTCCTCTAATAGATTGGAGCCCAGTTGCTACATGCGTTGTCCAAACATTTAGGATGGTACTTGAAAATTTCGCATTCCATTGTTCTTTTCTTCAAGGATCTTGTGAAGACCCCAATAACAAACACATGCAAAATAGGATATATAGAGAAGAGGGATCTGCATGCCCTTGTCCCTTCCCTCCTTTGAAATACCCACAAAAGATATATAACTTGTTATTTTTGAAATTATAAAATTTAGTTTGTTACTTTAAAAATCTCAAAGTTTAATTTGTTAAATTTAAACTATAGGGGTTAAATTATATACACTCCTAAATTCCAGGGTTTAAACTGAAAAAAAAAAATTAAATAAATTTGTTCAAGAATTTAAGTGATGCTAAAAGTATTACAAATAAACCTTACAAATTGACTTGTTACCAAATACCAATCACATAAAAATAATTCAAAATATTCATTCATTATAATATTGTTTAAGGGGCATTATTTAAAAGAGGATGGAATCTATAAAAATAAAAAATAATAAAAAAGAGGATTATGGAACTATCCACTTCGAATTTATAATTGTTAAGAGCATTAGCATCAGAAAATGCTACTCTACTCTATTTTACCATCTCAAAAAGCCACTTTATCATTTATACCATACCATTTTACAATATCTCCAGTATCCCAAAATTTTATTTTTCTATTTTACTCATTAAAATAATATATCTACATAATAAAATAATATATATCAAAACCCAAATAAAAACAAAAACCCAAATCTGCAACCACCTGCTACCACCACCACCACAAAGAAAATACCCAAACCGAAACCCATGGCCACACCACCACCTCACAGCAAAAATCCAAACAAATGAAACCCACATTTGCCACCACAACCAGAGACACCACCACGGCAACAACACACCCACCACCACCATGCAAAGAAACCCACAAAAAATCAAAGAAAAATCCATTCAGAACCCCCATCAAAACCCATCGGAAGCTGATCTCCATGCCTCCATCGGCGTTGTCTCCATAACCATGGCCCCACGCAAGATCAATACCCAGCCACAACCACGACCCCATGCCGCCACTGCACCACCATGACCCAAAACCCACTCCCACAAATCAAAACCCCACACCCACACCATCGGACCCGATTACAAATCACAGAGAGAGGCCACAGATGATCGGAAGGTACCCATCGGCATCGACAGCATTGCCAACCTCCTTGGCAATGGTCTTCATGGCCTCGAAATCGTCGTTGGAGGCGACGAGGAAGCTGGCCTCGATTATGTCGACGCCAAGCTTGGCGAGCTGCCGGGCTATGTCGAGATGCGATTGGGGTTGTAATTGGGGCGGCGGCGGGGGGAAGGTGTGGGTGTGGGAGTGGAGTTTGATGGGGTTTTTTGAGTTTGATAAGGTTTGATGGGGAGAAACATGGAGTGGGAGACGGAGAGACAGAGTGGGAGTGAGGGAGAGAGGACTGAAATGAGAGACAAAGATGAGAGATGAGAGAGTAGAGATAAATTTTTTTTTTTTTTACAATACTGCTACAGTGCAATTCTATCTTTAGAATTGCACTGTAGCAGTATTGCAAAAAAATTTGCAATAGTTGCCTTTACAATTCTCTGATGTAGATGATTTTGAGGTTGCAAATGCCAAATTTCCCTTAGATATGGCATTAGCATTCCCCAATGCTAATGCTCTAACAGCTTAACAGTTAACATACCGGTTATGAGTAATGAACAAATCATAATTAAATCACCACAGTCAAAATTAGTAAAAGGCAAAAAGAATTATTGCGTAATGTAAAATATTTTATTATCCAAGAAGAGTGGAGAGAAAAATAGGTGCATGATTATCACATTCAAAGTCTCATTTTTTCCACGGAGATATGATTTGTACTCAAAAGTTATTTACGAACATTTCCTACAAATAACGTTAGTAGTAATATAATATAAAGATAATTTGAGGGGGGGCACCATCCACATATGTTGGCGAAGCACTATTTGTTATAAGCATATTAAAGTTCTTACGGTTAGAACCAGATGTCAATGGCAACCCAACTGAGAAGAGTTGAAAAAGAAAGAGAGAGCATTTCAAACTGATTGTCTTTTCCTTGTCTATGAAATTTATTATAGCGGGGATATTTTCAATGAGCGGTCTCTGCACATTTCAAAACTCAGTTTACCTGATATTAGAGGAACTCCCAAGTATATAAAAGGTAGCTAATTAATATCAATATGTTCTTTATCTATAATATGATATATATATATTTTTTTTTAATTAGGAAAGATTTCACATTCCGTTGTTCTTTTCTTCAAGGATGTTGAGAAGACTTGTAGCAAACACAGAAAAATATATAGAGACGGGGACCTATTGGCCTTTGTCCTTTACCTCTGAAATATCCACAGAAATATAATATGTTATTTTTGAAACTATAAGATTTATTTATTTTTGTACTTTTAAACTTCAAAGTTTAATTTGTTATTTTTAAAACTATAAGGGTTTAAAATGAAAAATTTCCAACTAAATTTGTTCATAAATGTAGTGATAATAGAAATATTACAAATAAACTTTATAAATTAATTCAATCTCGAGAACATAATTCAAACATTCATTCATTATATTACTGTTTTAGTGGCATTATTTATTATATTATTATCATGTTAATTTTTAGTTTTTTTAATGGTAAAATTTATCAGATCTTTAATATTTTCGTTTAAAAAAAATCTGGACTCCTTACCAACCATGTCCCTTCCCTCCCTCTCGTCAGTGAGTTTTTATCAAAACAACTGTAGAATAGGAAAAAAGAAAAAAAAAAAAAACTTTGAAAAAAGGAAAACGGATTTCACTTATTCAATGCTAAAAAAATAATATTAAAATAATAAACAAAAACATAAATGAACATGACGTTATTTAATTTAGCATTCCTGCTCAGAGCTAAAAAAATGTATGTATATATTGGACTTGCATTGGCATTGTTAGAGTGGAGTGACCAAAAATATATAATGACTTCAATAGGCTGTGGAGAACTAGACCCAGTCTAACCAACAATCAACCATCCATCCTTGGAAGCCCAGGATTCCCTGTCATATTGGGATTAGGAACTATCCAAAAAAAAAGAGGAACTCTCAGGTGTTAGTTCTCTTTAACTCTTCTCTTCCTAATTTTCTGACAGTGATGTTTCTCTCATCCATTCTCTCTCCAATTTTGTCTGCTCCAGCTTCGTTGTGCACTTTTTTTTTTTGGTTGAGAAGACTATGTTTTGTTTTGTATCGACTAAATCTTGAATTTCGGCTGGAATTTAATAAAATGACATACTAGTTAAAAGAATCATTTAAACCATGAGAACTGGTCACGGTTCTCAGAGTTGTGCAATTGGACTGTGATTCGAATGGCTTCATGCTTTTTTGGTATAGAAAGATTCTTAAGAGTTAAAAGAATCGCATTTAAAAGAGGTCTACGGTTTATCAAAATAATGTTGACTGCAAAGAACACAAACAGAAGAAGAAAGAAAATACGAGTGGCTTAAGCTAATGAAGATGAAGTGTAGTTGGAAAAGTTGTTTCAGGCAGAGAGGCAGAGCATCAGAACAGATTGATGGAAGATTAGCATTTGGGCTTGATATACGACAGTCATGACTGATACGACTTGTAGTTTACAATGTAATGTATATGTAGACACGTGTAATGTACTGATTGGTTGTAAATAAGTAGATCCGTATAATGTGGGATTAGTTAGTTGTTAGTTATCTAGTTTGGTGGTTGTTTTGGTATATAAACACCTCTTGTATTCATAGTTCTTATTTAATGCAATTAACAGAAAATTTCTTCAATCTTGATCTTCTCTCTAGCTTGTTATCAATTTCTCTCTTTCCTAGCTCTATGTTTTCTTATACGTTTAACCCGGTCAAACTGTACAGTCCATTCCTGATCTGAAAACCATGGTGGACAATTATCTTTTAACATTCATTAAAACATATAATCTCAGTTGGGTTCATGAACACAAACCTCAGTCCTATTCCGTAATCATGAATGGGTATAAAAATATTATTTAATAATAAACGATTCATTAACATGGAAAGAGAAATCAAATAAACCTACTGGTATTCATAAGAATAAATTCCTGTACGGAAACCACCAAATTATACTCGATGATGCAATGAATCAAAAATATTCCCTATGGATGCCCAACACAAATAATTTCTGAGTCATAGTTTTTCACTATGCAGTAGTCTACCAAGAAGATATTTTCATTTAACCACACCCATCTTACAAAGAAAGGGAAACA
This sequence comes from Quercus lobata, assembly GCF_001633185.2. NCBI lineage: Eukaryota > Viridiplantae > Streptophyta > Magnoliopsida > Fagales > Fagaceae > Quercus > Quercus lobata. Next base: position 84,100,891 of record NC_044907.1, read on the forward strand.
GTGCCTCAACATTTTGTTCAACTTATTAATAGAACCAAAATGATTCATTTATATAATGACTTTTAATTCACTTGAAGCTTCCAATATACATTTTCTATAGCCAAAAACACGTAATATATCATTTTCCACCAAGACCTTCACTATGTTTACTCAAGACTTAAAAAAATACATAGTCCGAAAATGTACCCACACATAATGGCAATTAATTATTTCTACTACAAACCTTCTATCCAAGTGATGTAAATACATCTGATCAAAAAAAAAAAAAAAATACTCTTTGTCCACCTATGGTTTGCTTAAAAAACATTTTGCTTACTTGCGGTTTTTAAAAATTGGCACATTATCCATCTGAGATTAGCTCCGTTTGTCTTCCGTTACCCGCCTCTATTAGAAACAGGAGTACATTTGTATTTTTATTACCATTTTATGTCTTTCTTCTCTCAAACATAAAAAAACTAAAAAATAAAGGTAGGTTTGGTAAAAATTAAAACCTGACTATCAACTTTTAGATTAACATAAAAGCCAAGAAGCATGTGATCAAGATGCCCAGATTGGTATTCACAGATTTTTGGGTACAATTGTACAAACCCACTACAGACTTAGCCACTGGGTTGAGGAAGTTCGTCAAATGGTACGTTAGTTATTATGGGTTTCAATCAAGGGTAAATAAGGAAAATAGCATCATCAGAAAATGAGCATCCCGCTTGTGTTCTTCGTTCTACTTCTAATCCCTTTTATATTTTGTTTTGGTTCAATTTTATTCTGCCTTTTCATTTCTTTTCTCAAATGTATTTTGTATCAAATTAATTGTCCCATATGCATGCGCGGTTGTTCTTCTAGGTGTAACACACACACACATATATATAGCCAGGCCATCAGCCATAGGATAGGAGATGGAGAGGAAAGAGAAACAAGAACAAGAACAAGTGTAGAAACGTTTGAAATTGGGGGAGGGTTGATCAGGCTGTACTGGTGGTGTAATAATTTCAGTTTTTAATGTGTTAAATTAGAAGATCTAAAAGTTGATACATGAAGAAAAGATGTAAAAGTTAGGTTTTAATTTTTACTAAACATAGCTTTTAGATCTTCTTTTTTCCCTTAATTTTTTAGTTTTTTATGTTTTGAAATAAGAGAGACATAAAAGGGTAGCAAAAATAGAAATTTACTTATGTTTTTAACTTAGATGGATAACGAGAGACAAACGGAGTTAACCTCAAGTAGTTAAAGTGCTAATTTTTTAACCACAAGTAGATAAAGTTTTTTTAGGCAAATTACAAGTGGACAAAGTATAATTTCCACCAAAAAAAAAAAAAAAATGATGTAAATACATTATCAATTATTTAAACATTTCCCTTCTTGTAATCAACCACAATAATTAAGGCCTGAGAACAAGACTCCTTTTTGCTTTCAAACGTTGAGGATTAAAACAATAATACGGTCTTACAAGGACCTATAGTGGCGTTTTTTTTTAGTGGCATTTTCTATAAACGCTGCTATAGGCATATCTATAGTGGCGTTTTAAAAAATAGGTCTATAGTAGCGTTTCATTCAAAGTTCAACTTTATTATAATGATTTTCCAAGATGGAGAACCTCAATGAATACGTTCCAATAGAATTTCATTTAGACAAGCTAAATAGCTTGTCACTGAATTGGCACTTAGCTTTTCATGCACAAAATACTTAGAGATTTGAGGGAAAAAATGTTCAAATTGAAAGGGCATAAGAAAATCATAAGTTGATTTCACTACTAAAATCTTGATTTGTACGTGTGATATTTGATATTTCAAATCTGCAAGGACATAAATTGTGAAAGGTTAGAAACTGTTAACCCTAACTCTTAAATTGCTTTTTTTTTTTTTTTTTGATAGTTAACTCTTAAATTGTTAAATTTGAATTTACCACATCGCTAGGGATTCGAAATATAATATTCTAGTACTTTGGAATAAATGCTTGGCAATGATCCATGGATTTTGAATAAGGTGTGCATTCAAATATCTTACCAACGAATCCAACTTGACATTTCGGATTAGTTTTTTTGTGGTAAGGTGGGAACGAACATTCAAAATTGGGTTGAATTAATGGTGAGTTGGATAGAATGAGTTAGAGAATGTATAAAGAGAATGTATAAGCAATATCACCACCCCACCCCCAACCCCCCCCCCACAAACACAAAAAAAAATATGGCTCGCTACCCATATTCGCCCAATGTCATTTGCTATTGCCTCCAGTTGACGATCTACTAATCTAGGACTAGCTCTGCACAAGTAGGCCGGTATCTCCCTTTGACCTTTGTAAAAGTAGAACTGTATTGAATATTGATTCCTTTATCTCTCTCTTCGGGTAATATATTTGATGATCATGACTAGTCTTGAAATTTGTGCATTGGTGTCTATCTTGTAGGTAGGGGTGTGCAAAAAACCGACGAACCGAACAAACCGACTGAAACCGACCGAACCGTTGCCAAATTTTCGGTTCGGTTTCGGTTCGGTTCGGTTTCGGTTTCATTTTTTAAAAACCGAAATTTTCGGTTTTGGTTTCGGTGTTGGATTTTTTCATCCGAAACCGAACCGAACCGACCGAATATATATATATTTAGGTAACTCTGTTACGTGTCTGATTAGTGGCTTAGTGGTATGCGACGTTGTAGTTTTGCTAGTGATCCCAGGTTCGAGCCTTCGCGTGGGGGCTTGTGTTTTTTTGCTATTTAATTTTTTAAAACCCTAGGGCATGACATAAAGACGGAAATACCCCTCCCATCTTTTATTCTTTTCTTTTCTTTTCTTCAGTTCAGCCGCCCCCTTCCTCAACTCTTTCTCTCAAAATTTTTTTTCTGTCTTTCAAAGAGTTCAGCCCTCAGCCCCTCCTCCTCTCATCGCTCCATGCCTCCACACATCGGCCTTCCTGCACCAGCCTCCACGGCCTCCACACGCTGGTCTCCACACGCCGGCTAATCTTTTCATATTCACGGTGACCCCCTCTCTCTCTTTAGTTTCTCCATAGTTTCCTCTCTCTTTTTTATATTCTGCCATTTTGGGTTTGTTTAATATTGAATCAATGCTATTTTTTCAATTTTTATGTGCAAAGAAAGTTAGGGTTTTGAAAAAACCCATGTGCTTGGTTGTTTATTTTTTCAATTTCTTCTCTCTTTTTTATATTCTGCCATTCTGGGTTTGTTTAATATTGAATCAATGCTATTTTTTCGTGTTAAAAAAAAATGCTATTTTTTCAATTTTTATATGCAAAGAAAGTTAAGGTTTTGAAAAAACCCATGTGCTTTGTTGTTTATTTTTTCAATTTATTCTCTCTTTTTTATATTCTGGGTTTGTTTTTTTTTCTTTGTTTGCCTTCTTAGAAAATAAATGTTAAGGAACCGAAACCGACCGAAAAACCAACCGAAACTGAAACAATCCGAAACCGACAGTTTTTCAACTATTTCGGTCGGTTTCGGATGAGACTTCTAAAAACCGAAAATTTCGGTTTCGGTTGGCTAGATAGAAAAAAACCGACCGAACCGAACCGATTACAGCCCTACTTGTAGGCAATTTAAGTTATATTATTATTTTTTACTTTAAAAATTTGCTATAGTATTTTATTCTTGATTTAATTTTCTAATAGATTTTTTTTTTTAATTTAAATTTGAAAATAGTGATTTGTGATTGTTTCGTACTTTGATAACGGTGAGTCGGGGACACCCAGTTTATGTGATTGTCTCCTATTTATGTGTGCATATAAAAAAATTATAAGATCACAAATCACATAAAAAAATTATAAATTTTTGTCACAATTGTTTATGTGTAGATTGTGACTAGAATTGAAAAAACAAATGTGCTAGGTTTATGGGAAAGTGATAGATAATCAATCATAATTTGTTATGTAAGATAGTTATAACAATAATTGTAGTTTTCTACATGATACTAGAATTATTCATTTGTAATTTATCCAATAACAACAGTCAATAACAATCTATCGTTTAAAATTTGTTGTAAAAGTTTTATAAAACGTATTCCTGACTCAACCACTGGACCTAGTATATTTTAAGTCCTTGTCATTCCTTTTTTTTTTTTTGGTTAGAAACAGTGGTGGCTCTAGGATTTTTTCTAGGAGGATCAATAAGTAGATAAAAATGAATCTTGCAATTTACATGGTTTTCTTATTACAAATTTACTCATAGTACATACTAGCAAGGGAACAAAATATGAGAAGTTCTACATCCACAATACTTCCACAACAAATCTTATGTGATATGTTATTATTGGCTCTAATTTAGACTCATTACTGAAATTACTTATTTTTTTTTTTATCAATAACGATCAGTAACAATTTGTCACTTAGAATTTGTTGTGAAAATATTATGGACATAACATTTCTCATAAAAGGTAAACTATAGTTTCATATGGTATATTATTTCTTAATAAAATAGAAATACTAATTATTCTTATTAAGTTTAAATCTTGGAAACCATTCTATTGCATCTAAATACAATAAAAATATTAATTATGTTGATAAGTGAATTGCAAGCGAGATCTAAATACAATAAACTTTCATCTAATGATTATTTCAAATTTGTTAAGATCTAAATGAGCCATTTCAAAGGTTTAAGATGAACACATTTCTACTTTTTTTTTTAGGATTACTATTTTTTTATCCATAGATTTTAGATCAAATTGGTTTATTTTTAGGTTTTATTGTGTTTAAAAAGATAAAGATATTATTAAGAATATCATATTCAACCTTGTTTTAGCTAGAATTACAAAATTTTTAGGACTAGGATTTTTAATTTTTATTTTAGGAGGGTAAAAAAAAAAAGAATTATATATGATTTTTTTTTTTGGGGGGGGCTAGCTCAAGGGGTTCGTTTGAACCCCCTATGCTGTACCTAAAGCTGTCCATAGGTAGAAATTCTTCGTTTATTTGAAATAAGTTTGAAAATCATCCTTTAGATTTGAACTAACCTTGTGGAGGAAAGCATGAAGTAGATCGGGAGTTTGCAACATACATGCACATGTTAATGTTTATGTTCATATTTATGGTTACTATGGCAGACGCTATGGCGGAGTTGACTCACAAAAACCAAGAGTTAAGAATGGAGATTAATATGAGGAGGCAAACACGCGAAGAACGTGAAGAAGGAGGACAAATGCAGAGTCATGGCGATAGAGAGAATACTGAAATCGAAAGTCAGTTCAGAGGCACCACTTCACGAACGGTACCACACTTGAAAGAAGAAATGGACCAAATGAAGAAGGTCATGGAGGAAATGAAAGAGAATATGAGAAGGGCGAATCTGATAGAAGATTTGATTCACAGAACTGATTCCCCCTTCACGGCTTCCATCAACGGTCACCCTCTACCATCAAAGTTCAAGTTGCCTTCTTTGGATTCGTATGATGGAACACGCGACCCGTTTGATCACATAGCCACTTTCAAGACCACCATGCATCTTCAAGTGGTGCCTAACGAGAAAATGTGTAGAGCCTTCCCTACCACCCTTAAGGGTCCGACGCGAGTTTAGTTTAGTAAAATACCCCCGAATTCAGTAAGTTCTTTTGAAGAGTTAAGCAAGTTGTTCGTTAACAATTTCATTGGGGGACAAAGACACAAGCGTTCCTCGTCCAGCTTGTTGACCATAGAGCAGGGGGAGAACGAGAGCCTTCGGTCATTCATTACCCGTTTCAACAGAGAAACCCTGAGTGTGGACGAAGCAGATGATAAGCTTCTATTGGCGGCCTTCCATAATGGGGTGAATTCGGATTTGTTTATACATAAACTTTATGAAAAAGAACTCCAGTCCATGGCCGAACTTGTCCATTCGGCTTAAAATTTTATGAATGCAGAAGATGCAATCATTGCTAAGAAGAGAAAGAGGTCTGAAAGAGTAGACACAAATCCCAGTCGCCATCCTGGACAAGGCCCTCGTCCAAAGAAGGGACGGACGGAAGATAGGAAAGATCGAGATAATAGGAGGCCAGACCCTTCAACACGGAATCAGCAATATACCCCTTTGAACGTCCCACTTGAGCAGGTCCTTATGCAGATCAAGGATGATCCTTCCTTAAAATGGCCAAAGAAAATGAAGGGAGATCCCAATAAGCGCAATAGGAAAAAGTATTGTCACTTCCATAGGGATCATGGTCATGATACAGACGAGTGTTTCGATTTAAAGTAACAAATTGAAAATCTTATAAGGTAAGGGAAGTTGAGGAGTTTCCTTGGATGAGACCATAAGGACGAGAAACAGAAAGGGAAGATGGAAGAATCATCACGACCACCACTCGGAGAAATAAGAGTCATTATAAGGGGAAGTTCAACTGGCCAGTCGTCCAAGTCCAAGAAAGCATACTTGAAGGTAGTACAGAGCGTCCAACTTTCTGGACGGTCACCAAGAGCAAGGTCCACGGACGAGCAAGCAATTACCTTCACGGACGAAGATGCTGAGAGAATTCATCACCCCCATGATGATGCTCTCATCATCTCATTATTAATTGCTGACTACATAACTAGAAGAGTGCTTGTGGACAACGGAAGCTCGGCAGACATTTTATATTATCCAGCTTTTCAGCAGATGAGGCTAGGACGAGATCAACTCTATTCCGTAAACTCCCTCCTAGTAGGTTTTGGTGGAATGAAGGTGCAACCCGTGGGTACTATTTCTTTATCCGTGGTAGTGGGGGCATACCCACGACAAATCACCAAGGATGTGAACTTCCTTGTCGTAGATTGTCCATCCTCCTATAACGCCATAATTGGAAGACCAACTTTGAATAGTTGGAAGACTGTTACTTATACTTACCACCTATCAGTCAAGTTTCTAACAGAACATAGAGTAGGGCAGGTACAAAGGGACCAACTAGCAGCAAGAGAATGTTACCTGGCCATGTTGGCCATGGACGAATAAGTTCAAGCCATGAATATTGAAGAAAAGAGAGTTGTAGCAGAGCCTATCGAAACATTGGAAGATATTTCCTTGGATGAAGATAACCCTGAGAGGTGTACCAGGGTCAGAGTAGATCTAGAAGAGAAGCTTAAGAAGAACCTCGTCTAGTTTTTGAAGAAAAATATTGATGTGTTTGCTTGGAGTCATGAGGACATGCCAGGTATAGACCCTAGTGTCATTACCCACCGTTTGAATGTATGTCCTTCCTCCAAGCCTATGCGACAAAAGAAGAGGGCGTTTGCCCCTGAGAGAGATGGTGCAATCAAAGACGAGGTTCAAAAGCTGATGGTGGCGAAGTTTATTCGGGAAGTATACTACCCGGATTGGTTGGCCAATGTAGTGATGGTCAAAAAGGTGAATGACAAATGGAGAATGTGCGTAGATTTCACTGTCTTGAACAAGGCTTGTCCCAAGGATAGTTATCCGCTACCACGCATTGACCAGTTGGTAGACTCAACTGCGGGCCACAAGTTGCTTAACTTCATGGATGCATTTTCTGGATACAATCAGATAAGGATGGACGAGGCAGACCAAGAGAAGACATGCTTTGTCACCAGCCAAGGCTTATTCTGCTATGAGGTGATGCCATTTGGCTTAAGGAACGCAGGGGCGACATATCAGAGGTTGGTCAACCACATGTTTTGTCCACAGATTGGGCAGAATGTAGAAGTCTATGTAGATGACATGCTAGTGAAGAGTCAGGACGAGGGAAGGCATCTGGACGACCTGCAGGAAACATTTGACACACTGAGACAGTGTCACATGAAGCTGAATCCTAGCAAATGTGCTTTTGGGGTATCATCAGGGAAATTCCTTGGCTTTATGGTCTCCCACAGGAGAATTGAAGTGAATCCTGATAAAATTCAAGTAATACCAAAGAAATCTAATCCGTTATTGGACGAGTTGCCGCACTCAACAGGTTTGTCTCTAAAGCCACTGAAAAATGTTTGCCATTTTTTAAGGTTCTTAAAAAAGCATTCGAATGGACCGACGAGTGTCAGAAAGCTTTCGAAGATTTGAAGGCATACCTTACCATGGCACTGCTACTAAGTCCGTCAGTGGTAGGAGAGGAGTTATATTTATACCTAGCAGTAACCCCGCATGCCGTGAGCTTAGCATTGATAAGAGAAGAAGATAGAGTGCAAAGACCTGTGTATTATACGAGCAAGGCATTGAGGGGAGCGGAAGGACGGTATCCACAAATGGAAAAATTAGCCTTCGCATTGATCACCGCTTCTAGGAAGCTGAGGCATTATTTCCAAACACATGTCATTAATGTCATGACAGATCATCCGCTCAAGAAGGCAATGAATAGACTGGAAGCTGCAGGACGATTAATCTAGTGGGCTGTAGAGCTTAGCAAGTTTGACATTAGTTATCAATCGAGGCATGCCATAAAAGTTCAAGCACTAGCAGATTTCATTGCGGAGTTTACCCCAAGTCATGATGAGACAGAAGACAGTAAGAGATGAGTCATCAATGTGGATGGTTCGTTTACATGGCATGTAGGTGGAATCGGTGTGGTCTTACAATCCCCAGAAGGAGACAAACTAAAACATAAAGTCCATCTACAGTACCAAGCGACTATTAATGAAGTCGAGTATGAAGTCCTTCTCAAAGGGCTAGAATTGGCTAAGTCTATGGAAGCCAAGTCCATACTCATCCTGGGGGATTCCCAATTGATCATGGGGCAAGTAAATGGGATGTATGAAGCGAAGGAAGAACGGATGAAGAAATACCTTAGTAGGGTGATGCGCCTTGTGAAAGGATTTGAAAAAGCTGACTTCGATCAAATCCCAACGGAGGAGAACGTGGAAGCTGATGACATAGCAAAAGAAGCCTCAGCAAATGAACCAGTGGACGAATCTGATGAAGTTCAGTATATGCCAAGTATAGATGTCCCGGAAGTACAACAAGTGGACAACAGAGGAAATTGGATGGCCCCGATTATATCATACTTAAAAGACGGACGACTACCAGAAGAGAAGGACGAAGCCAGGAAGTTGAGGGTGAGATCGGCTAGATACGTCCTTATGAATGAAGTGCTATACAAGAGGGGTTTTTCTCAACCTTATCTTAGGTGCTTAGCTTCGGACAAAGCAAACTATGTATTGAGAGAAGTTCACGAAGGAGCATATGGCAATTATTCAGGAGCCAGATCACTTGTCCACAAGGTTGTTTGCGCAGGGTATTACTGGCCAAACATGCAAGCTAATGCTAAAGCGTACGTTAAGGTTTGCGACCAGTGCCAACAGTTTAGTAATGTCCCCAGACAACCGTCAGAATACCTCACCCCGATGGTGGCACCGTGGCCCTTTGCACAATGGGGACTAGACATTTTGGATCCCTTCCTTCTGGGTACAAGGCAGATGAAGTTTCTAGTGGTGGGTATCGATTATTTCACCAAATGGGTGGAAACTGAACCATTAGCAAATATCACACAACAGAATGTGAAAAATTTCGTATGGAAGAACATTGTATGTAGATTTGGAGTGCCGAAGGTATTGGTGTCTGACAACGGACGACAATTTGACAATGCACTCTTCAGAGAATTTTGTTTACACTTTGGAATTCAAAACCATTATTCCTTGCTTGCACATCCCCAAGCCAATGGCCAAGCTGAAGTTGCAAACCGATCCTTATTGAAAATCATCAAGACTCGGCTTGAGGGGCAAAGAGAGTATGGCCAGATGAATTACCAGGAGTTTTATGGGCGTACAGGACCACAGTGAGAACCCCTATAGGGGAGACTCTTTTCAAGCCAGCCTATGGAAGCAACGCAGTTATACCTGCAAAAGTACACATGGTCAATCACAGGGTGATGATGTATTAAGACAAGGATAATGAAGAGCAACTCCGTCTGAACCTCGATTTAATATACGAGGTAAGGGTAGACGTAAAATAGAGGGCAGAGAAATACAAGAACCTCATGGCTAGGCAGTATGATGCGACGGTGAAGCCAAGGCGTTTCAACATAGGAGACCTCGTCCTGAGAAAGGTCTCTTTGTTAACCAAAAACCCAGCACATGGGAAGTTGGGCCCAAATTGGGAAGGATCCTATAGAGTTATTAACTGTAAAAGGCAAGGATCCTACTACCTGGAGGCCTTGGACGGGAGAAAGCTGGAACATCCTTGGAATGTGGAGCACCTGAGAAGGTACTATCAGTTAAAGTGAACCTATGGATGAGTTTGGACCTTGTCTGTCTACTTACGTTCTACTTATGTTTAATTGTTCTACTTATGTTTAATGTTGTTTGTGTTGGAAGCTTGAAACTACTACCTTATTATTTATTATGGTTGTGTCATGGTTATGGACGAAGTTATGAAGTTTGTACTTGTTAAATAAAAAGGCATCAGTATGTATGTGCCTTATCTGTAAACAATATTTATGTTATATATAAAATGTTGTGTGAATTTTACATCTCCATGATATTTTCGTCCAAGCCAATCCACAAGGGAATTAAAAGATTCAAGACGAGTAAATTCTCTGGACGCAGAGATGTAACGTCTAAATTTTCCTGAGTAAAACAAGGAAAAAACCGTAGATACACTCGTCCAACACATGGATGAGGAAAAGTCTTAAATGGTATTTTCGTCCAAGTTAAGGGCGAAAATCAAAAGCCAACTGAAACAATCCAAACTCTGGACGAGAGAAAAAGTTAGGCAAAATAAATTGGATGGTATGTAAAATCAGCTTGTAAGTCTTAAGATGAATAAAGCTGGATAAAAATACTACCTGCAAAGACGAGTTAGACCAACATAATATGAAGAATATATATTTTCACCATGGACGAGCCAAAGCTGGAGTTAAATTAAATAGCATAGCAGCACTCGTTCATGCAAAGAAAATGAAACTTCATTCATTCAAAGGGTGGACGTCCCACGTCTAAAAACCCTTGTTTTGTCCAAAAAACTGAAATGATTGTTTAAAAAAAAAAAAAAGGAAGAACCTGTCCTAAAACCATGGACGAGGTTAGTGTATTCTGGTTACATAAGAAGGTCCTAAAACAAAGGACCAAACAAAAACTAAATAAAAAGAAAACAAAGAAAGATTGCTGTGTAAAGGTCTCGTCCTTAAGCAGAGGGAGCATTGGCATTGGAGTCGTCTTGAATTGGCTGAGTGCTGGCATCGTCCTCCACATTGACGTCATCAGAGCTGGTCTGAATATGAGAGTTGGTGGCAGTAGCAAGGTTAAGTTTGATTGAGCTAAAGTCAACTTCAGGGAAGTTCTCAATACCGTCCATTTTGAAATCCTCAAAACCAACTGCATAGTTACGATCCAAGGTGTCCATATACACTTTGGACGACTTGAATTCAGCCACAACATCCTCTTTTGCCTTGGAGAGACGAGCACTTAGCTCATTTTTCATTTTTTGCAAATGGTCTATACGGGTATCCTTCTCCAGGGCATCAGTCTTTAGCTCCTCGATTAGCTTATTATGCTCAATGACTTCCTCCTTAACTTTTGTAGCAGCCCCAGCCCATTTTTTGCAGTCAGCATTCACCTTTTGAATCCTCGTCTCCAACAAGACCTTCGTCTTGTCCGGTTCTGTTGCCTGTCTGGACGCTGCTATAAACTTTGACATGGCTTATGAATAGATAAAAGAACATAGGATGGTTAAATGAAGAAAAGTTGTCAACTGAACAAGGACGAGAAATGAATATTAACATACCTTAAAGAGGTCATGAACGCCAGAATGCTCAAATTCCTTTAAGCCCATGTTATAGCACATGTTTATGTCTTCGTCCAGGACAGCCAACTGAAAACGTTCCCAAGCTAGATCCTCATTTTCAATGATGTTCGTTGAGGGCTGGGACGAGCCAGGCGTAGTTGACTTGGACAAAGGAGTTATGGACAGAGGAGTCTTGGACGGAGTGGACTTAACAGGAGTGGACGAATCCACATTAACCACCTGGATGGAAGGTTGAGACTGTGGAGGTTTGGACTTAACCACTTTGGACGAACCCTGCTTTACTGTCTTGTCTCGACGGCTGGGGAGCCCTTCTAAATCAATGTTCTTTGGCAAGAACTTTCTTTTATCCCCAGCCGTAGGGCGTGCCTAAACCTCAGGATGATCCTGGGTCTGAGCCTCAGGACGTTTTCCCTCACCTACAACTTCTTTCCCTTTGTTTTTTTTTCATTGTTGACATTCCTAAGACGAGATAATAAACAGATCAGGAATGTATAATATTAATAAAATAAAATAAAAAAAAAAACCTTAGCTTAAAGCTTACTTTTGCGCACAGTAACCTTGTGTGCAATGGCTTCGTCTGACGGCTCAGGACCTAAACCCCACTTGGCAAGATGTCTAAGAGTGACAAGAGAATGAAAGCTCCTGTCTGTATGAAGACGAGCCCTGTGGACGCAACCACGATGAAATTTGCTCAAAGACGGATGCTTGACAGTTACAACACAATGAGTGAACATAGGTTAGAAATTGTAAACAGATCAAATAGAAAGAGACGGATAAAAATAAACAAGGGGAAGGGACGTACCTTCTGGACGAAGGTTCCCTAAGTCCCTAGTATAAGGAGGAAAGGGATCCCTGCCAATGTCCACAGGGTTCCCTGCCCAGAAGCCTGAAATAAAGATGAATTCCGTCTTCCACTTTCTATCAGACGAAGCTAGGGACTTGATTAACCTACAATCATTTCCCCTAGCAGTGAACTGGTAAAAACCCTCAGACTGACTTATTCCAGAAGGTTTATAACAATAAAAGAACTCGTCCACAGTAAAAGGACGATCCCCACCAAAAACTTCCTTCCACAAAATTTGCATGGAGATAACTAATCTCCACGCGTTAGGATTAAATTGACAAACACCAAAACCTAACCTAACTAACAGCTCTCTAGCAAAGACATTTAAAGGAAACCTAAGACCACCCAGGAAGTAAGATTCATAGACGCCTATTCCAAAACGTGGATCACAGCACCACTCTCCACGAACGGGTAGCCTAGGGTTCAAATCGTCCGGAATTTGATACCAAGATTTAAGACTCTTTAATCTTTGTTCATCCGTCTTAGAATGAACGCCTATTGCACAACTAAAGATGGTCTCCTCCTCGTCCGTCGGATTGGACAAAGGCGCGTTGGACGGAGAGCCAGCTTGAGAGCCAAAAGCTCTTCTAATTCGTTCCTGGACGACTTCAATAGGGAACCCAGGGGCCCTAGAAGAATAATTCTCGTCTGTACTTCCTCCACTACTGTCACTAGCACTGCTAGAACTACTACTGTCCTCGTAATACTCGTCTATAGCCTTATCAAGGCTATCAGTGGACGAAGAAGCAACATACATTTTTGACAAGAAGCTTAGAACCTAAAGACGGAGAGAAGAAGAATACCTGGCTCTAGACGCGAAGGAACTCCTAGACGAGGCTCTAGATGATGGATGTCAAGGCAGAAAATCTCTGAAATGAGAAGGGTTAAGGGAGGCATTCCACTATTTATAGGATGCTGACCTGGGCATTTGAAACGACTCTACCAATACAAAAATGACACGTGTTATCTACCTCGGAAAGCTAATCGACGAGATCAGTCGCCAATAAAAAAAATGACACGTGGTGCATTGATTTATTAACCAATTATATACGTCCAAGGACGTGTCGGCAGTTCACCCAACTCATTGGACGACCCACATGGACGAGGGGGCAACTGATGGTGTCATAAAAAACATCTAACTCCATAACTCGTCCATATGTCTCGTCCAATGAAAGGCAAGCTACGACAAACCAAACAGGCGAAGTGATCGTTCCAAGCGTCCTGGATAACCTCGTCCATCCAGACCCCATGGGAATCTTACCCATCATCATTCGGGCAAGGGCAAGCCGTCTAAGATGGTCTCGTCTGTCTTTAATAAAAGATGGACGAGTTCACCATGGAACGGCCCGTCCAACCTAGGTAACTTCCATAACGGTTATGAAAGTTACCCCCAATTCTCCGGACTCCTCGACATTGGGAACAGTTATTAAACAGATAACCGTTCCACATATACTATATAAGGATTCTTCGATGAAGGGTAAGGCATTCAGACATTTTTATTTAAGAAAATACTCCTTCCTTACAGAGAATTCAAAGTTCACTAACTTCACCATCGGATGACTTTTGGCCGGTCTCCACCGGTCTTCTCTGACTCAATGTTCTTGTTTACAGGATATAGCCCAAAGATCATCATTGTTCAAGACTTGTCAACCTACTGGTATTCAAGGAGTTATCATAGTTCAATGAAAAAAATTCTCCCAAGTTACTTGAATACCCTCCTCATTTATTTATTTAAAGTAATGCTAGGTAAAGATTAGGGGTAATTTACAAAATTGAGAAATCAGTAACTAACTTTCCAAATTCTCTTAATATATTGAGATTTTTATGTATTTATTTCAAATTTAAATAATAACAAAAATAACAACATACTTACGTTAATGTTATAAAACAATTATGTTTATGTTTATTATGCTTTTATTAAAAATGTTATATCTAAAATAATAATAATTCGTTTGATGTGTTTGTAGCTTGTTCATAATTTTTAAACTATATATGAAATATAAATAATAAATGAGAGTTTAAGGTTTAATTTAAATAACGAAGGCTATAGTTCAAGTTTAGTATATTTTATTTTGTCTTGTGCCATTGTTTAAATAATTTACATGATACTTCAACCCATATGATAGTACTTTTTATCTCCACCACATCTCCTCTAAATAAAAAATAAAAATAAAAATCAAATGATAGTTTTGTGCAACATTTTCGCCTTTATATACAAATTAGTCTTCTGCTATAACCTCATTAGAGTAATATAACATTTTCACTTTTGTTTATTGGAGAGATTGGCAAATACAAAAAATTTGAATAATTTTGTAAGCACGTTGGATTGCACCAAATATCAATGGAAATCCGACATAGTAGAGTTAAAAAAGAAAGAGAGACTGGATTGCGGCTTAGCTCTAATTTGCCATTAAATGATAATCTTTGCATGTCCAAAAATATATTCTAGTAGGGAGTTTTTCAAGGAGGGTCTTTACATTTCAAAACTCACTATAATAGGTAGCTAACCTATTATGTTTCTATAATAATATATATTGTGAGAGAGAACTCAAATTAAACAAAACTTAGTACAATGTCTTGGATAGGTAACACCTCTAGCGTCAGCCAATAACTAATACATAATACATGAAAGAGGATGTGAACACAAAACAGAACTAACCTATTATGTTTCTATAATATCATTTTTGATAGTTAGGGAAGAACTTGAGTAGAACACCTCACTTTTTCTTATATTGGCAACAAGTCTAGTACCTAAGAGGCTGTTTGGATTGGGATAAAATTGAGTTATATAACTCAATTTCCATCACCCACAAAAAATTTAAAAAAAAAATTGTTTGGGAAAATTTTTGAGTGTTGTTTTCATCATCCAAAACTCAAAAAATTGAGTTGAGTGATGACAACTGAAAACACATTTTTTGTATTTTTAGATTATGGAATATGAGTTATAGTGGCAAAGTTGTTAAAAAACCAAACTTGTGGGATCTACTCTCCTTGCTTGTCTCTATCAAGTTAGACTCACTCTCCTCACCAACAACATTTTTCTCTCTCTCTTCTTCTTTCTTTCTTCCTCTTCTTACCTTTTCTTTCTTTCTTTCTTTCTTTCTTCTTCAGACCCACTCCAAGCCTTTTTTTTTTTTTTCTTTCCTCGTCTTCTTCTTTCTTTTCTTTATTCTTCAAACCCACTCCTCCACCAATGTTTTTTTTTTCTTCTTATTCTTTCTTTTTCTTTCTTTCTTTCTTCTTTAGACCCACTCAACAATGTTCATCCACATATAAATCTATACCTAGAAATAGAAATCCACTCCTTATTTTTGTGATTTTGGTTTTCGATCTAAGGATTCCTGGGTTTGGGTTTAGGTTTTCAGTGTTTATGGGTTTAGGTTTGGCAATTTTGGATTGCTGATCTAAAGATTTTATGTTGATGGGTTTGGGTTTTTTGTGTTTGTGGTTATGGTTTGAAGCTTGGGTTGTGACAGAGGTGGGTTTGTGTGGCTGATGGAGAGATTTTTCTAGTGTCTTTTTGGGTTATGTAGGGTAGGGATTTTGTTTGAAGCTTTCTTGGAAACCTTTGGCTTTGTTTAGAGGGTTTTCTTGTATCTATAAAAAATGGGAAAATGGAGGATTTTTCTAGGTGATTTTTGGGTTTGGAATTGAAGGGAGTGTTGATATTGTTGCAAAGGGTAGAAGGCAAGAATCTTGGAGTTGGAATGAAAGGAAATTTTGATGTTACTGTGATGGGAATAAGGGTAGCAGAGACACTAGGATTTGCCAAGGCATGGGGAAACTTTTTTGCGGTTGTGCTCACAAGAGGTTGCTGATTTTTTTCTATTGTGAATAGTAAAACCGTGGTTGAACCTGTTGGCATGATTCCTTGGCAGATTGTGCAGTATTGCTCACCTTGAGGGCATCTAATTTTTATGGGAAACTCTGGATTTCTGAATTTTATGGAAGAATATGAAAGTGGAGGAAGAGTAGAAATGAGAACATGGGTAGGAACCAAGCAATTCTGTTTACTGTTAGTGGGGTGGGCTCCACCACTTTGGCAAAAAGTGGAGTTATAAGCTGAGATATGTAACTCGATTTTGTAACCAAACAAAAGTTTTGGAGTTTTTGAGTTATAGTGGGAATTGAGTTAAGAGTATAGGTTTTGAGTTTGAGTTATGAGTTTTGAGCTTTGAAAACTGAGTCATGACCAATCCAAACGAGAAGTCTCCTTTAATAGATTGGAGGTTAGTTGCTACATGCATTGTCCAAACATATATTTAGGATGATACCTAAAGATTTCGCACTCCATTGTTCTTTTCTTCAAGTATCTTGGGAAGACCCCAGTAACAAACACAAAAAAGATATATAGAGACAAGGATCTCCATGCCTTTGTCCCTTCCTTCCTTTGAAATATCCACAAAAAGATAACTTGTTATTTTTGAAATTATAAGATTTAGTTTGTTATTTTTTGAAAATATCAAACTTCAATTTGTTACTTTTAAACTATAGGGTTAAATTTTATACACTCCAAAATTCTAGGGTGTATAATTAAAAAAAAAATTATATAAATTTGTTCAAGAATTTGAGTGATGCTAGATATCATATATAAACCTGACAAATTGAAATGTTACCAAATACCAATCACATAAAAATAGTTCAAAATATTCATTCATTGTACTATTGTTTAAGGGGCATTAATTATATTATTAATACCTTAGTTTGTTAATATTTTATGGTTTATAAAATTTATCATATCTTTAACATTTTCCCTTTTGAAGATATTGGGACTCCTTACCAACCCATGCTACGTCAATGAGTCTTTAATCACAACAACAACAACAGAAAAAAAAAAAAAAAAAAAAAAAAAAAAAAAAAAAAAAAAAAAAAAAAAAAAAAAAAAAAACGATTACTTTGAATAGTGGAGAACAAACTCAATGCATTGTCCAATGCTGAAAATAATAATAATAATAAACAAAAGAAAACTAAACTCTCATGGAATTATTTTAGCTTTTCCAGCACAGAGCTAAAAAAATGTGTGTATATATATATATATATATATTTTTTTTTTTTTGAAGCCGTGTATATATATTAGACCTACATGGGCATTGCTAGAGCTGAGTGACCTAAAATATATGACTAAAGAAAACTGGCGAAATATATTTCAGTAGACTTGGTCAGCAAATTGTTTGATTTGGTCTACGAAGTTTGTAAAGAATTTAAGAGCCGAAGTATAGAAGTTGAAGAAATTAGATGTGAACTGAAGTATATTCGAAGGCCAAGCACAACCATGTCCTAAGGAACGTAGCTAGGGGCATAGATAATGTAGGAATATGAGATCAGTGGTTAGTATTGGCCCATTGTTGTTAGGATATGGGTCTAGCCCAATAGCAATATTAATTATAGGGATAGAGGATCGGTGCTCGGTAATGGCCTATTGTTATTGGACTGGGCTCAGCCCAGTATCAGTGAGTGGGTTGGGGATGACTGTATGGGGTAACAACCAATACTCAGATCGATCCCCAAATGCTGTTAGTGCCTTTGGGGAATCCGTTGCTGTGTGTCAATCGGCTTTAGGTGCAATTTACTAGGATTCTGGACATAAATGAGGACCATGTGGGAAGAGATAGAAAGGTAATCATTTAGGTCCCTACTAAGGGGAGACTATGAAAGGGGAGGGAGGATGGATGAGAGGGGGTTGATTGGTAAAAATTGGGGTGTAAGAAATAGGAGTGAATGTGAGAGGAAAGATGCCAGGGAAGAGAGGTAATTAAGCATGAGAGGTATAAGGGTTATACAGTTGGGCTGTCAAGGCAGCATTTGAAGCTAGCCATAGTAGGAGCTTAGTGATACCCACTAACAAATAAATTGGGAGGGATTGTTTGGGAGCCCAATCCTTGCACAGGAAGTACCACCGGGTTTAGGTACCACAGAAGATGTCCAAGAGAGTCATGAATTGATCCATGCAAAGTGATCAATACCTTAAAAAGCTTTGGTATAGATTTAAAATCAAAACTCAACGTGCTTGGGGTAAGATTAAGTCAGAGCTTAGAATGATCAGGGCAACACTCAAGCATATATATTCATGAATTACAGATGAAATATGATAATAGAGAACATAGATATCGAGCAGCAACACAAGTTGTTAGAAGATTTGCTGATTTTAATTGCAATTGGGGAGGCTTTCTAGTTTTAGGTACGATGTACTTATAGTTTTTGTTTTTTGTTTGTGTGTTTTTATGTAAAAGAAGAAGACGGGTAGAAGTATTAGGGTTTTGTTGGATGCCTAGTATATGCAAACTACTCATTTTAGAATGGATAGATACAATTTTCTTTAAGAACCCTAGAGATCGTATTCCCTATAGGAAAGGAAAAAATGAAAAGATACCTTTTCATTTTAGTTGTTGAAGCCCATGTTTTTTTGAACATGACCTCTTATCGTATTTAAACATGCTTAAATCTGCATTGAGTTGAGTTGAAAAAGTATTAGATCTACAGAAGCATTGTTAGAGCTCAGAAATATGTGACCTGAGAGAAATGAATGTCCAGCCAACTCAAATGAAATGATATGTTCCGTGGAGTAAAAAGGGAGCTAGGAAACTTTTTTTTTTTTTTTTTAATTATAAATTTGATTGAATTTATCAAGCATGATATTCAAAACCAAAAGTTTCCATATATGTTTAACAGGGAAAAGAAAATACTCCAACCAATGTAGTAAATTATATGAAGGGACTAGATTCCTTTCTAAATGCATCTACCAGTTAATTTTATTGCCAACACTTCTTACAATTTTATTTGTAAAAAGAGTTTTCAAAGTTTAAATTGATATAATATTACCATATATCAATTAAGCCTCAAGAGTCAAGACTGAACACGTTGATTTACTATATTATTAATTGAATTGGGGAAAACTTGAATACAAAAAATTAATTAATAATTTTGCTTTAAAGAGTCAAAATAATGAATTTTAAATAAAAGAAATACAATATATGAAGTTATGTATAATATATAATTGTTTCTTTTATATACTTTTTGGAGGATGGAGAAGAAAAGTAGGACAAAAGATTTTACATGGCATGACCCTCGGCTGGTGGCCCATTTCATTGGGGAAGCTGAGGTTGTGGGTATTGAAGATTCCAGAGATAAAGTGATGCACCTCAACTCACTACAATTGCAATCATAGGCACGGTTGGCCTTGGCAAGACCACTCTTGCCAGGAAAGCTCTAAAAGTATGAGAAAAATTTTGTTCTTCAGCTATCACGATCTGCCTTACTACATAAAATCCTGTTTCTTATACTTAGCCATCAAATCCTTCAGCGTATAGCTGAAGGATTTGTAAAGGAAGAGAAAGGTATGACTCAGGAGAAGGTTGCAAATAAATACTTATCTGAGCTCATACGTAGAAGCTTGGTTCAAGTTTCAACAAAAAATGTTGATGGGAAAGCTAAACGTTGCCATATCCATGATCTGATGCGTGAGTTCATCCTTGCAAAGCTGCTGAGTTAAATTTTTGTCATGTTTTAGGCAAAGAGAACACGAGTTTCCTTGGAAAAAGTGGGTGCTTATCAATTAACAATTGTAGTGATAATGAGATCTCTAAAGTTTGGGATACTCATAGTCATGAAAACAACACAAATATGCTAGATGTTTCGCAAAAATATATATATCCCCTCTCCATTATTTTCTTTGATACTCGAGACGGAAATAAGCTGGGAGAAGTTATTGTGAACTTTCTTCAGAAAGGCATTACAAGTGGGCACTTTTTGATGTTACAGTTTCTAGATCTTGAAGATGTATACATGCCTCGGCTGCCCAACAGCATAGGAGAGTTGATCCATCTGATATATCTAGGCTTAAGGCGGACTTATCTAAAAGCCATACCATCATGAATTGGCAACTTACTTTACTGATCCTCCAAACGCTTGATCTAAAGCGTACTTATGTATCGACGCTTCCTAGATCAACAAAAAACCTGCGAAAACTTAGACACCTGTACATTCTTAGAAATAAAATTACGCGTCAACTAAGTGACAATTCCATGAAGAATCTCGAGACCTTGATGGAGGTATTTCTAGATAATGACAGTCCTCTTATGGATAGCCTGCACAAGTTGATCAACCCTAGAAAATTGCAATTAGTACTTAATTTTGAACTCGTCACAACGAAGAGCATGTTGGGAAACTATAAATTACCTTCAATGTTTGAAGTTGGTATCACTTGAAGGGTATCTAAAGTTGGAGCCTTTGTCAGGCCTTGAAAATCTCTCTCGCCTACATTTGTCTGGAATGATAGATAATTCACTCGTCTTTGACTTTACTATTGGACTACTACAAAATCTGACTCACCTTAAACTGGAGTACTCTAGACTTTCAGATGATCCAATGCCAGCATTACAGAAGCTTCACAACCTTAAATCACTCAATCTCTACACTCTTTCTTATACAGGAAAAGCATGGTTTGCTACATGGGAGGCTTTCCGCAGCTTCTACATATGAAATTGTGGGGTTTAGAGCATTTCGAAGAGTTGAATGTGGAGGAGGAACAAGCAATGCAAAAGCTTGTGGAGTTTGAGATTTAGCCATTTTTTAAACCAAATCTTAAGAAGAAAAATTTACACTGCACCTTGTAACAGATTCTCGGCTCCATTACTCGCCAGTCCTTGAGAATTTTAGTGGTGTTGGACGGAAATCAGACACGTCTTTTGTAGATGACAACACAAATTTCTATTTTCTTCAACTTGTGGGTAGTTTGTATTCTTTTTCATTTGTTGCTCGCCATTTACATGACTAGAATTCCTTTTGTTTTCTTTTTTTGTGTTCCTTTTTGTCTTTTCCGGACTGATGTATCTGTATAGTTTATTTTGTACTCATTTTTTGTATTACGTTTAAGGAATTCGCTTCAATTCTATTCCATGCCATTAGGAACTAAAATTTTTGGAGTTAATATAATTAAGAACATGAACCTATTACTTAAGTAAATTAGTGGAGGGTCCACGCGATACGCGGATAATATTATAAACAGTAATATGAGAAAGTTAAAGTAGAATATTGAATATATACTTGAGTAATAACATTAATTAACCCCTTTTTATCAGCTCAAAAAAAAAAAAAAATTGCAGTTAAATTTTCATTTAGAATTGCTTGATATAACATTTATCTCGACTTCACAAATTGCATGTATGTTGGTGACTTTAATAAAACAAAACTCACCTGTAGTTAAATAGTTGCAACACAAATTGTCCTTTGACCCAAATAAATTGTAGTTACATGCTACATCAATACAATTCAACCTACGCAACATTTTATCCTCCACTATGCAAATGACTTCAATAAAACAAAAGGAAAGCACCAACTCACTTTTAGTTAAATAGGGGCAGCACTAATCACTAAACAAAAAAGAGTTGGACTTAGGAAAGCACTAATTACATATGCTACTTGTGATTAGCTTTCAATGTTTTAAAGCACCAAGCACTACCCTAGGCAATTTATCTGTACAAAAACAAAATGAGGCATATCATTGATATAAACATTATGGAAAAAATGACTAAACTTTTCACAATAATTGAAAAAAAAAAATATTGAACAAAACTAAAACCAATAAAAGGAAATTAAAAACCTTGGTATCGAAGACATGTAGCTCATCAATATCCTCTGCTCATGAATTATCATCATTTATGCTTAGCTTGCACATTTTTAAAAAACGGATCTTCTTCCCCATGAAATATCCATTCGGTGTAATCCAAATCAATTCTATTCAAAATCAAATGAGTCTCCACTGCATCTACATGGTGATAAAATCGATTTGTGCACTTACGACATGGACACTTTATCCTATCAAGTCGATCCGCATGACCACGTGCCATGTTAATAAACTGCTTAACACCTTCGATATATCGTTTACTAGCTCTATCAGTTTCGTGCATCCAACTTTTATCCATTTTAATGTGCCTATCATAAGTTCAACAAACACATTTTTACTTGATCGAGATGAAGTGAGTCAATTAGTTAAACAAGTAATCTAAGAATTGAACTTAGTAAGGTATTCTAATGCACCATTTTAGAGAATTTTCCATCATTCAAGTATTATCAACAAGAAAGTTTACAGACATTAATTTTTCATGTAGTAACAATTAAAACGATTAACAAGGTTATTAAAAAGCTAAAGGATAATTTATAGATATAATAGAAGTGAACTACTTACCAAGTATAACCCAACTTTTTTACAAGGCTGCTACCTCTTGTAAAGTAGCCTGCTTAATAGGAATACTAGCAATAGCTTTAAGTTCAATACTAATCAGAGCATCAAATGAAAAGAGTGGGACAAAATAAAGGATAGAGAACTTGTGCAGCTGTGCTTGATATAGATACTCTATGGTAGGTCCAAAAACTCAACAGTGGGTTAAAAATATAGCATTTTTTAAAAGAAAAAATTAAAATAATATAAGATGAAATGACTTGAGGATGTTGTTGTTCAATTAAAGTTCTTATTGGAAAATAATGAAATTGATTATTTGTTACTTAATCATTATCTAGAGGTGCATCTCAGATAATAACAGATGGAATTTGACTAAGCAATGAGAAGTAAAAATGATTGATGAGGTTTAGAATTTTTGGACCACAAAATTTTCAATTCAAACTTACCCAAAACGAGAGGTGTTATAAAAACTACTGAGTATCCCAACCCAGCGCATAAGTGGATTTCAAACAAATTAAAATAAAATTATATACTAGTTACCATACAATGCTCTAGTTAATTAATTTATTTGTGACTTTGGATCATATTTTACACATATAGGAAAAAAGTAGTAGCACCATAAATGATTTCTTTTATAGAATTAATGCACATGTGGTAACAAAGTTCTAGCACCAAGAAAATTATTTCTTTAATAGAATTAATTTTATGAGAGAGATGTCATGCCAGATTGAGATGGTCAAGATGAAGGTAACGGAAAGAATGAGGTTGGGTATGGCTGAAAAATGTTGTAGATGTCAATGCTAGGCCCTCAACGTATAAATTTTGAGCTAATGATCCCCTAACATATTAGTATGTCACTGTTTTAGATTGTCGTGTAGGTGTGAATTAATTAGAGGAACTAATATAAAAAGAGGATATATCCAATTACTTATATAATAAAATTATAAAATTCTTAAGTACTCTTAAAACATGGAAAAATTGTACTCCATCCTCTCATGGTCATGGTAAACCCTACCATGAATTAAATGATACTAAGAAGCACAATTTTCTGTCATTTGAGAATACCTAAACATTACTTCACACAAATATACAAAAACAATTGAAAGTGCACTTATTAATTATCCGGGTCAGCCTTGGTATGCTTTTCTTTCCAATAGTCACAATATATATACATTAAAACACATTCAGATCTAAAAAACGTGTTTCTTTTTATAAATACTTATGGACTAAAACATCAACTTCTGGAGTTTCTTGAAATTTCCACACAGTAATTAATACAAACACATTTTAAAGGGCCCGTCAAACAATTTTTTATTTTTATATTTTTCGGGTGCAATTGTCAAACTACTTTGCTTACAGAAAAGTATGAGAAGCCAATATCAGGCAAAAAGCTTTTGGAATGGAAGAAAACATAATTTAAAATGAAAATCTTAGAACCATGTTGATGGCTTCTGAAAAGAAGATAATCGCCATGCATTAAATATATAAACTATGATCATATGTTATGATTTGGCTATGTTGATGGCTTTTTGGATGAAAGAGATCTACAACAAATAGGATAAAATACCATATAACAAGGATGATGGAAGAGCCAAAATAGTACCTTTCAAGAATGAGAGCAGGAGGAGGCTGAGCAGCAATAAAGGCAGTTGCGAAAAGGAATATCAAGTCCAAGGACGAGAGATGGATGGCCGCGAGTGTGTGAGAGAGATAATGAGTGATAAGTAGTAGTTGGGTACTGACTGAGAAACAGATGGAGATCTTGGGAATTCAAATCCGTAAAGTTAGTTGCTTTTTTTCTTTTTCTTTTTTTCTCTCTCAAATATATCTTTTAGGGATTTAAAAATACAATTTTTTATTTTATTTTATTTTATTTTGTTTTTGAAACCATAAAATGGTTAGTTGCTTTTTTCTTTTATTTCTAGGCTGTGTTTTTTTCGACTGAGAAAAAATTTGGGAAAACATTTTGTGCCCTTAGTGGTGTTTGGATAAACTTGAAAATATGATCAAATTGAAAATAAATTCAGTTAACCATAAAAGAAGGTAATGTGGAGTGCAATTTGTTTTACACTTCAAATTTTCCTTCAAATAATTTTCCATTCTCACTCACATGGTCACACCTTTGCTAGCCGAAGGAAAGAGAGAGAGAGAGCTTACCCGTGGTTCCAACCCAAGTTGTGCCTCCTCTCACTAGCTCACCATTGTTGTCGCTAAACATCAGCACTACCAGTCAAGGTTAAACCTTTCTGTTCTCTCTTCCTCTCTCTTTTCCTCTGACCAACCAAGGCCAAAAAGCTCTTGCTTGTCTCCTATCTACAAACTGGTTCAGTTGTTGTCGCCTCCTTTAGATCCATTTGTTGATCTCATTGTCATCACCTCCTTTAGACCCACCCAATGATCTCACCACCTTTACCTCTCTTTCTCTCAATCTCTCTCTCTCTCTCCCTCTCTCACAGTTAATTTGGTTTATATATTGTGATTTTCTATTATAATATTTGTTTGGAAGTTGAGAAAATGTGAGAGAATATGTTTTCAAGAGGATTTTCAGAAACACAACCAAACACCTTAAAATATTTTTCAAAGCATTTTTTTGGATGCAATGAAACACTTGAAAATATTTTCTTTTCAAAAAAATATTTTCACGTGAAAATATTTTACACTCTAAAAGCATTTTACATTCAGCCAAAACATAGTCCTAAATGCAATTTTCAAAAAATTATTTTCTATTTTCCTTGTTTTCTTGACATGCTTGAAATAAGATTAAGTCAGAGTTTCGAAGGATTAGAACAACACTCAAGCATATTCAAAAATAACAGATGAAATATGATTCCAGAGAGCAAGGATTGAGTAGCAAAACAAGTTGTTGGAAGATTTTATGGTGGTAATTGTGGTTGTGACTTGTGTGGGGGTTTTCAAGTTTTTGGTGTGATGTTTATTGTTGTTGTTGTTGTTGTTGTTTTTTTTTTTTTTTTTTTTTGTGTGTGTGTGTGTGTGTTTTTGTAAAAGAATAAGAAGAAGGGTAAAAGGATTAGGGTTTTGTTGGATACCTAAAATATCCAAACTACACATTTTAGAATGGATAGATAAAATTTTCTTTAAGAACCATAGAAGATCATATTCTCTATATATAGGAGGCCAAAAGCATAGCCAAAAATAAGGAAAACAAATGCCTTAGAGAAAGATATATATATATATATATAAATATATATAAGGAGGAAAAAAAATATAGCCAAAAATTAAGCGAAAAAAACTTGATAGAAAAGAAAAAGGGGAAAGGAGGCCAATGAATTATATAAAAAACATAAAGATAAATTCTTCATGACCTAGAAGATCAAATCTCTCTCCCTCTGTCTTTCTCTCTCAACAAAATATTAAAAAAAAAAAAAAAAAAAAAAACCTCAAATTCTTATTAAAATTGCTGGATTTTTTTTTATCTAAAATTTTCTTCTTAGGCCTCAAAATGCATAACGCTACCCCAGCAGCCCACTCAAATGAAATGATATATTCCATGGAGTAAAAAGGGAGCTAGGAAACCTTTTTTTTTAATAAATTCAATTGAATTTTTCAAACATGATATTTAATATAATATTGATGGTTTAGAGATTGAACTTTGGCAATGCCTCTGCTCGATTGAGAGATCCTCTCTCTTCTTCGGTGAACACCTAAACCAGAACTTGGTTTCTCTTTCTCTATCTTGCTCAATCAATTACAATGGTGTAAGTTTCCTTTACACGTGTGTGTCACGTGATTGACTAACGTGAGCTTAAATAGTAGACTAACAATTGCCTCTATTTGGTAGTGATGTGAAGTTGAAGGAGCAAATTGGCTAAAATAAAAGTTGAGGGGGTCTCTTGGTTACTACCTCAAAGTTCAAGTGGTGTTTGGGAATTTTCCTAGTGTTTTTTTCAGTAATTCCTCTCCTCCCTTATTCTCTCTCTTCTAATTTTTTGAAATTGGAGAGATAGAATTTTGGTGGGCCCAAGGAAAAAACACTTAGGCCCCACAAAAATCCCTCAACTCTTCCCTCCCAACCAAACAACCCTCTCCCCCATTTTCTCTCATACTATCCTAATTTCATCTCCCCCTTTTCTACCCTTCCTAAATTCACCCCAACCAAACGGAGCTTAAGAATATGTGACCCTTGTGGTGATAAAATATAAATTATTCCAAAATTATAAGTTATTAGAAAATGTTCAAAACTATTTACTCTGATATCCCAAAACTAAACTTGATAGAAATGAGTAATTTCAAATGGATCCATTTTTTATCCTTTGTGTGTTTGTGTTTTTATCAAAAAAGTAATTTCAGATGTACCAAGTGCAAATTTTTTAACTTCATATTGACAAATTAAATTTGACCAAGTCACCAATGCTTTTTGAAATTTTATTTACTTATTTAAATTATACATTAAAAAAACTAAAAAACTAAAATAAAAAACAATGAAAAGTAGATTGGTCTACCAAATATTTTGTGTTGCTAAAAGGATCCGATTGATGAGTAGCTGAAGGCAATAGTTAAAGTTGAATTTTTTTTTATTAGAATAATAATCTATATATATATATAAAACCGAAGCTTTTGAAGCTTCCACAAATTTCCACGTCAGCATAATATTAAAAAAAAACATAAATAAAAAAAATTAAATAAATAAGCAAAGAAAAACCTTTCCTAAAACCCGATAAAAACCTAAGTATAAAAAAACATAAACACAAAAAAAAAGCTCTGTCGTTCCTCTCTGTTCTCTTTTTCTCTACCTTCTCCTTCCCCAAAACCCAACACTAAAAATCAATCCTGCCTAGAAGCCATCCCCACACTGTCAGGTCTGTGATAGAAAGAAGGCATCACCAACCATATGGCGCCGGTATGCCTCTTTATCTCTCTCTCTCTCTCTTTGTGGGTAGCTCTGTTAATGGTTTTAAAAAGTGAGATTGTTTGGCTTTTTGTATGTACAGAGGGATCAGAAAGATGAAGGATTCACTGCCTTCACAAGTTCTGAATGAGAAGCTGCCACGGTTTTTGCAGAAGTGTGCGCAGACCTTCGATTCCGATCGCCGTTACAAAAACGACTTACGGTACCTCCGCGTTTAGTTACGGTTGGTATTTTACTAATCCATCCCTTTTTTTTTTTTCGTTTCCTTCTTCATGATTTCGATTCTGGGTCGTTGGGTTTCTTAGAAGTTGTTTGGTTCCTGTGGAAATGAAGGGGAAAGATGTGAAAATCAAATTTGGATGCGCTTTAGATTTTTTTGGTTATCCAAATGTTGAGAATTTATTCATTTATTTTAGTGTGTAGATGGGTTTTTGTGGATGGTCTGAGAGCGTTTTTTTTTTTTTTTTTTTTTTTTTTTTTTTTTTTAACATTTTCTTATTGTTGATTTTGATGCTAGGTTATTCGGTCTTTGTTCAATTTCATAGCCTTTATATGATGAGGATATAATGTCTGTGAACTTGGCTGAGGATATAATGTCTGTGAACTTTATAAGTGATTTTTGTTATGATAAGTAGAAAAGTTGGAATTATTCATTTATTTTAGTGTGTAGATGGGTTTTTGTGGATGGTCTGAGAGCGTTTTTTTTTTTTTTTTTTTTTTTTTTTTTTTTTTTTTTTTTTTTTTACATTTTCTTATTGTTGATTTTGATGCTGGGTTATTCGGTTTTTGTTCAATTTCATAGCCTTTATATGATGAGGATATAATGTCTGTGAACTTGGCTGAGGATATAATGTCTGTGAACTTTATAAGTGATTTTTGTTATGATAAGTAGAAAAGTTGGAAGCACTACTCTGATTTGATTTTTGTTAAAATGATGTTATACCCTTTTTGTTTTATAGTTTCAATAAAATGTTAATCTATTACGTCCGTTACACGATCATAACCAGTCTTCCCTTTCTTATTGTTGAGGTGTAACATTTCTTGGACTATGATATAGTTGTCAGTGGCGTGATGGCGAGGAAAAAAAGCCTGATTGGGCTGGTTGGATGAGGATGGAAAGAAACTTTTTCAGTCTGATCGAGCACAGGAAGCTTGGACAACAGTTTGTATAAAGTGTTACATACACGAATGGGGTCTAAATTGTGACAAAGTTTCAGGATTAGGAACTTTGGGGAGTAAGATCAACTTGATTTTAGTTAGATCATGAGGTATGCGAATTGTGAGGAAAAATAGTTTGTGTGAAGTGGACAATATCTCTGTTCAAAATATTGCACATATTATGGAAGAAGTGAGCATGTAAACCATCAGGGCCAGGGGATTTTTAAGCGGATGAATACTCTAGAGAGTTTGTTGAATTTCTTGTAGTTGAGATGGGAAGGCCAAAAAGCTTAGTGTGAATATTTTGCACATTAAAATCTAGAGAATTGAAAACTTAAAAGTGGTTCATCTGAATTCATTGGTAGATGGCTCCCCCCATCACCAAATTTATATTTGAATTAAAAGTATTTTTTTTTTTTTTGGTTGAGGAGTTGGAGGTTTATGAGTTTTGCCATAAAGTTTGTTAAAAACCAGTTTCCACACAAGTTTCTCTGTTCGATAATTAAATAAATAAAAACTGTGGGTGACAAAAACTAAATATTTACTGAATGAAGAATTTAGTTCTAATTAGTAGAAAAAATGTGAATTGTTTATTGCTTACATAAAATAAGACAATCGCCTAGCTCATAGTAGCCTCATTTGCATTTCACATTGTTTTTTATCATTAGACCTAAATTTAAAAGAATAAAAGAAAGATTATATTTAATAGAACAAAAAGACAGAGTAAATTTATTTTCTAATAGTTTTTCCGTGCATCGCACGGGTTAGCGACTAGTAATTATTATTATTATAACCGACCAGATTTTTAGGTGCAATCGTACATCAATCAGTTAAAAAAATATTTGCTTCTTTGCTTTTCTTACTTTTCAATGCAATGGTATCTATTGCCTATAGGCTCTAATGTGATGGGTACCCAAGTGGGTTCTCAAAATAATCCTTTTGGACTTCAGAAAATGGCTTGAATGAATCATGCCCAAATGGGGAATAAGCCCAATTAAGAAATAGTCATGGATTGAGGAGCTTTGTTTGAATAAGGGGAATTAACCATCTCACCCGCGATGATTATGAAACTTGAATACGTTAAGGATTATCAATCAAAGCACAATGTTAGACAGCAAACTAGCTTCTAAAAATTGAAGGGAGTAGGGTAATCAAAGATGATTTCACTACTGCTCAAATCTCAGTTTTTCCTCGTGACATATGCTTGTTAGTTGTTACGTTAAATTCGAAGTGGACCTGGACTACAAATAATTGGAAAATCAATTCGTTCCTTCCTGTCTGATTCATTTTCTTTGGTCTCTTTTACCAAAAAAAATTGGTTGTTAAAACTTAAATAAAATTGTAAAACTAAAGCCATATATATCTTCGAATAACATGAGTAGTTTGTCTCATCAAACAGAGAGGGTTTTCTAAACTGGCGTCAGGTGTAAGGTTTCACTTTTCCTGATATCCAAACATGCAGTTAAAGACTCAAAGCTCTCACCACAGTCCCATATCGCTTAAAACTAATAAAGTTCAAGACTTCATAATCTTTCCAGTTTGACTCATAGCTCGCCGGGAGTGTTGTGGCCCATTCTGGGTCACTTGGTTCCTAGAGTGGAGGGCACAGCATGAGGCTGGTTTCACAGAGCAGCGGCTACCTCCCCCTCCTGGCAGTGGAAAGGATCACGAGCCGGTGCCACACACACTCAAAACATGGCCAGCTGGGCTGTGACCAATTGAACCAACACTTTTTGTTTCTTGCATTGAAATTTATATTTTTTGCGAGCTAGTCAAAGCATAATAACTTCAACACTGTAAAAGAAAAGAATTTACATTTTGTTCTATTACCTGGTTTTAGATGAAAAGCTTGCAAGAGAGTCACCTGGACATTAAATATTTTGAAATTTGTTGGAAGTTCACACAAAGTCTGATTCTTGTGCGGTTTCAAAATCGAAACTTGGATTCTATTAGTCTATTAGGTATTTAGGTTCTAAGAACTTTGAAGGAATTGTATCTGTCATGCAAACAAATTTTATGAAGTATCCAATGGGGGTTGTTATGTTTTGCTTGGATTTCACATGTATATGAACAAAGTCGATTACAAAGTGATTTGTTTGTTCATAATATAATAATCAATTATCAATGTAAACTTGCACTAGTTGCATGATGTGTACACACAACCATAATGTATTACCATAATACCATATGTTCCATGACTTACTTTGTCAAAAATTATTTCTCGTGCTTGTGGGCATCTCACAAACATGCGGGTCCTATAAGCATCGGAACCTCACCCTTGTGAGTGGTGCCCTATATGGAACAAGAGGATTATCTCAATTCTCATGAGACAATCTCATGAAATAGCCTTTTCATAGAATGTGAGATTCATACTTGGAAAACTCACATATATTGAGAGTTCATAAGCATCTAAAACTTCAGGAGCATTAACACCAGAGGTATATAGATGTGCCAAATCTAAAAAAAATTAACGTGGAGCTACAATTACATTCTAAAAATGAGACGGTACGGCAATATGTGCTAAATATTTTTCCTTATATTTTATTCATCTCTCTCTTTCTACTCTCTCTTTTCTCTATCTTCTCTTCTCTCTCACCTTTGTCATCTCTATCTTCTCTTTGTCCTTTGCCTCTCGAAGTGGGGCTGGTGATTATGGTAATCTCCGCAAATTGTGTTCCTCTGCTCTCGTTGCTTTGCTGCTCGCCGTTCCTGCCAATCCCTTTGTTTTTGCTTCCCAATTTGGGTTTTTGGATGGTGGTCCATGGCTTTTTGGGTGGTGGTCCATGGCGAAACTGATTTGATGATGTTGTGGGGTGTAGGCTTAGGCTTGGACTATAGAAGGCAAAGAAGGGCGATTCTTTGGCTCCAACTGTGTGAGAGATTGTGGTGGTAGGGATTTTGGGGAAGGGGAGGGGGTGGTTGGTCATTTAGGGTGGCTTTGGAAGCCATAGGGGTGGAGTTTTTAGGTGGTGGCTCATGGTGGCACTAGATTTGGTAGTGATTGGGTTGTGTGGGTTATGGTAATTGGGTGGTTTTGGATGTGGGTGGTGGTGGTGGGGTGAGATATGGGTTTATGATGGTGGTGGCGGTGGTGAGTTGTGGGTTTTATGGTGGTGGAGGGTTGGGGAGTGTGGATATTGCAAAAGAATATGAGAGAGAGAGAGAGAGAGAGAGAAATTAATAATAATAAAAAGAATAGAAGTGAAAAATAAATTAGCAACGTGAACCTGTAATAGTCATCACTTGGGTCCCCAACTTGGAGCTGTGGGTGGGCCATAGCTTTAAAAGTTGTGCCCACTCTTACAATGGTGGAGTAACTTGATGACCAAGGGGTGCCTAGGCTCCCCCAAAAATTTTTGAAAAAATTAATTTTAAAAAAAAAAAATATTGTTACGCCCCAAACCCAAAAGAGTACAAAGCATGAGAAATACATCTCAAGGATACCTGTAGATTTTTCCTTATTAACAATTCAATCCAATTAAATTATATCAAGTACCAACATTAAGAATTATCATAATAATTCCATTAAATATGCTCTCAAAGTAAGTTAGAGCTCTATGCAATAATTACAAAGACCATTGGCTACAAAAGAATGGAGGCTTGAATAAATACAATTACATATCATCAGCTTGTCCCATCAGTGGGAATAAAGTCACAACCACTATAATATACAAAAGAATGAGTCAGGCCTACTCTACGATGTACATCAATTAATATCTCCATTACAAAAGTTCAGCCTCCATTAGTAGTTAGTGTACTTACTATTAGCCACTAAAAAGTTGTCCTGAAATGGTCATTACTGTAAGGTTGAATTTTATCAATCATTTTGTTGGCTTTATTTTGTGACAAATTTGCTTGTATTTTAGCAATTAGTAACCCTGTATTTAGGTGGGAATCATGTAAGGGTAGTGAGTGAGAAAGTGTGAAAAAATGCTCAAAATTGTGCAAGGATGTAAAGACTTGCGGCTGGACTCGCGGGTGACTCGCGACTAGCAAGCCGCCAAAATTGGCACACGTGTGGAGCATGCAGGGGAGCTGAAGAGTCATGCTAGCTGTTGTACTACAGGACAAAAGTCCTAGGCTGGTCAAGCCGTTAGCTCGCGGCTTGAACTCACGACTCAGCCCAGTTGCGAGGCCAAGTCGCCAGACCACCCTGTTTAGGAAAAACTGACTTTTCACATTCCTTCTCACCCTACTATATATAGACCCTTATAACCATGATATTTGGAGAGCTTCTGGAGAGAATTTTGAGAGAGAAACCCTAGAAAAAAAACAAGATTGATTCATCCACAATCTTCACATAGAGACTCTGCAAATTCCTCTACTCTCTTCTTCTCCATTGTCAAATCCTTGAGGGGCACATTACCAAAATGTTTTCTCACCATACCCATATCTGTGAGAAGGCTATTTGGTGTTTGGGAAGTAGTTAAGAAGGGACCAATTTCATATTGGTTGATGCTATGGTCAAGTAGCGGAATCTGGTAAGCTAAAGAAGAAATAGGTTCAGCGTAACTTCATTGGAGTAGGAGCTTGGAGGGCTTAGGTATATTGGGTAGATTAGGCTTGGAGGGTCTTCAGCTGTTCATGTATCCCAACTACATTCTTTAGTGGATTTTTTATTGTTTGGAGGGCGGCAGATAGGTTTTACGCCGAGGTCTTTGGTTTCCTCTTTGATAACATATCGTGTATTGTCCTTGTGTTTGCATCTCTCTTCCCTTAATCTTTTCCATTTAATTCCTGCTGTAGATGTGATTTTATTTGGTTTAGATTGTTTATCAATTCTGTTTTAAGCTTAAGTTTATATTCCGCACATTAATTGTTTCACATTAAGCTTGAATTGGTAATTTGTAAATTGGGGGTCTAAATGTTCATTGTGTTTTATATACTAATTGAACTTTCAGTTGTCTACTTTAAAATATTTTGTAAAATAATGGGATGAGACAAAGTCCAGTAAGTAGCATAATTAATGGGGGTAGGGGAAATGTAAGTTTCATGATAATGAACATTTTACAGACATGCTAAAATTTGGGAATTTCC
The DNA here is from genome assembly GCF_001633185.2 of Quercus lobata. Classification (NCBI taxonomy): domain Eukaryota; kingdom Viridiplantae; phylum Streptophyta; class Magnoliopsida; order Fagales; family Fagaceae; genus Quercus; species Quercus lobata. The sequence continues at coordinate 84,134,603 of NC_044907.1, forward strand.
TTTTAAATTCTGTAAAATAAATTTCCTTGACATCATGACAAGAATGATAGACATATCGTAGCACCAAGCTTCTCAAAGTAACTATGAAACTACATATTATTCATTGTGAGCCATAAGATATCCAATACCATTTCAAATCCAGAAACCTCACCCAAGGCCATATGACAAGGTCGTCACACAAACAGGGTCGTCACATAGACGGGTTATCACACAAATGGGGACAAAACCATGTCAAAAGCTCATAAGTTAATGTATTTGAAATACACAGTTCTCTTCCAAGTAGTTTCACAAAATATTTCAATAACTAAATAGCCACAATATTCTCAAAGTCCTCTAAACTATTTCTTGTCATAAATATTTTGCACAAATTTCCCAAATAATACAAACTAAGATAAAGCATCTTTAGAATTTGCAAATAATGCAATAAATTCTTAAAATCCATTCCCAAGAATTATATCAAAGATGCTTATCTTTTCGATGCCAACAAATCATGCATTTCCCCATATACCTCACCAAATATGATGCCCTTTTCACAAATAATCACATAAATTAAAAATTACAACATAAAACTTTCTAGGAAAATATAGCTTCCAAAAACAATTTCCCAAAATGTGTTTAACCCAAAAACAATGTTTTATGCAACATGGTTATTTTCAAAAATATCCCATTAAAAAACTACTTACCTTGCAACCCTCAAAAAGCGTAATTCTCCAAGCTCCAAAGGAGATTAGCTAAAACCTAAACAATATTAGGCAAACCTATTACAATAAGCATAAAGTTTGAAATTGTATCTAGCTACAAATTAGAAATTGCTAACTAAGAAATTAATTAGGCAAGCCTAGCATTTAACCTCACAAATAATGTATTCCACTTCCAAAGTTTCTCAACAATATCATTACAAGGCATAGACTCCAACTTATCATCATGTCATTCCAAGCTTCTCCTTTACCATAATAGATCCTAACACTTTATGAATTTCTTCCTCAATATACATGTCATTTTCAAGAGACCCACAAAACAACAACATATATAACAATACCCACCATTACAAACCCCAAATGTAACTCCTCCACTAGCTCCAAATACACAATGAAAATTAGATTCATCAATTGTTTCACATTAGAAAGTCAAATCCCCCAAATCTTTACTATGGGTAAATCTCAAATGGCTACCATTGCACAAAATCCGCAACCATTAGCCCAAATAGGTCCACCAATGCAAAACCCATAAACATTATCACAAGAATATCATTCCAAAACTTAGATTACAAAAACCTCTAGCAAAATATGAAAACCCACAAAAAGTATAAAAGCTCATATCTTAAATAAGATGAGATGTAGGAGCTTAAGAGGTTTTTAGAGAGCTTTCCGATGAACTTCATTGGAAAAGATGGTGGAAGTGATGAGGAGTGTATCGGTGGGAGAGTGAGGGAGAGGAGTGTGCGTATATGTGCTGTGTTGAGTGAAAATGAAAAAGAAAAGAAGAATAAGAATGAGTGACCAGCCAAGAGAGTGAGAGTGTGAGATGATATTTTTGTGGTGGGGAAGTGAGTGGGGTAAGTGGGCACGTGTGAAAGCAACTAAAAATCCGACCATTGTTTTTTTTTTTTTCCTTCTTTAGTGGGCTGGGCCGTTACAAATATCTTAAATAATTTGATAGTTTTAAAATAACCTTATCATTTTGGCCGCCTATACTTAATAATATACATACATATTTAAGAAAGTCTAAAAATAAATATAATTTTCATTTAAAAAAATAGAATCTATAAATATATGTGTTATGTGTTGACAAATTACAATAATTAAACATTCATTATCTTTAAAATGAACACATAGGTATTTTAACAATTATCTCAACAAATAAAAACGAAAAAATTGAGTTATGAAGTATTGTATATTACTATTTTACATTTCATACACAAAGAAATAAATAAATAAATTATATATGACCCCTTCAAAGATAAATTCTTGGCTCTATCACTGCACTCTCACAAGGTCCCCAAAAACTGAAGAACCATCAAATTTTTAATGTCAATCAATTTTGTGCTTTTTTTTTTTTTTATACATTTTTTTTAATGAGACAAACATTTCACAAGGATAAATCCATAGTTTTGTTTGTCGAGACAATTAGGGGTTTAAAAAAAATATTGGAGATTCCATAAAATTATAATTATTCCTTGTCAAATATGTTGCAACTCTATATTTAATATTACTAGGAAAAAAGGAAGATGCTGATGTGCATTATTAACATCATATATATAACCCAAAAATGAAATATTTTGAGATATATTAAAATGTGATTCTTGTACACAACTGGATTTTGTAATTCAATTGTTTGGTACCTTCTGATATGTCCATGACATTTAGGATTCAAGTTCCCCTCTCCATTGTAACTATCAAATTATCAACAACAATAGACACCAAACTTAAGTACCAAAAGATGAAATATTTAGGTTGTGTTTGGTAATTGTTTTTATGAAACACAAATAAAATAAAATAAACAAAATTTTGAAGCCAGTAAACAACTTGCAATTCAAATTTCCTTATATACACAGTAAATTGTTTTAGTGAAAGTTTTTAACTAATTGTCTATTCATTTTAATATTATTAGATAATGTTTTTCGAAATTTCATATTTTTTCATGTTATTATCTTAATATTTTTTTTTAATTTCGTTTATATATGCAAAAAGATTTATGCACTGATTTAGAAGTTTGTACCTCTTGTTTGTCAAAAGCGGAAGTTAAAATATGCATGATTTTTGTGGAAACCCGCTTTATTGTCAAAAGAAGAAATAGAATTTTGAACCTCTTGTTTGTTAAAAGAGGAAGTTCAAATGCATAATCTCCCCCCCCCCCGGCACCCAAAAAAAAAAAAAACATAATTTTTGTTTTGTTTTTGTTTTTTTTTTTTTTGAAATTTACGAATTTGAACTAATTATTGTATACATTCTTGTTTTTGTTAGGTATTGAGCTTTCGGGTTCAAAATGTTAACTCAAAAAAAATCTATATGGCATTTCAATGGGGAAATTTAATTCTGATCACTTAAGATGAACCTTAATAATTTCATTTATTTAAGATGTAAATTATTGACTTGACATTCTTGATTGGGGTATTTTTTGCAATTTAATGTCTTTAGGTTTGTGTTACGTACCAGCTGTCCTACCAGATTAGTTCTAGCTTTTGAATTTGTTTAGGAATTTATCTTTATCTTAGCTATTGATTGTTATCTAATATTTCAAGTAATTGTTATTTAATGGGATAACAATTGCGTTTATCCTTATCAGATTAGTAGGCTAGATTGTAGGAATTGTTTCTATCATTTAGGTGTTGGATTTGTTTTTTTACATTTAGTTGTAAGCCTATATAAGGCCTGTAAGGACACAGTTCTTCTGCGGCCCAATGATGATGTTGGGCTCGCACATGGAAGATCCCTCACAATATGATTTGTAGAGAGTGGGCTTGAAAAACTAGCCGTTGGTCACGGGGCGATGTTCCGGTCTTGATTTTAGAGGATTCGTGCAGAAAAAGAAGTTGGGTTTGATCATTTAAGCCCTACAGCATCGCATCCGGCGGGGTTGGAATCCTCAGACTTGATCCGGGGATCATTAAGGTCTTACCCCAGTTACCCAACGGTGGGTTTTTTTCTGTGATGAGCATGTGTTGTTAAGGTGTTTTCACCCATGGAGTCTTTTTTCTGGAGGTCGAATGGAGAGAGCCTTCCAGATTCACTTACCTTTTCTTTTATACTAGCCTGCGTTCGCTGTCCTTCGTCCACGTGTAGGGTCAACCTTTACAAGACTGATATTTGTCCCATTAGTCTAATCCCGGAATTGTCGGGGATGATTGATAGAGCTGAAGAATACGACTCTGCTAGGCGCAGAGTCTTATCTGGGAAGGGTCATAAGGGTAACTTTCCCAAGATATTTTAGGTCTCTTTTCAAGTTTAGTCCTATACCAGTTGTATCCCTTTTTTCCGGTGAGATTTTGGATCTGCCGAGGACTGAACTGTCCTCGGCTGTATTCCAAAACTGTCTTGTGCTCTATGTTATCGGGCTTGGGCCATAGCTCTCCTCGGCTTGGGCCTTCGAACTCTCCACGAGCAAATGTGCCTGGCCCATAAATTATTGGGCCCCACAAGGCCTATTATGATTAATAAAAATGGAGGGCAAGTTTGGTGGCATTTAATCTATACAGATTTCCAAGAAGAGCTACCAACGAGATAATTTCCACCCAACTCCCAACACCATTTACAACCGTCGGATTTGAGTGGCCTCATAAAGGGAACTTATTAAAGACGCGCCTCGTACAATGAAACGGCAAGGGCGCGGCGTGAGTAAATCTAAAGGAATGTCTCATAACCTAGCGCATTCCCCAGGCAAATGAAGAAACACCGACATTATTGAAGGACAAAGCTAGGCAAACCGTGATATAGGCCTGGCATCACCAAAACCCTCCTTTCCGACCAAGAGATCAGACAGTAGGATTTTGAGGGGCTAATGTGGGGTCAGAGAATTTATGACCTCGGCCCACTTTATATTAAGGCCCAAGGCCCGAGTTGAGGAGAGATATTGCCGAGGAAGCACAATGAAAGTCCAAAACGGCCTAAGAATATGGCCGAAGATAATTTTGTTCTCGGCATCCCATAGTGCCCCTAAAAGAAAGGGCGAGCACAGTGCAGGAGCGGCCCAAGTAAAAGGCTGCCAAAACTGCAATAAAGAACTCTGTGCCTGACAGGTCCATGCTCTTCCCCATGCTCTACAGCTTTTACAACCACCCCCAACCACTCTAAGTATAGGCTGATAGGACAAGTATCAACCACAGAAAGTTGAGCTTACACGTGGACGTTAGAGAAAGGGTAAATGCTAGTATAAAAAGGAAAGAGAAGCAATTCAGAAGTGGGGGACAAATTGTCTCCCAAACCATGGAGCCCTAAAAAAGGAGAATAATAAGAACGTGAAGCTCCTCGGACGAGGTCTAGGGACCGGAGCCACTAGGACGTATCGGAAAAGAGTATTGTTAGACACGTCAGGTTCACCCTTGTGCAAATTGCTATGGAAACCATTACGAACTACTGTCCGGTGACCAAGGCCTAGCCTTTCAAGCCCATGCTCTACAAATTATATTGTTTGGGCCCTTAACGTGCGAACCCAATACCATTTTGGGGTCGTTGCAAATTGAGTCCTTACAGAAAGATTAAAGATTTTCGATGCTTTCTAGATGCTCTATCTACATATACATAAACTCGTATTTTACATGATACAATACCAACAAATAAAATTTCAATTAGCAATATAACTAGCAATATGATTCACATTTTGGTAACTATGGTTGTAATAATTTTTTTTGGGTGAATAACTATAGTGGTACTTGTTGTATCTTAAGTTCCCTAATCTATATATATATAACCGAAGCTTTTGCTAGCACCACAATTTCCCACCTCAGCATAATATTTAAAAAATAAAAAATAAATAAAAATTATAACTTCTCAAAACCCTAGCAACCTTACCCTTCTCTCAAGTTAAGAAATATAAAGCCACGGTTTCTGCAAACTCTCTCTCTCTCCAAACGTAGGAAGCCCTAAAACATTCAAGATCTACAAAACCCTAGCAACCTTACCCCTCTCTCAAGTTAAGAAATATAAAGCCACGGTTTCTACAAACTCTCTTTCTCCAGACGTAGAAAGCCCTAAAACATTTAAGATCTACAAAGTTCAGTTCTGTTTATATATTAATTAATACATAAACAGAACAATCAGTTTGCAAGCTCTTTATGCAAGGCCTGCATAAGAAGGGACGCCCCATCGTGGTTTGCTTTGGTGGCAGGCATAAGCAGAACAATCTAGAGGAGTTCAAGCGTATGTTATTTTGACTTCAATAACTATTATTATATATTTCTTGAGTTTTCTATTCTCTAGCAAATTGAATTTGTGCAATCTCCCTGCTGCAAAATCGGAGCTGGTGATTAGATAAATGGAGATGTCTTTACTTTTTGCAGGTTTTGTGGTCTACAGCTTAGACAAAATATGTTCTAGGTAACTTCCTCTCCCCATCTCTATTATTTTATCATTGGAGAGGGAATACCATTGTCTTTGAAGAATCATTATATTTTTTATGTTTTTTTTTTTTTTTAAATTTGTTTTATGTAAGGTTAGTTTGTTTACATCAGTTCTTTATCTCAAAGATAAGGCTTTTATTTCTATCGCAAGAACTATTTAGGTATGTATCCCTTGCAAGCACACATGAACTTAAATTGTCTTTTAATATATGCATGCTTTATTATTTTCTAATAGTTTTCCCGTGCATCGCACGGGTTAGCGACTAGTAAACCATATTACTGTATTAATTAATGAACTATAAATTGAATTTGATTATCTTTAAAAAGTAATTTTATCTATAGTCAGTTTTTATTTTTTTATTATTTATTTTTACCTAGTCGATAAAAATTTAACATAATATGATTTTTTTTTTTTTTACCTTTTTCCATTTTTACTTTTTTAATATTCCTTTCTCACACTAAAATTTGTATTACTTGGTGAAACAAGCTTTTTTATTACTTAGTGAAAGGGTTGGAAAAAAAATATTAATTTAAGATATTTTCTTAACTTACCATGCAATACTAATTTTAGTAGCACCATGTCTACAGATGATAATTATATGCCAATTAAACTATTTTTGGAATTAGCTTTGGGTTATAATCGTTTTTGTAACCGCTATAGGAATGAATGTAGAAAAATTATTTAATTTCTTTCATATGTTAAAATACAAGTTTATGTATAAGTACATGTTTAAGTTTATTTTTAAAAATTATTTGTTAGGTTCATTCAGATTAACAAATAATTAAATGCAATTTAATAGTTTTATAGTTTGGTGTTACCTATAAAATCTTAAATTTCTTAAGAGTTTAAGTTGAATAATTGTTTGTTCTAATATTTGCATTAGTTTATAAATGTAATGGTTGCTGATTTTTTTTTTTTTTAATATAAAAAAGATGAATTTAGTAAGTGTTTAGATTAAGGACTGTAATGTATGGAACATTGTTTAAAAAATAAAAAGGATTGAAAAATAAAATTGTTTAAATTCTTCCAAATCAATCTATAAAATTAACGCTGAGACTAATAATGAAGTATTTTGATATGTTTGGCAAACACAAATGAAACATTATTGAGACATTATTTACGTAGGAAACCAACTGTTGTCCAATTATTTGTAAGCCCTATCCTAACTCAACTCCTATGATGTATTCCCTTTAAATGATTTTCCTTTCAAAGAAGTGTGAGTTTATTAATTATGGAAGAATATATATGAAACCTTATTAAGCTTGATCAATAAAATCTTCAAAACTTGAAGCTCATATTCAACATCTTGACCAGTACAATATTTCTTTAAGGCTTCACAAGTTGTTGATTTTTTTAACCCAAAAAAGGAAAAAAAAAATATATATATATATATATATATCTGTGTGTGTGTAATTGTAATTTTTTTTAATTGTACAGTGCATATGCACAAAATTATACACTAGTGTAAGTGATGTGGTAAAGTAAAATATAATTTCCAATTCGACAAAGCACAAAATAGATTTATTTAAGGTAGAATACATGTTAAAAGAAATTATTTGGTACACAACATAAAACTATCAACTTACATTTAATTATTTCATAATTTTAAAGAATCTAACAAACATTTGTAGACATAAACATGAATATCTACATATACATAAACTTGTATTTTACATGATAAAATACCAGAAAATAAAATTTTAATTAGCAATATGATTCACATTTTGGTAACTATGGTTGTACTAATTTTTTTTTTGGGATGAATAACTATAGTTGAATTTGCTGTATCTTAAGTTCCCTAATCAAGCATATTATTGTATTAATTAATGATATGTATGAATTTGATTATCTTTTAAAAGTACTTTTATCTATAGTCAATTTTTTTTGGTAAAAAAACTAATCGGTAAAAATTTAACATAATATGATTTTTTTTCTTTCTTTCTATTTTATCTTTTTGCTTTGATATGAAATTGGATAATTATAATAATTATTAATTGGCCATTTTTTACGATTGTATTTTTATATTGAATTATATATTCAAGAATTAGACATTTATTATGATATATGTATGTAGATTATTTTAGAGAAGCTTTGACATATTAAATTATGTATATACTCTTTAAAGAAATATTATATATCGGGTGTATTGAATATCGAATTTTTTGTTTGACATAAGAAATGTTACTAATCGAGTTAATTAGAACCTACCAAAAAATTGAGGATTTAAACCTAAATTTCTTAATTAAATTTATTTACATGGTTATATTGACAAAAGAACCATATTATGGTTGGATTTAATTATCTATAAAACATATATAAACATAAAATGATCTCGCATATTGCACGGGTTAAAAGCTAATATATATATATATATATATATATATATATATATAAAACCGAAGCCTCTGAAGTTCCCACAATTTTTCACGTTAGCACAATATTAAAAAAATAATAACAAAACAAAAATAAAAATAAAACTAAAACCCAAAAAAAAAAAGTCATAAACCCAACGCTCAAAAAAATAAAATGAAGCTTGTGTGTCAATGCTGTGTTGGGCCTGGTGGTTGGGTACGAAAGGGACTGGGAGGTTCTTGACACGTGTCTCAATGCTGACGATATGAAGCTTGTGTGTAGCGCTTATGGGTTCCTCAAGGATAGGGGCTTCTTGTCCAACTTTGGCAAATGCAGAAATAATGGTATAATTTGTTTCAAAATTCTGTTTTTTTGGGCCTTTTTATTTTATTTTATTTTATTTTAGTTATGGTTATGGAGTTTGTTGAAAAATTGGTGCAAAATGAATTTTCTTTTGGTATGTTTTATGAAAATTTTGGGACTAATCCGATTTTGGTGTAATAATTTAATTCGATTTATTCTGTTTAATTATTTGCAATCTATTACAACAAGTTTCGTGAAGTAATAATCTATACTTACAAGATATTCGAAATAGTAAATTGCATATTGCAACAATATATATATATATATATCATTGCATTAAAGTTATTATTAAAATATTTGGAGTTTATTGCAACAAAAATTTTTGTTGCATAAACCTATTACCTCAAATTTTATTACAACATCTTGTATCAACTATTGCAATGACTCTAATGTTATTGCAATGGTTTTTTTCGTTGCAATAAACATTTTTTCTTGTAGTGTCGATTGATCAATATGATATGCAACAGCAACATTCACGTTGAACGCGAGAAGCGGTTTGTATCTTTTGCTCACATCTAATGACGTGGTCGTTCAGGATTTCTGCGGACAAGTTTGTGGGTTCCACTATTTACATTACCGTCAGCCATGGGGTACACGCTCCCTTTTGCGTGGGTGGAGAACTCTCAGAAACTTTGTCCAGGCGTCTGTGCATACCCGTTCGCCGTACCGGATTATATCCCGGGGATTAAGCCGCTAAAGTCACCCAATGGTGACATGGGTGTGGATGGCATGGTGAGCGTGATTGGGCATGAGATTGCTGAGCTGGCAACGAACCCTTTCCTAAACGCTTGGTACGGTAGCGGGCATGGGTAAGACCCAAGCTTGAAGCTAGAGATAGCTGATTTGTGTGAAGGAATCTATGGTACCGGTGGTGGTGGGTCCTACATGGGACAACTACTCAACGGTGAGGATGGTGCCGCGTTTAACATGAATGGGCTTAGTTCAGTGGGTTTGGAATCGCGTGGTTAATTATTGTTCTGGACAAAATGCACTTGATCAGAATAGCAATAACAATACCGTTGGTCACATGAGCATCTTTGCAGAAGATAACACTACATATTAAGTTGGACAATGATGACTATAACAAAAAATGTCTATTACATCAAGTGTTAATACAACAAAATATGTATATAGTAGTTTTAGACAAAATATCGCATCTACAAGTTAAAATTGTTGCAATAGTAATTTAAAAATGTTGAATTATTGCATCAACAATAATAAGTTGTAATAACTTATAATTTTCAGCTGCAATAGAAACTTTAATATATTAGGAAAAATTGTTGTAATAACTTAAAATGAAAGAATCGTTGCAATAAATTGATACCAATTGTTTTTGCAATCTATTGCAACAAAAATTTCGAATTAATAGCTTATTGCATTGAAGTTACCATTGCAATAATTTGATATTAATTCTTTTACAATCTATTGCAATGACAAACACGTAACTGCAATAAATATATCGTTGCAATAACTTGGTATCAATTATTTCATAGTCAATCACAGTGACAAAATGAATTAATTATCTATTACATAGAAGATATCATTGCAGTAATTTAATCCGATTTATTTTGTTTAATTATTTGTAATCTATTACAATAAGTTTCATGAAGTAATAATCTATACTTACAAGATATTCGAAATAGTAAATTGCATATTGCAACAATATATATATATATATATCATTGCATCAAAGTTATTATTAAAATATTTGGAGTTTATTGCAACAAAAATTTTTGTTACATAAACCTATTACCTCAAATTTTATTGCAACATCTTGTATCAACTATTGCAATGACTCTAATGTTATTGCAATGGTTTTTTTCGTTGCAATAAACATTTTTTTCTTGTAGTGTCAATCAATATGATATGTAACAGCAACATTCACGTTGAACGCGAGAAGCGGTTTGTATCTTTTGCCCACATCTAATGACATGGTCGTTCAGGATTTCTGCAGAAAAGTTTGTGGGTTCCACTATTTACATTACCGTCAGTCGTGGGATACACGCTCCCTTTTGCGTGGGTGGGGAACTCTCAGAAGGTTTGTCCAGGCGTCTGTGCATACCCGTTCGCCGTACCGGATTATATCTCGGGGCTTAAGCCGCTAAAGTCACCCAACGGTGACATGAGTGTGGATGGCATGGTGAGCGTGAATGGGCATGAGATTGCTGAGCTGGCAACGAACCCTTTCCTAAACGCTTGGTACGGTAGCGGGCATGGGCAAGACCCAAGCTTGAAGCTAGAGATAGCTGATTTGTGTGAAGGAATCTATGGTACCGGTGGTGGTGTGGCCTACATGGGACAACTACTCAACGGTGAGGATGGTGTCGCGTTTAACATGAATGGGATCAGACGGTGGTTCTTAGTTCAGTGGGTTTGGAATCGCGTTGTTAATTATTGTTCTGGACCAAATGCACTTGATCAGAATAGCAATACCAATACCGTTGGTCACAGGAGCATCTTTGCAGAAGATAACACTACATATTAATTTGGACAATGATGACTACAACAAAAAATGTCTATTACGTGAAGTGTTAATACAACAAAATATGTATATAGTAGTTTTAGACAAAATATCGCATCTACAAGTTAAAATTGTTGCAATAGTAACTTAAAAGTGTTGAATTATTGCATCAACAATAATAAGTTGTAATAACTTATAATTTTCAGCTGCAATAGAAACTTTAATATATTAGGAAAAATTGTTGCAATAACTTAAAATGAAAGAATCGTTGCAATAAATTGATACCAATTGTTTTTGCAATCTATTGCAACGAAAATTTCGAATTAGTAGCTTATTGCATTGAAATTACCATTGCAATAATTTGATATTAATTCTTTTACAATCTATTGCAATGACAAACACGTAACTGCAATGAATATATCGTTGCAATAACTTGGTATCAATTATTTCATAGTCAATCACAGTGACAAAATGAATTAATTATCTATTACATAGAAGATATCATTGCAGTAATTTAATCCGATTTATTTTGTTTAATTATTTGTAATCTATTACAATAAGTTTCATGAAGTAATAATCTATACTTACAAGATATTCGAAATAGTAAATTGCATATTGCAACAATATATATATATATATATATATATATCATTGCATTAAAGTTATTATTAAAATATTTGGAGTTTATTGCAACAAAAATTTTTGTTGCATAAACCTATTACCTTAAATTTTATTGCAACATCTTGTATCAACTATTGCAATGACTCTAATGTTATTGCAATGGTTTTTTTCGTTGCAATAAACATTTTTTCTTGTAGTGTCGATCAATATGATATGCAACAGCAACATTCACGTTGAACGCGAGAAGCGGTTTGTATCTTTTGCTCACATCTAATGACGTGGTCGTTCAGGATTTCTGCGAACAAGTTTGTGGGTTCCACTATTTACATTACCGTCAGTCGTGGGGTACACGCTCCCTTTTGCGTGAGTGGGGAACTCTCAGAAGCTTTGTCCAGGCGTCTGTGCATACCCGTTCGCCGTACCGGATTATATCCCGGGACTTAAGCCGCTAAAGTCACCCAACGGTGACATGGGTGTGGATGGCATGGTGAGCGTGATTGGGCATGAGATTGCTGAGCTGGCAACGAACCCTTTCCTAAACGCTTGGTACGGTAGCGGGCATGGGCAAGACCCAAGCTTGAAGCTAGAGATAGCTGATTTGTGTGAAGGAATCTATGGTACCGGTGGTGGTGGGTCCTACATGGGACAACTACTCAACGGTGAGGATGGTGTCGCGTTTAACATGAATGGGATCAGACGGTGGTTCTTAGTTCAGTGGGTTTGGAATCGCGTGGTTAATTATTGGTTTGAACCAAATGCACTTGATCAGAATAGCAATACCAATACCGTTGGTCACAGGAGCATCTTTGCAGAAGATAACACTACATATTAATTTGGACAATGATGACTACAACAAAAAATGTCTATTACATCAAGTGTTAATACAAGAAAATATGTATATAGTAGTTTTAAACAAAATATCGCATCTACAAGTTAAAATTGTTGCAATAGTAACTTAAAAGTGTTGAATTATTGCATCTACAATATTAAGTTGTAATAACTTATAATTTTCAGTTGCAATAGAAACTTTAATATATTAGGAAAAATTGTTGTAATAACTTAAAATGAAAGAATCGTTGCAATAAATTAATACCAATTTTTTTTGCAATCTATTGCAACGAAAATTTCGAATTAATAGCTTATTGCATTGAAGTTACCATTGCAATAATTTGATATTAATTCTTTTACAATCTATTGCAATGACAAACACATAACTGCAATGAATATATCGTTGCAATAACTTGGTATCAATTATTTCATAGTCAATCACAGTGACAAAATGAATTAATTATTTATTACAATGAAGATATCATTGCAGTAATTTAATCCGATTTATTTTGTTTACTTATTAACAATTCTTGCAATAAACATGCTTAAAAGGAAGATGGTAAAGACTTAATCCAATCTTAAATTCATTGTTGTCCTTAATGTCCCTTTCTCACTATCACAACATATGCAGCTTTTCTACAAAGTAGAGACCAGTGGGGAGCGAACTTTAATTTGTATTTAGCCTTTTTTTAGTAAGGCCAGCAACTTTGGTAAATAATCATCAGAGCTTTTGTATTGCATTCATGCCTGGAACAACTTTATATCCTTGGAGAATCTATGATCACTAGTCCAAATTTGTTAATTTTTTTTGGGGAGACTTCAATTGAGGCCGACTTCCAATCAATAACACTTTTTGGATACAATTGTTTGATCAAGATTATATTTGCTACCCCATACTTTTTTTTTCCATGTTCTGGAAATTATAGCACTTGTCATTCAAGTTTGATTCTTTGGAGCCAAATAAGTCAGGAACATGTTGTCATGGTTGATGCAATCTATTGAATAGTACTTTAGCACTTGTACAATTGCCTTTACTATTTTATTTATTAACTAGCATAACATTTCTGGAGTGCCAATCACATGCCTTTATCTTTTAAATCTCTCTCTCTCTCTCTCTCTCAAAATTGTTATTTAACTTTTAAACTTTTTAGTGGTAAGGTTTTTTTTGGACTTTTTTTCCCCTAAGATTTAAGATAAGCAAACTAATAATTTTTGTTATTGGACTAGCTTTTCTTTTTTTTTTTCAAGATTTTAGATAAATAAAATTTATTGTTGGCTTTTCTTTTTGTTTAAATGGGTCAAGGATACTGTTAAGGGATGCCAAGTTTTAATTTTGTTCAGCTTAATTACCTAAATCAACCACCTAAAAAAAATTTAGGGCGTTCATTTTCCTTTTAGGGTATTCATTTTTTATTTATGATAGACAAAAAAAAAAAAATCAAAATTCAAAATTAATATATTTATAAATTTATTTATTTTTCAATGTCAAGGTGCTCATTTGAATACTGTCAGTATAACGTATATCTGCCACTATTAAGCCAACTCCATGCCTACATCCATAGGCAATGCCAACCAATATCCACTATCAACGATATGGATTACGATCACACTTAATCAAACCAAATAACACTCACAACTCACACAAAAACTCAAGAACCTCACTAACATAAACAAAACCTCTCACAAACTTCACACACTCGAACTCACAATATCAAAGCCTTGATGAACCCAGTAACTCTCTTGCACTCACAAAACAAACAAACTTTCAATACATAAAAGGGTAATCTTTCAACCCCAAAAATAATCTACCAAATTACTCTTCGAAGAAACTCATTCATGTTTTTCTAGAAGTCTTGTCATCTCCCCATGTGGGAGGACCCTTGGACAAAAGCCTCCAAACCCTTTGCAACAATATCTATTTATAAAGCTTCAATCCTATTTTTTGAGGGACAAGGAATACCTAATTACTTCTTCAACAAGAGAACATTTTTCCTTCTATATCAAGGAGAATCCTTGTCTTCCACACCAAGAAAAAAATCATTTCCTTCCATGCCAAGGAAACCCAAATCAAATCTAATTAGAAATTTGAGACAATTTCAAACATTCAACAATAACATAATTTCGTAAGAAAAATTTCTAAGAAATTTATGAAGATGCAGTGAATCCGTATGATTCTCCTTTAAAACGTTGAATTCTAGACTCTATTACCTCCAACAATGTTCATCATCACAATCATAGAGATATTTAAGGCCATAAAAACAATTTTTATCAATGAGTTATTAGCATGTGAGGGCTAGGGGGTAGGTTGAATGAATGAGCATGAAGATTAGGCTCCAAAAGATGCTATTTTCTCAGGGAAGACCTTAGACTTCAATGTATAACTTAGTCCAAAAATTTATCTGTATTTTCTCAAGTTTGCCTAATATACATTAGCTGTGAGGTTGACGTGTGGAATCACTTGGTCAGCTATTAATGAGTCCTAACATGATTTTGATTTGGGTCTAACTGTTGTGCCTACCAATGTTTGCTCAATGTCTCCCCCAACTCAAAATTACCAAACAATAACCATTACAAATGGATCCAGTTTCAAATTATATTGGAGTCACTCATGTTATTTTATGGAATGATGAATATAATATGTTGTGCACGAATGGCACTGATGTCTTGCTATTTTGACATATAATTCCAAATATCTTAAGATGGACATATTAAGTTTCCAATAAATTGTAATTGTAGTTAGAAGAGCTAATGTTTGATAAATAATTATGCCACAAGTGATGCTAAATATGAAGCTGGGAAATGAGTTTATAGGAGACAAGATATAAAAATTGAACAAACAAGAGATATAAAAATTGTACGCTCTTTTGATAGGATCTAGGATCTCTTTATATGTGGGTAAGTTACTTAAAGCTAAAGGGACAAATCAATAGGTCACTCACAACTTGATGGGCCATGCTCCAACCTAAGGTCTAAATTGACCCCATATGGATTGGTGGACAAACCTTTAATGTACTCAAATCCCTTCATAGGCAATGGTATAGATTGTGAGTTGGTGGGATGAACTTCGAAAAGTTTTGGCCTGAATGGAGCCTCCACTTTCCCACTCACCTTCAACCATGGTAAAAAGGGACAATGAACCAAGTTAAATCATGTGCAAAACCATATTAGAAAGACTTTTGTTAGATTTAGGAAATGGAATGCATTGGAGTCAAACTTTTCTATCACTAGTGGAGTCACCGTTGTGGGTGCAAGTGCCCATGACGGTTCTTATTCTATCGGGAATTATGCCACGGCCGAGGGGACCGGGTGGAGGGTGAAAAATGCAGTCACCACCTAGATTAGATCTAGGAACCATATGCATAGCGCCCTTATGTGAAGGACTGATTTTACTAGAGCATGTTCAAATACAAGTTTATGTATAAGCACATGTTTATGTTTATCTTTAAAAATTATTTGTTAGATTCATTCAAACTAACAAATAATTAAATGCAATTTGATAGTTTTATAGTTTGGTGTTACCTATTGGGTTGGGTACGAGAGGGACTGGGAGGTTCTTGACACGTGTCTCAATGCTGATGATATGAAGCTTGTGTGTAGCGCTTATGGGTTCCTCAAGGATAGGGGCTTCTTGTCCAACTTTGGCAAATGCAGAAATATTGGTATAATTTGTTTCAAAATTCTGTTTTTTTTTTGTTTTTTTTTTTTTTGTTTTTAGCTATGGTTATGGAGTTTGTTGAAAAATTGGTGCAAAATGATTTTTTTTTGGAATGTTTTATGAAAATTTTGGTACTAATTTGAGAAGACGGTAGTGAAGTTATGAATTTGTTGAATATATTGTGAAAACTTTGGTTTGGTAGTCATTTGATAACATGGTTGCAATGTTATGAATTTGTGTTGGGTTAGCTTAACTAGTTGAGTTTTTAATCATCGAATAGAGGGTTGGGGTCAAATACTGCTTACACAAAAAAAATAAATCAGTTGGTGTCTAGGGCCCTTGGCATGATTGTAATAGCAATCATCATTGAGTGGACGCCATAGGCTTCAAAGGCTATTGTACTTATATAAGAGGAAAAGCAGCAAAGTTATGAATTCATGTAAATATGACATGAAATTGTGGTACTCATTTGATAAGATGGTAGCAAAGTTGTGAATATGTTTAATATATCGTGAAAAATTTTGGTACCCATTTGATAACATGGTATACTAGTTTTGAATTTGTGTAAATATGGCATGAAAGTTTGGTACTGATTTGATAACATGGTAGTACAGTTATGGATGCGTGTATTATGCTATGAAATTTCGGTACCCTTTTCATAACAAGGTAGCGAAGTTGTGAATTTGTTTACTATGTTGTGAACATTTTGGTACCCATTGGATAACACGGAAGAAAAGTTTTGAAATTGGGTATATATGGCTTGAAAGTCTTGGTACTGATTTGATAACATGAGTACAGTTGGAAATTTGTGTAATATGCTGTAAAATTTTGGCAATCTGTCCATAACATGGTAGCAAAGTTGTTAGTTTGTCTAGTATGTTATGAAAGTTTTGGTACCCAATTCATATCATGGTAGTACAGTTGTGAATTTGTGTAAAGTGTTGAAAATTTGTTGAAAATGCTTTTCTTGTAAGTGTTTATGGTTTCAGATTTTTGAATACCAACTTTGTTGATGCTATGTGATACTTATGAGCTATTAGGAAACAGTTCTCTGTAGGAAAAGGCTAGTGTTCAAAGGGTTGACTAATTGTCTTTCCCCAACATGTTGGAAGAGTTTCCAAAGGATTGTACAAGTTGTGGAAATTAATGCTCTCTTGTTCATGTCTTTATTGATACGTTCATAAAATTTAAAGTCGTGTCAGTTTGCAAGTGGTTCTCGTGTGTTCAATTGTGTGGTGATTCAGTAATTATTTGTACGTACAAAAAAGAGGATTATGTTATCACATTAAGTTTGCTCCTGGTTACAAAATTATAATTCTGATGCCATTCTATGAGTGGTCATGGAGGCACTAAAATTTTTGACATTTTAAATGGCTTACCTCAATTTCTTTTCTATATTTTCATCCTGTGCAGTTTTGGAGGGTCCGAGAAATGTTACACCGACCGTGTTGAAATCTTCAACTGGTTTAGAAGGTGTGTGTTGTCTTCTCTGGCCGGCCATGCTGTGTTGAAGTTATCGATGTTTTTAAAGCTCTTTGCTTCTGTGAAGTGCATAATTCTCATAATTTTACATGTAGCCTTCCTCAAATGTGTCTTGATATTCTTTCCTCCCATTTTCTTTTCCAGTGACTAAACTTTCGCCAAAGAAGTGGGGCGTTTCAGGAAGCTCCAGTGCTGTTCTGATTGCTTTTCTTGGTGGGGTATCTTTTCTTCTTTCTAAAGGGATTGATGTCAGGCCTAACCTTGCAGCAATATTGGGGCTAGCATTCATGGACTCTGTCTTCCTTGGTGGCTGCTGTTTAGCTCAAATATCAAGTTATTGGCCTCCAAATAGGCGCAGGATCTTGGTTCATGAAGCAGGGCATCTCCTGACAGGTAAATCCTAGTCTTATCTGGTGGTTGGTGCTTTAAAGTTGATAGTAATTATTTTTTCTTTTAGCAATACCAAATTACTTAAGCTTCAGGTCGCATATGTTTTTTCTTCTAGCAATACCAAATTACTTAATTATTTTTTCTTTTCAGCTTACCTTATGGGTTGCCCAATTCGTGGGGTGATTCTAGACCCAATTGTTGCAATGCAAATGGGCATTCAAGGGCAGGTAATTTGTTCTCTTTTGTGCTTGATACGACATTTTAAAATGGTTCTGTTTGCTATTATGCAATGCTTTAAAGCATTTACACTATTACATGCTTAGTTGTTTATGCATAACGTAATCAGCCAATGTCGTTTTTGTTGGAAAAAGAGGGGGGTGGGGGGTTGGGCAGGGGGGGTTGGAATTGACTGTAAGTCTCTTGTTTGATGATAACAGAGGTAGGCTGTAGTTGTTTTTATCTCACAATTTTAAGTAATCACACTATGACATTCCATGTTTTTCATGCACAATGTAATTGTTTCATACTATATTTTGGCGTACTGGGGGGAAGGGGGGGATTACAGGGTAAGCGATTGAATTATGTCAATAAGCAATTGAATATATATCAATACATTATGGTTGTGGGTAATATCATGCAACTGGTGCGGTTTTACTTTGATAATTATGTTATGAACAATTAGATTTAATGGGCTTTGTTAATTGTGTTTAGCTTCTTGTTTCTTCTGTTGAGATCATAATATCTTATTCTTTTTCATTTTGTTGTGTATGCATTTGTGTGAAATTAATGCATATATTTCACATGTATAGTGTATATTCTAATGAATTCTTTAATTTAATAATTTGTGGCCTTGTGTCTGCATAAATTTAGCTATTTAGCATTCTTTCTCTGGCAAGGAGGGCTCATATGAAGTATGATTTTATAGGCGGGAACTCAGTTTTGGGATGAGAAAATGGCCAATGATCTTGCTAACGGACGACTTGATGGCACTGCTTTTGACAGGTTGGTATGAAACGAAGGGCAGGAAAGGTTGCTTGAGTAATTGAATCAAGGCTTTGTTTCAGTGTAAAATGAATAGAACTGCTTCTTTTCTGGTATTTGGTTATGTTATTGAAAATACTCTATAAACATTTCTAGCATTTGGCTTGTACATAAAATCACAATATTTTTTACAGAACAACTAAAACATTTCACCGCCTAAAAATATTAATACAGAACAACTAAAATCGACCTACAAAATTATTTTTTTACAAGACACACACATTGACCATATCTAATAAGTAATAACAAATACATTAGCCATAAAACATTGACAATATCCAATAACTCTTAAAATGGGGTTGATGTTAATGAAATGACACTAGTAAGCAGAATCAAAATAGGAGTGAAAAAAAGCTAAAACAATTAATAAAAACTATCAACTAAATTACATATATATATATATATATATATAAACTACTATCAACTTCTTAAATTTTTTATGAGGGTGTAAAGGAAAAATTAGACCGACACTAGCACCAGTGCAACTTGATGAGCGGCATTGATCTTGGTGTCAATGCAAATGAGAGGCATTGATGGCTTTCTCGGCTGTCTTGGTGGTGGCAACATTGGGGGTTTTCTTGCGGTTCACTACTGGCTCCCTATTCTCTTGAGATTGAAAATGTTTTTCTAAAATGTTCTACATTTCTAAAGGATGTAAAACGTTTACAGCCTCATATAGGGGTTTTTTTTTTTTATGATCAATGGAAAATGATTTTGGTTTGACTAAGTTTTTCAGTGACCCCAAATGGCGGAAAATGTTGGACAATGTTTTAGGCTGATACAAATGGGGCCTAAGCGTTAATCCGCATACAGTTGAATGAAAAGAACTTAGAATAGGGTTATTTTTACCCAATACTGGCTATCTTAGCTGTATTGGCAGAATCTATTTTCCCTAATCAAGCTGGTTTAAATATACTTTTAAATTGATTTTACTTTTAGCTTCTATGTGAACATTGCTTATATTAAAACAAAAAAACAAAAAAGCTTCTGTGCGAACATTGAAACTGGCTTCATGCTTTCATTTTTAATTATTAAAGCATCTTCTAGAAAGCAAGAAATATTTTTAATGATGTAAACTTATACTTGTACATGAATATGATAATCCCAAACTTTCCTTCTAAGCCTTTCCACTCTTTAGAAGTTATTCAATCACACAGATATAATTATCCGGCACCCTATTTTCACTCCAAACTTTGATACCTGCGTAGTGATGGGTACTAGAAATGGATGCAACTTAGCATGTCATTAAGCAACATCAATGCAACTGAAATTGTTGCTTTGTTTCCTCATTTCAAGTGATTACTGATTTTTGGGATGATACAATGGTTAGGTACTGCATGGTGCTTTTTGCAGGCATTGCTGCTGAAGCACTTGTTTATGGTGAGGCAGAGGGTGGAGAAAATGATGAAAATCTCTTTATGGGTATCTGTATTCTGCTGCAACCGCCATTATCTGTAGCTAAGGTATCTCTCTAAACTTTTACTTGGTTGGATGATCTGCCATTGATATCATACTCATTTTTGTCCTCTGACAATCATTACCTTGATTAGATGTCAAATCAAGCAAGATGGTCAGTTCTTCAATCTTACAATCTGCTCAAGTGGCATAAACATGCACACCGAGCTGCAGTTAAAGCTTTGGAAAGTGGTGGTAGCCTTAGTGTTGTGATTAGGAGCATTGAGGAAGCCATGTCTTCAAGTAAATGAATTGCTGCAGCTTATATATAATGGCCCTTTTCTATCCCATAGGTTCATAAGGTAAATTTTGAAGCCTTTTTTTTGGGTTTCTCATTTATATTGCTGGTGCTGATTCTTCAAACAACTCAAATATGTGTAATATATCTGCTTTAACTTGGTGGGACAGGTGTTAGTGATCTGAAGTATTACTGGATTTGACGTAGGCCTCATTTTATTGGTCTGTCTGCTCTCATCTCTTCACTACCTGGACTGTCACTTGCCATGTCAGTACTTATTACCACATTAAGTGCTACGACAACTGTTTTTGTCATGTCAACACAACAACAAGAAGTCCCACGTCATCCCAACATCTACAATATCTAGTATTTGACCAAATCGAGCTTTGATCTAACTTGATTTGCAAAAAAAAAAAAAAAAACACTAACCTTCTTGATCATGATCAAGTAGAATGATGTGACACAAGCATTAATTTTCTTTTGGCCGGTCACGTCTCCAATCCGTTTTCTGTGTAAATTCCAATTTGCAAAATTTTGCTAGTATCGTTCCAATTTTATTGGATGTTCTTGAAGGAAAATGTAAAGCGATAATACATCAAAACTTGTTCAGTTAGAACTTGGAAGTAATAAATTGAAATTTAGGAAAATGTAAAAGTTATGATACATCGAATCTTGTTCGGTTGGAACTTGGAAGTAATAAATTGGGATTCAACAATTTCAGAGGTGGGGTGAATAATTTTCCAACCTTATGTAATCCATGTCCATTTCGGTTAAAATAATTACTGTTCGATAATTCAGTGCATTTCCTACACCCTGTGGAGCTCTCAAGTGAGACACAATCTGGCCAATACCTCAAATTTTTTTTTTTCTTGAGATTGAAAATGTTTTGCTAAAATGTTCTACATTTCTAAAGGATGTAAAACATTTTCAGCCTCATAGGGATTTTTTTTTTTTTATAATCAATGGAAAGTGGTTTTGGTTTGATTAAGTTTTTCAGCGACCCCAAATGGCAGAAAATGTTGGACAATGTTTTAGGCTGATACAAATGTGGCCCAAGTGTTTATCCGCAAGCAGTTGAATGAAAGGAACTTATAATTAAGCTGGTTTTTACCCGATATTGGCTATCTTATCTGTATCGGCAGAATCTATTTTCCCTAATTAAGCTGGTTTAAATATACTTTTGAATTGCTTTTACTATTAGCTTGTGTGTGAACATTGCTTATATAAAAAGGAAATGCTTCTGTGCGAACATTGAAACTAGTTTCATGCTTTCACTTTTAATTGTTAAAGCATCTTCCAGAAACCATGAAATACTTGTACATGAATATGATAATTCCAAACTTTCCTTCTAAGCCTTTTCACTCTTTAGAAGTTATTCAATCACACAGATATAATTATCCGGCACCCTATTTGCACTCCAAACTTTGATACCTGCATAGTGATGGGTACTAGAAATGGATGCAACTTAGCATGTCATTAAGCAACATCAATGCAACTGAAATCGTTGCTTTGTTTCCTCATTTCAAGTGATTACTGATTTTTGGGATGATACAATGGTTAGATACTGCATGGTGCTTTTTACAGGCATTGCTGCTGAAGCACTTGTTTACGGTGAGGCAGAGGGGGGAAAGAATGATGAAAATCTCTTTATATCTGTATTCTGCTGCAACCGCCATTATCTGTAGCTGAGGTATCTCTCTAAACTTTTACTTGGTTGGATGATCTGCCATTGATATCGTACTCATTTTTGTCCTCTGACAATCATTACCTTGATTAGATGTCAAATCAAGCAAGATGGTCGGTTCTTCAATCTTACAATCTGCTCAAGTGGCATAAACATGTACACCGAGCTGCAGTAAAAGCTTTGGAAAGTGGTGGTAGCCTTAGTGTTGTGATTAGGAGCATAGAGAAAGCCATGTCTTCAAGTAAATGAATTGCTGAAGCTTATATATAATGACTCTTTTCTATCCAATAGGTTCATAAGGTAAATTTTGAAGCCTTTTTTTGGGTTTCTTATTTATATTGTTGGTGCTGATTCTTCAAACAACTCAAATATGTGTAATATATCTGCTTTAACTTGGTGGGACAGGTGTTAGTGATCTGAAGTATTGCTGGGTTTGAGGTAGGCCTCATTTTATTGGTCTGTCTGCTCTCATCACTTCACTACCTGGAGTAACATCTTATTTAAAGTTTATGCACACATCTTTTATCAAGTGTCTAGATCTGTTGAAGATGAAGTGCCCTTGGTTATGCCATCGTTGGCACAATGTATTACTATGGATGGAAGGTCTAAGCTGGGGAAAGAGAGATGCAATTTGCCATGAGCTAGGTACCTCTGTTGGGAGGAATAGAGACAAATTTGTCCTCTTTGAAACGTTAGTTGTGATAAGCCCTGCAATGTTGTTTTGGTTGTGTATTGGCTTTCTTGTTTGTCTGATTATGCTGTAGATATAAATTATTGTTGCTGAGAAGAACATAGGATCTTCCTGAATGTGCTCAGGAATATGGTTGCTAACAAGTATACAGGAAGTAAATTGTGGCTTGATTGTCAATTTTTAATAGGCATTTGACTTTAGCTATGATTTATGTAATATGCATTGTGTACAGTTTTTATTAACTTGAACTTTCAAGTCTGATTTCTACAGATTGTGATTTTAAATATTTAGCAAAATGGTCTCATATTTACCCTGATCCTGAAAGCATTTTGCTTTTTAACTCCCATAGTTATTATGTAATTATTAAAGCCATGACACTCTAGTGAATGTGGGGTTCTAGAGAAGGTGGCACCATATGAAGCTGGTTTCAAAGAGTAGTGACAAACTTGGTATAGGTGAAATTTACACTCTCTGCAATCAAGTGAAGTGTAACTTGCGACTGTAATATGAAAAGAAAATTCCCTTCTGAACTACTACTTGGTTTAGATGAATAGATTGTAAGAGGGTAACCTGGACTTTCTCATGAAGCATTTTGCACTATAGAAGTGTAGATTGTGATCTTAAGTAAACACTTTGTTTTGTCTTGCCATTCCTGGGCTTGGTTCATGCAACTCATTAATAATGCCAAGGCAGTGTTCCTTAGATTTCCTCAATGCAATGAAAACAAGGAGAAAAAGAGAGAAGAATGTATTGCTAGTAAGTTTTATCACTATACATTGGGTGAAAGGATATTATAGCATGAGAAACATATACAACGATTTGTGTTTTGATCTTGAAATTTTTGGTAGCAAGGGGCAGATGATGATAAATTTTGAGATCTACACAGGCTCAAAATGTGATTCTTGTACACAATCATTATAAAATTAGGCCATTTAATCTTCAATAATACAAGCCAAAACATGAAGTCCAATAAATGAAATATTTTCAAAATGGTAGAAGATCACACTAAATTATTGATCCATCGTTATAATTTACTAACATTTAAATCCGAAATGGACATATGGATTACACTAGATCAAAAAAATTTTCCTCCTACGTTTCAAATGGTTAAATCCCAATTTAATCAAAAACTTCTTTTCTGACTCATTTTATTTGTTCTGTTGTACCAAAATCAATTCACAAAACAAGGTTAAAAATTGTCAAACTAATAAATGAACCCAACTGGGGCTTTTAGAGAATGCGAATGTATATGATTGAGATTTGAGACAGGAAAGGAAATAAAATGAACATGTCTCAAAGGTCCAATATAATCCCACATCGCTCAAAACACAAGAACTTCAACATTTCATAAGCTTTTGACAATGTGTTTTAGCTCGCTGGGTTCAGTAGCGTGAACCTTTAACTCAAGTGGGGGCATGAAAGTGTTGGAACATTGACTTGGTTCTAGTTGGCTGGGAGTGATTGTGGCTTCTTTACTGGCTCGCCCATTCCAAGCCAGGAATTGATCTCTGAGACTTGAGCGAAGGCTCTGGGTCTCGTTGCTCCTAGAGAAGCTAGTGCCACTCACACCCAACATGGCCTTCTGGGCTGATCTCAATTGAACCAACTCTTTTTATTTTTATTAGCTTTTGATGCACAGATGTGTAAAATTATTATTTTTTCCTCATCATTATTATTATTGGTTTATGAGAGAAATATTCTTATATTAATATTTGATATATAACAAATTAACCAAAAGTTTTATGTAGCTTTGGTGGAAACCTTCAAAGCCAATCCCAAATTTTGGGATTGAGGCTTTGTCGTCAACAAAATCTATAGTAATGTGCTCCCACTTCCACTCAGGGACAGGGAGGGGTTGCAATAGTCCTCCAGGTGTTGATGTTTAGCTTTTTTTATTTGTTGACAAGTAATTTTGGGATTGAGGCTTTGTTGTCAACAAAATTTATAGTAACGTGCTCCCACTTCCACTCATGGATTGAGAGGGGCTGCAATAATCCTTCAAGTCGTTGATGTTCAGCTTTTATTTGTTGACAAGTCGAGCAACGATTTACAAATCAACAATATCTCTCTTCATACCACTCCGCCAGAAATTCCTCTCAAGTCACGATACATTTTGGTACTACTTGGATGTACGGTATAGAGAGTACAATGAGCTTCTTCCATAATTTGTCTTTTCATCTCATTAACTACTGGAACACACAATTTGGAACCATGCATTAAAATACCATCCTTACTAATGAGAAGACCAAGTATGTTGCCATTAGATGCTCTATCACGGATCTTAGCTAATTGTGAATCATTAAATTGAGAGGCCCTAAATTTTCTCCAATAAGATAGGCTTCACAACTAGAGTGAAAAAACATGTACTTGAACCCTTGATTATAAACTCAATCCCCATTTGTTGTAACTCTGCCAAAATTTCTTTTTGAGTAGTTAGCATGCAAGCTAATTTTCCGGAAGTTGGGTTTATTACTCAAATGATGATTCTCATAGGCATTACTGTTGAAGTGCCAATGAGTCAGAGTGGGTGAGAAACCCAAGAGAAACAGTTTTGGGAGCATTTTTTTCCTTTGGTAGAGACCCCATTTATATTGAATGCAGGTCCCTGCTCTGGTGTTTTGAAGATGCTAGGATTGGCCACACCCATCATGAAGGAAACCATTGTGCTAATATTTTGGCAAAGGAGGGAATTTCTAGTTCTTTTGTTTATCACTCTTCTCCTCCTTCTTGTATTTTGTACCAACTCTTGGCTGATGCATGGAATGTTTGCTACCCCAGACGTGGTATTTCCTAGTAGGGGTGTCCACGAGTTGGTTTGGGTCAGGTCTGTGCCCAACCCGCAACCAACCCGATGACATTGGGTTTCTGGCGAGAAAACCTGCCGCCGACCGCAAAAACCAACGGGTCAGGTCGGATTGGATTGGAAAGATCGGCGGTCAAGTCGGTCAAAGCCAACGAAGTGCAGCCGGAGGTTCCTTTTGGGCGGCGATCTGTATTTTTCCCCGGATCTTCGCCAGATTTGTGCGAAACTAACTATATTCGAGCAAAAAACATCAAATAGTCGCCGGATTTGTGCCAAACTCACGAGATCTGAGCAAAAAAAATCAAATATTCTCTGGATTTGCGCCAAACTCACAAGATCTGAGCAAAAAATCGGGCACAGATGAGCAAAACTCACGAGATTTAAGCAAAACCCAACATATTTTCACCGGATCTAAGCCTTAGTTGAGCAAAACCCACTATATTGTAGTTGGATTTGGGCGTAAACGACAAGATCTCACCAAATCCGGTGGAGATTTCATGGATTTAGTTGAGATCTTGCCGAATCTAAAAATTCTCACCGGTAAATGTTATGAATCTCGGTCGGTTTGGGTTTTTTTTGGGTTTTAGGGAGAAAATCTGAGACCAAACCGACCAGATTGGATTTTGAAAAAAAAGACCCGTCGCCAACCGTCGAAGTAGTCGGGTCGGCTGACGATCGGCCCGGTTCCGATCGGATTTATCGAGTGGATCGGGTTTGCGGTTGAGTTGGACACCCCTATTTCCTAGTTTGTTTTAATTAAAAATCCTGGTTTACTAAAAAAGAGACCCCATTTATAGAAAGTATTGATACCAAAGAGAAAGATGTTCATTTGTCAGCAAGTCCAAAATTATAAATCTAGAAAATTAAAAGTGCATATTAGATGAAGTGAGGAAATGACAGAAATGGCCAGAGGAAAATTAAGGGTGGGGGGGGGGGGAAATCACATTGTAAGCCATTGAACATATGTTTAACTCATTCCACTACTGCAGTTTACATTGATTATTATTTTAAGAATTTATAAATGAATAATATTTTAATGTATTTTGTTCATTGAGTTTAGCTTCTTGGTTCTTTTACACAGATCATAATCTCTTATTAAAGATATTGGATTTATGTAATAAATATGTAATGGCTCAAGAGGTCTAAGTGTATTGTAGCTATAGGTCCAACTAGGCTTAACTTAACTCTTATAATAAACCTTAGTTTCATTGTAAACACGGTTGAACATAGTAAACATGTAGCTATTTAGGCTTTCTCTTATGGACATAAGCTCAAATAGAACCATGTTAACCTTGTGCTCTATCTCTCTCTCTCTCTCTCTCCATCAATTTTATATTCTATTTATTTTAGATCTTTAATATGGTATCAAAGCCATGTCATTGTGGCCATTTAGTCATTATGCAACCCCGCACAATGCTATTTGAAAGCTCAATTAGTGTGAAAACACTAATACTTGTTTAGACCCCCAATTTTAAATTACGGCTTAATTGATTTTTCTCTAATTTATTTAAGTGTGGAATAAGAGTAAATGAAGTGCAATAAACCGGAAACACTACTCTAAGCCATAAGCAAGAACAATAAGCGATAAGTGTAAAGCTTAAAGAGTAGGGAAGAGAGATGCAAATACAAGATAATACTGAGATGTGTTATCAAAGAGAAAACCGAAGTAC
Organism: Quercus lobata; assembly: GCF_001633185.2. Classification (NCBI taxonomy): domain Eukaryota; kingdom Viridiplantae; phylum Streptophyta; class Magnoliopsida; order Fagales; family Fagaceae; genus Quercus; species Quercus lobata. The sequence continues at coordinate 84,162,393 of NC_044907.1, forward strand.
TCGATGAAAAAACTTCTTCAATGCCCTCCAACCGAAATCAATCCACTAGTGAATGAGTTGGAGTACACGAATATCAAAAAGACATTCCAAGCCTAATCTACCTAATGTACTTGAGCTCTCCAAGCTCCTGCTACCAACGGACTTCTCGGAGTCTTGTCTTTACCAGTTATCTAGATCCTGCAATATCGCTTGATTGCATTTGCCACTTAATTATTTCTTCTAATACTTCCCATAGGCACTAAAACTTCTCTTAACACTCAAAATGTGTAGATGGAGAGGTAGGAGTAAATGGAAACTCTAGAGAAATAATGTAGAGGATTGTGGATAAACAATCTCTAACTCTTAAGTGTTTGGCTAGGGTTTTCTCTTTCAAAAGTTTCTCTGAATACTCCTTGTTCTTTTTACATTTCGTGAGTAATGAGGGTTTATATAGTATTTGTAAAGAAATGAGAAAAGACATACTAAAAATAATCAAGTAGAGAGTTTCACAGGTGACTCGTGACTTGGCCTGAGTAGCGAATGACTCACAAAATCCAGCTTGTCAAAGACTCAAATTCCAACATGTGCTTCTCACGTAGCTTGTTTCGCAGGTCAACAGTCATGAGCCAATCACCAAAGTTTTGATCTTGGAATTTTTGGTAGCACGGGGCAGATGATGATAAATTTTGAGATCTACACAAGCTCAAAATGTGATTATTGAATTAGGCCATTTAATCTTCAATAATACACGCCAAAACATGAAGTCCAATAAATGAAATATGGACATATGGATTACACAAGGTCAGAAAATTGTTCCTCCTACGTTTCAAATGGTTAAATCCCAATTTAATCACGAAACCTCCTGTCTGACATGTTATTTGTCCTGTTGTACCAAAATCAATTCACAAACCAAGATTAAAAATGGTCAAACCAAAGCTGTAAATGAACCCACTTGGAGCTTTAGAGAATGCGAATGGAAATGATTGAGATTTGAGACAGGAAAGGAAATAAAATGAACACGTCTCAAAGGTCCAATATAATCCCACATCGCTCAAAACACAAGAACTTCAACATTTCATAAGCTTTTGACAATGTGTTTTAGCTCGCCGGGTTTAGTAGCGTGAACCTTTAACTCAAGTGGGGGCATGAAAGTGTTGGAACATTGACTTGGTTCTAGTTGGCTGGGAGTGATTGTGGCTTCTTTACTGGTTCGCCCATTCCAAGCCAGGAATTGAGCTCTGAGACTTGAGCGAAGGCCCTGGGTCTCGTTGCTCCTAGAGAAGAGGGCACAGCGTGAGGCTGGATTCACAGAGCAGCGACTACCTCTCCTTCCTGGCAGTGGAAGGAAAACGAGCTAGTGCCACCCACACCCAAACATAGCCTTCTGGGCTAATCTCAATTAAACCAACACTTTTTTTTTTATTAGCTTTGAAAAAAAGAAGAAGAATATCCCCTTAGGTGAAGTGCTACACCATTGCCAACGAAATAACCAAATATCTGACAAAGGTTGCAGAATGTGATCATTGTTAATACTATAATCCATGTCACCTTTTTCAAATTAGAAGAAAAAGAAATGGCGGATTTTGTTTAACTTGAAGTACCCAAAAATTGAGAGGTTGGTGATTGTGAGTCTGTAGAACTTAGTACGGCTAAATACTTTCCTACTTTATATAAAGTGTAGAAATCTTATACAATGCTCCGATGTGGGACACTTGATGCCCGTAAAGATTGTGAATAGGGCCATTAACCTGGTGTGTTACTAATTCAAGGTCATATTGAAGACCTTTCAATATCAACATTCCTCTAAAAGAAAATTAAAATAAACTTCAGCAGAATGAATATTTATTCTATGGCTGCATCTTTATTATACAGAGTTCAGCAAAACCCCACAGTGCATCTCCTGATAAGCAAGTTCTACTTTATCTGATAGTTTGTACTTCAAAATTGATTTATACAGTATTTTTTTTCTTTAACATTACCCAATAACTCAATCCTCAACCACACGTGTTTCTTGAACAATTGTGCGTCGCTACATATATGATCTCACACAAAAGGATTGTCTGGATGAAATTGCAGCTTATTTAATATTTTAAAAATCCAAAATGGACATAAATATGGATTACATATGATTGGAAAATTGTTCCCCGTACCTCTGACATTGTTGAATCCTAATTTATTACTCATTCCTAGACTTTGAGAAAGCTCTCATACATACCATCCGATAAGCATAGTTGATGTCCTTAAAATGTGGTAGATGGAACAATCCATAGAAATCCAGGGCAATGATCACACAACAGAGATTAATCGTAATCAGAGTGTGTGTGCCTGCACCAATACCAATTATTAGAAAAAAAATTTGATGGGCACAACCATACGCGTTGCTTTAAGCGTGTGAATACTGAATATCATCAAGTCAAGGACTGAGATGCTGCTGCTACGCCACCCTAACCTTGTCCATCGAATCAGATATTGTTTTGAAGATGAACAAGAGGGGTTCCTTGTCTACGATGGGTCCCCCGAGTTTGCTGGCTTTAATTAGGATCGAAGCTGATGAAAGTACTAGTACTTACATAATTTCAGAGGCATAATTTCAGTTTATCAAAAGCTTTATGCATTTCGGAGGAATAATTTCAATTTTTAATGTATTAAAACAAAAAAATTTAAAAGTCAATACATGAAAATAAGAGGTAAAAGTCAGGTTTTAATTTTTAAAAAACCTAGCTTTTAAATCTTTTTTTTCCTCTGATTTTTTAGTTTTTTATGTTTTGGGAGGAAAGAGACATAAAAAGGTAACAACTAACAAAAATACAAATTTATCTTTGTTTTTAATGGAGGTGAGTAATGAGAGACAAACGGAATAAACTTCATGTGGGTAAAGTGTCAATTTTTAAACCACAGGCAAAGAGTTTTTTAGGCAAATTACAGGTGGACAAAGTGTAATTTCCTCTTAAAAATTTTGAGATTGTAGTGGGCCCTTGTATGAGTCTGCAATGTAATTTAGGAAAGTTATTAAATTATTGTAGTTTTTGTTATGCCCATAGCAATACTAAAAAAGAAAGAGTAATGCTACAGTTACAAACTATTTTATAATAATTTTACAAAATGTTGATGTGGCCAACTTTCTATTGGTTTTCATTTAGGCCCACCATTAATATCACTTTTTTCATCTACCAATAATCATTCACCATATTAGCAGTTTGTAAAAACTTTTGTAAAATAATTTGTATCTCTAGCATTATTCAAAAAGAAAAGACATTTGAACTTCTTTCCAAACTATGATAATTTAATTAGATTAGATATCATTAGACATTTATGGGAAGAAATTAGGTGTGTTTATTATTGTAATTTTTGATTTCTTTCCTTATTGTATTGCATTTAATTATGGGAAGCAAATTACAAAAATAAATTTTGAAAGCTATTTTTATGATAAACAACTCAAAATCTATGAGGACGGTGTCATATAATTATCTTGCTATATATGTATAATTTTAAAATCATGCCGATAATTTTTTAAATTTATTTATTTAAAAATAAAAAACTTTTTTTTTTTTCAAATTGTTTTGAGTAATGCTAAGGACATAACAAAAAGAATGTCATAGCATTACTCAACTATTGTTATACATTTAATTAGATTAGATATAATAAATGTCTCTAAAAAAAGATTAGATGTAATAAATTAGATAAGATTAAATAGATAAAATATATTCTTTTCTTTATCCTAGATGAATTATGATTTTTTGTTTTCCTATTTCTTGTAGAACTAAGTCTTTGTTATGCCTTTTTGGGAAAGGATTAGGTGAAAATCTCTTTAGGAGGAGATGGTGATCATTAAGTTTTTATCAAGTTAGTTTCTATTGAGAGGTTTTGTCATATTCTTTTGCCTACTAGTCTTCAGTTCTGGTAGAATTTAACTTTTGTGGAACAATTATAGTTATTGTGTGTTATATATTTTGCTTCTACACTCCTACACTGCATCAGATGGCCAAGCTTTCCTTTTTCCATTTATTCCTATTTGTTTTCCTTGTTTTTGTTGGTAAGGTTTAAAAAAAAAAAAAAAAAAATTAGAAACAGAACATCATGAACTTTATTAACATGTTGGTATATGAGAAGTTACAATATTATTTATGCTTAGAGGAACAAACTCTGTTTAGACTAAGAGTGTATTAGAAAGCCTTGTTCTTTGACAAAATGACAAGTAGCATCATTGCATACATCATCTGTTGGATTATTTTTGATAAAAATATTAAATTTTATTAAATGTTATTTTGAAATAATTGTTCCATTGATGACATTAGTGATTAAATAGAAGGTTAGTGGCTGAATGTATATGGCAATACTTCCTTACCAAATACATTTCCTAATAAAAATGTTTTTGACCATTAAAAGCAAGTTATGACGTTTCCGTTTATATATAGCTCAATGTTTTAACGGGTTATAATTCCATATACGTTTAGTCAAATAACAAAAGGAAAAAGTTATTTCAAATGTTAATGCCATTAAACATGGTTTGTAATGACTTATGGCACATATATTTTCTATATATACAACACTATATGTACGGCCATGTTGGAGAGAGAGAAAATCAACCATTTATCCTAATATATTTTCATGAAATAGAAAACTATTATATATTTTATTTGTCTGTTTTCTTCACTGGAAAATATATATATCCCTACTACATTATTTCTGAGTAAAAAGAAGGTACTATATTGAGAGCTTCATATCTTACAAGCGGTGTAGACTTGTAAAGATAATCAGCGAAAGTGGCTAAGTTGTTGTATCATGGGGGCGGCATGCACAATGTTTTAGTTTACAACACTGGAAACCCCGTTGACTTGGTTCACGCCTCAACCTCACCATCTAAAAATATATATGAATTAATGGTAATTTGCTTCTAATGTTATGAAACAACTTTGAAGTATCATCGAGGTAATATCACTCCTTTGTTCTCTAATTTTATGGTAAATCTAATTATGTGAATTTTAATCATTTATATGATATGTTGAATATAATGAAATTCAATTTATCTGTCAATTATTGTTCTTAGAAAAACGATTCAATGTTTACGGGAAATATGATGTGATCATATATATATATAAATTTGATAAATTGGAGAAATTACTACATATATATTTTTGTCCATGAATAAAATCTTTCTAGATTTTTCTTTGAATTCATTGATTATATATGAATCGATAAATTGTTTATGGTGGCATATGGAATGGTGGCTATGGAATAACAATTTCATGGAGATTTAATTTTGAAGCCTTGGAGTTCAATGGTAGAAATCTCAACAAGCCCTCAAATGAAAGGCAATCTAAGAGGCAAGAAATTATGAGTTTGCAGTAAAATATCTCTTACTTTATTCGATATATTGCTACCATATAAGAATAAAATTTTGTGTGCACAGTATATAATTAATTTCATGCTATGCGTGTCGATACGTATTGAATTTTTTATTGGTAGTAGTTAAAGTCATTTGAGCAAAACTGACTTGATTTATATAAACTACTATAAATATTAGAAATGAATTTGTGAAACAAATTTTGATATATTTATATTTTGGGGAAAAAAAAATGAGGTGGTATATAATTTAACATCTACTTGAGATTTGGAAATACAATGAATATGCATTTGTGAAATTCCTAATCTGGTGTTAAAGAAATATGGGAAGTAATTGGTAAGCTATATACTTGCAATTTCCATTATAGTTTGCTATGTGGTTTAATGAAAAAAAGCCATGAATTTTATGAACCCCATAAATTATGGTGTTTCAATTTTAAAGAACCTTATATTGAGAAGAGTTCATGTGCCTTTAAATAATTGAGAATTTTATGTGCCACATTTTTCATTTGAATTTTGTCAAATAGTGGGGTATTGAAATTGAGGAACATGAAAAAGAAAAAAAAAAGATTTGAAAAATATTTTTCGGGACTCATAAAATAATTGATGATAAGATTCAACTATGTGAATTATCTTGAGAATTGAGATAAAAATTATTTTTTTGGCCTAAATATGAAAAAGTTTAGTCTTATGGTGAAAAGTACACTCCTATTGTTAAGTGAGAACAATGGTATCACATGAAGATGGTATTCCTATTGTATAACAAAGTTACAATGGTGCCTTGTATGAGCTAGACACTTATATTTGTGCCAAAAATAAAATGAGAATGAATAGACATTCCTCTTATACAATTGTTGGATAATGATGCCAAAGTTTTATAAAAATATTAAGTCCCTTATACTTTGAGAAATTATGAATATTTTTTTGTTCCAAAGAATGGTTCCTAGTAGTTAGAGACTACTGCTCCTATGTAGATGCAAATAAATCTACATCTCTTGCCATATATTTATGAGTTGAGAAATGGTGAAAAAACAATTTTTAGTGAGATAAATTTTGTGAAAAGGTAACCACCAAGAGCAAGAGTAATATATATATATATATATATATATATATATCTATATATATGAGATGAGTTAAAGTTACACTTGGTGTAACTTTAAAGAGTTACACCTTTCTAAACGAGTCCAAATTTTCTGTTCCACTTTTCCTGCTCCACTCTATACTCCACCAATAAAAACTTGCCACATGTTCACCTAATTAATTAATTACTACAATTAATTAATAATGGTAGTATTAATAAGTCAATAATGGTAGTATTTAATTAGTTAGGTGAACACGTGGCAAGTTTTTATTGGTGGAGCATAGAGTGGAGCAGGAAAAGTGGGACATAAGATTTGGACTCTTTTTAAACCATTACGTTTAAGTAGATCTAACAGTCAAAAAAATGCACTCATTGCTGATATTCTGATAAGGTACTTATTTATTATCCTTATTTATAATATTTCATACCTATCTCTAATTCCAAAAAGAGGTATATTTTTCTCTTTGCTCTCTCTTTCTCATCCACTACACGTTTCTCTCTCATCCATTGCTCTTCCACCTCCATTTTCATAAGGTTCCACCTCCATATTTAGGCACAGTGGGCTCCAATTAATTAGGATTTGGTGTTTGACATCTTTCAGGGCAACTTTTGTTGGGCTTGTTTATGGTTATGCCACAATTATGTCTTCTAGCCTTATTGTGCCAATGGCTTCTCGTGCAATAAATAGCATGGTTGGAGGGATTTTGTGGTGATACACCTCATTCTAAAAATCATGAGAGAAGTTATAAGACAATAACAATCTGCCTCATTTTTAGTTGTTAGAAAAAAAAAAAAAATTTGTTCTTCAAAACTGCTTAATGGTGCATCCTTGCCTAGCTAGTTTGGTGTAAATATGTGGTATGCATGAATTTGTCACCCACTTGCGTTGTAAATTCTTGTAGAACCAATTTAGTCTAGAAGGTGGGTGGTTATACAACAATATATCATATTTTTATTCTTCAAGTTGGAATATCTTTTTCAGATTCAAACCCTTCAAGTTAGAATAGAATTGCAATTTTAAGGATCATTAAATCTATGTGGCTGTAGAGGTGGAACCGTGGAACCTTATGAAAATAGAGGTGGAAGAGCAATGGAGGAGAGAGAAACATGTGGTGGATGAGAAGGAGAGAGCAGAGAGAAAAGTATTCCTATTTTTGGGATTAGAGATAGGTATGGATTGTTATAAATAAGAATAATAAATGAGATTCTTATCAAAATATCAGCATTAATGAGTGCATTTTTTTGACTGTTAGATCTACTTAAATCTAATGGTTTAGAAAAGTTGTAGTTCTTTAGAGTTACACTAGGTGTAACTTGAACCCATCTCTCTCTCTCTCTCTCTCTCTCTCTCTCTATATATATATATATATATGATGATATATCTCGTATAAAGTGGTTTCTACTATACTAGAAACACATACGTTAAAGCATGCTACTACATTGAATATATAGTGATGAAAAAAAAAAAAAAGAATGTGATTACGACTAGCCATGTATATGATAATTCTATCAAAAAGCTAATTAAGCTTAAACTAGTGAAGAAGAAATAGCTTAGGTTTTAGTTGTTTAGAAAAGAAGAAGAAGAAGATGAATCTATCTTATATTAGCACTTTTTTATTATAATATTGTTATATAAAATAAAGTTTTGTTTCCCTAGACTTTTGAGCTTTCATATAAATGAAATGATGAAATCTTTATTTAGAGTTGAAAGTCTAGATGTACATTGAGGGGGATGAGACTAAAGCCCAAAGAAAATAAATTACCTATGAGGATACCCTACCTAGGGACTGGAGATCCCAAGAACTAGGTTCAAAGGGAAGAATGAATCATAGAGTAGTTTGTATAACATGCACTAAATTTTGAGTACAAGTACTCTTATCTGTCCCTATGATGTAAATGCATGTATCTCATAACATTATGTAGGATGAGTTTTATATTAAAAAACTCTTAATGTGATCTATAGCCTTTATGAGTGGGATGTTAGTTACAAGAGCATCCTTGATAGATACACCTAAATGAGCATGGGAGTAGGGCCGCTTCCTTTGGGAATAGGGCTAATTCTTTAAATTGCTCATGATAGCTGGGATCAAGCATAAGACCATAATGTTTTGGCTTAGAAGATCATAGAAGATTAAATGTTATGGTCAAAACAAAAACCCAAAATAAGTTAAAAACATTTCCAAATTAGCATGCCACATTATTTAAAAATTTTGAGATCCTGGTGGGCCCTTGTATGAGTTGGCAATATAATTTAGGAAAGTTATGAAATTATTATGGTTTTTGTTATGTCCATAGCAATACCAAAGAGAAAAGACATTTGAACTTCATTCCAAACTGTGATAATTTAATTAGATTTGATATAATTAGCCATTTATGGGAAGAAATTAGGTGTGATTATTATTGTAATTTTGGATTTCTTTCCTTGTTGTATTGCATTTAATTATGGGAAACAAATTACAAAAATAATTTTTGAAAGCTATTTTTATGGTAAACAACTCAAAATCTATGAGGACAGTGTAATATAATTTTCTTGCTATATACTCCTTCTGTCCCAATTTGTTTGTCCTGTTTGAAAAGTTAAACTTTTTAAGGGAACATCATTTATTGTTTTGTCTGCCTTATAAAAATGTATAAGTTTACAAAACTATCCTTAAATAAATTTATCAGCTTTTAAAAAAAAAGTTATTCTTAATGAGACAACTAAAAAGGTGCCTCAACTAAATTGATTTAAAAAAAAAAAAAAAATATTAGTTAGTTTTCTTTTCAAATTGTTTTGAAAATAAAGTAGGGGTATAATAGAAACATTAGTAAACTAATAATTTTTATTTTTAGAAATAGGACAATATTTTGGGACATCCCAAAATGGAATAGAGGACAAACAAATTGGGACGGAGGTAGTATGTATAATTTTAAAATCGTGCCAATAATTTTTAAATTTATTTATTTAAAAACAAAAGACTTTTGGGCTTTTTTTCAAATTGTTTTGATTAATGCTAAGGACACAACGAAAAGAATATCATAGCATTACTCAACAATTGTAATACATTTAATAAGATTAGATATAATAAATTTCTCTAAAAAAAGATTGAAGTAATAAATTAGATAAGATTAAATAGATAAAATATATTCTTTTCCTTATCCTAGATAAATTATGATTTTATGTTTTCCTATTTCTTATAGAACTAAGACTTTGTTATGCCTTTTTGGGAAAGGAGTAGGTGAAAATCTCTTTTTATAAATACACTTTAGGAGGAGATGGTGATCATTAAGTTTTTATCAAGTTAGTTTCTATTGAGAGGTTTTGTCATATTCTTTTGCCTACTAGTCTATAGTTCTTATAGAATTTAGCTTTTGTGGAACAGTTGTAGTTATTGTGTGTTACATATTTTGCTTCTACACTCCTATGCTGCATCAAATGGCCAAGTTTTCATTTTTCCATTTATTCTTATTTGTTTTCCTTGTTTTTATTTTATTTTATTTATTTTTTAGAAACAGAACATCATGAACATTATTAACATGTTGGTATATAAGAAGTTACAATATTATTTAGACTAAGAGTGTATAAGAAACCTTGTTCTTTAGACATGTGTGACTGCATTATCTTGTCTAACAAAATGAGGGAAGGGAAATCTCTACAAAAGAGCTAGCAAAAGAAAACTATATAAATATTTACTTTATATATTTACTAATCGTTAATAAGTGGAAGAGTCTAGTTTATATATATATATATATATATATATGAATACAAATTTAAATTAATAATGACTTCATATAAAATAATATAGTTAATTTAATTAAATATATTTAGAGAATATGATTTTTTGTTTTTGTTTTTTTTTGGTTGTTGTTGAGGAAATAGAGAAGTCGATGAATAGTGCAAGCTATTTTATTTTATATATGCTACATTAATACTAACCTCCTCACTTATGCAAAGCACATGTTGTTGTGTGAGTGGCTTTGGTTTTTTTTTTTTTGGGTGGAATTTGTTGATCTTGTTATCATTTTTTGTAGTTGCAGTTATGGTGCCTGAAGCCCATGCACAATGTAGCACAGTATTGAATCCCAATAGCTGTGTCCTTTACGACTGTGGGAAGCATTGCTTTGAGCAATATAAAGGCATTGGACGATGCTTACAGAAAACAGGTGGCCTTAATCCTACTTATGATTGCAACTGTGTCTATACTTGTGGCCCCAAACATGAACTTAAGAATTTTGCATATGTAATCAATAAATAGAAAATTGAAACCACTTCCACCCATGACACAGTTTAGAAATCAATGGACAAAGAGTTTGGTCAAATATTAGACAGAGCTTCCTTTTAATATTAAAAAAAAAATTCACCGAGAATTTTATATGAAACATTTTTACCTAGTTATGGCATTTTTCAAGTTTGCTGCATTTTTTTTTCTTTTCCCCATTTTTGGAATCGCTACACCCAAAAAAAAAGGGGGAAAGAAACAAAAAAAAAAAATTGCAGCAAACTTGAAAAATGCCATAATTGGGTAAAAATATTTCATATAAATTTCTCATTGAAATTTTTTTTAATATTGAAAGGAAGCTCTGTCTAATCTTTTGACCAAACTCTCTGTCCATGGATTTCTAGACAGTGTCATGGGTGGAAGTGGTTTCAATTTGCTATTTATTGATTACATATGCAAAATTCTTAAGTTCATGTTTGGGGCCACAAGTATAGTCACAATTGCAATCATAAGTAGGATTAAGGCCACCTGTTTTCTGTAAGCATCGTCCAGTGCCTTTATACTGTTCAAAGCAGTGCTTTCCACAGTTGTAAAGGACACATCTATTGGGATTCAATATTGTGCTATATTGTGCATGGGCTTTAGGCACCATAATTGCAACTACAAAAAATGATAACAAGATCAACAACTTCCACCCACAAAAAAAAAGAAAAAAAAAAAAAGAAGTTACATTCAAACTAGTCAAAAAAATAAAAAACCAAAGCCACTCACACAACAACATGTGTTTTGCATAAGTGAGGAGGTTAGTATTAGTATAGCATATATAAAATAAAATATAAGCTTGGACTATGACTTCATATCATTTTATCACATATGCTTTTAAAAGCCCATATTTTCATATACTAATTAAATTAAGCTTTATATTCACTATTTCCTCCAAAAAAAAAAAAAAAATCATATTCTCTAAATAATTTAATTAAATTAACTATATTATTTTATATGAAGTCATTATTAATATATATTTGTATTCATATATATATATATATGTGTGTGTGTATAAACTAGACTCTTCCACTTGTTAAAGATTAGTAAATATATAAAATAAATACTTATATAGTCTTCTTTTGCTAGCTCTTTTGTAGAGATTTCCCTTCCCTCATTTTTTTAGACAAGGTAATGCAGTTGCACATGTCTTAACCCAAAGAACAAGGCTTTCTTATACACTCTTAGTCTAAATAGAGTTTGTTCCTCTAAGCATAAATAATACTTAACTTCTCATATACCAACATGACAATAAAGTTCATGATGTTCTGTTTCTAATTTTTTTTTTTTAAAAAAGCCTTACCAGTAAAAACAAGGAAATCAAATAGGAATAAATGGAAAAAGGAAAGCTTGGCCATTTGATGCAGCATAGGAGTGTAGAAGCAAAATATGTAACACACAATAACTACAATTGTTCCACAAAAGCTAAATTCTATAAGAACTGTAGACTAGTAGGCAAAAGAATATGACAAAACCTCTTAATAGAAACTAGCTTGATAAAAACTTAATGATCACCATCTCCTCTAAAGGTAAACATAGTAAAACGGGTTAGAATTTTTTGACCCGACCTGAAAAATACCTGACCTAAACCCGATTTTTTTTACCCGAGGCAAAAAACGAGTTGACCGGTGACCCAACTCGATTTTTTTGCGGGTCATGACTCGACCTGAACCCGATTTTTTTACCCAAAGCAAAAACGAGTTGATCGGTGACCCGACCCGATTTTTTTGCGGGTCACCCATGACCCAATCTATTAAAAAAATTCGCTAAAAAAATATTTTAATTACATTTTGATACTACGTGCATAAAGCACAAAGTACCAAAACTAATATTAATATATTATAGAGAATGACTATTTAATTCATCAAAAGTACCACCAAGCAAAAAAAAAAAAAATCAAAATACCAATAAGAGCTAGCTAGCCTAGCTTCTGTGCTTGCCAATGCCAATTGCCTACAACACGATACACCAAGCAAAAAAAAAAAAAAAAAAAAAAAAAAAAAAAACCAATAAGAGCTAGCTAGCCTAGCTTCTATGCTTGCCAATGCCAATTGCTTACAACACGTTACACAAGGGCCAAGGCTGTCAAGAGTCATCACTCATTAGTCAAGACAACCATTTAAAAAAAAAAAAAAATCTCATTCAAGATTCAGTTGAGTTGTTGTGCATTGTCCAAATTCCAAAGGACCAAAGCTGAAAGTTGAGTCAAACCAAACCAGTGAAACCCACAAAGCTTCCTTTCCCAGTTTCTCTACTCTTTCAGTCTTTCTCTTGCGCATGGGATCTCGAGCATTTCGATAATCACTATTGCTTCTAAATCAAGTTTTAGCACTGAGAAAAAAATTCATACTTTGTATCAATCACGTCTTTTACTTGAGAATGTGGAAGCTATGTTGTGTACTAAAAGTTGGTTATATGGATTTGAAGGTAATTTAATTTTTTTATAGTCATAATTATACAATTTTAATTATTTATTGATTTGCTTTCACGGTACATTAAGTTATATTAAAATATTATATTGTAGATGAAGATGCTGACGAAATTGGCCAACTTGAGCAACAATCTGCAAGTATGAATATTTGCAGTGCTGAATCTGCTACCAACATTGAGTAGATTGAGATTGATGTGTAATTCTTATAAAATATTTACTTATTCTTCTTTACTTAATATGTTATGTTTATTTTAAAATTTTATTTTTTGTTTAGTTTATCTTTCTAAGTAGTCTAACTTTACTATTATTTTAAATGCAACAGGAACATGTGTACTATTGAAGACCGATAACTTGCTACTTTGCTGGCTTACTTGTTTTGTTTGTTTTAAGATCTATCTTTTTTTGAAGATGTAAACTTGTAATTATATGCATTTTGATAGTGAACTATTAATATTTAAGACTTTTTCCATCATGAATTTATGACTATAAATAATTTTTGTCATGCTCAAAACTATCAGAATTGGAAGGATATTAACAAGTGGCATTAAGTGCAATTCATTTGCTTAATTGATTTTATTCATTCTCTCTAAACAGGTTGTCATTGATTTTTTTTGTAATTAAAAAAAAAAAAAAAAACTTGTTTGAAAAATACGAGTAAACCCGACCCGACCTGCAACCCGATTAACCCGCAAACCCGATTGACCCGACCCGACCGTTTTGCCATGTCTACCTAAAAGGTATTTATAAAAATAGATGTTCACCTACTCCTTTCCCAAAAAGGCATAATGAAGTCTTAACTCTACAAGAAATAGGAAAAAAAAATCATAATTCATCTAGTTGAATGATGCAACCTAGATCCAATTCCTCATCTTGCAATTCTTTGAAAGGTTTTGGCATAATGACTTTGGCCGGAGCCGGGAAATGGTCTTGATATGGGGAATAGACATACCTTGGCTAGCACACTTCCTCTTCTTTCCTCTAGAAGCTTAGAAGAGTTCTTTATGAGTGGGCTCGTACCCTAGACCGAATCTTCCTTTGTTATTTGTAAGTTCAATGAGAGCAGGGCTCCCATGTCCTACGGCACTGGGCCCTTGGCCTAGCTAACAGCCAAACTTAAGCATCTCTTTAATGGCCATCAAGACTGCTGCAAGCCATCTTGACTCGGGTTCTGAAGCATTATGAATCAGGGAGACTAGTTCAAAGCTATGGAAAGATGCCTCTTGAAAAGCATTAGCATCGATGTAGGGGATCGATGTCTCCTAGAAGATAGTCATGGGCTCTTCAGCTAGAATGGTAATCAACTGATTCCCGAACATGAAGTCTCCAGTGGAGGGTAGATGCGACTGAACTTGCTGCATGTAGCTAGGGTCTCCCTAAAAGCATGCTGTATGGGGAATCCACCTTAATCACTTGGAAGTTAACCATGAAGGATCTTAGGCCAATCTCAGCCATTAGTTTGATTTCGCCTTGTACCTCTTGGTGTGTGCCATCAAAGGCTCTGATGATCATGGTGCTAGGCCTAATAAGAGACATATCCACCTTCAAGTGCTCTAGAGTGGCCATCGAGCAGACATTCAAGGTTGATCCATTGTCAACTAACACCCTTGTGACAATCATGTCTTCACACTTGACTACAATATGTATGGCCAAGGTATGATCTTTACCTTTTGGAGGTAACTCGTCATCTGAAAAGGAAATCTGGTTGGTGGCTAACATCAATGATATCATACCAACAAAAGAGGAATTTGTAATACCAGTAGGAACATGCATTTCCTTCAATACCTTCAAAAGAACCTCATGGTGGACCTCGGAAGATAACAACAGTGCCAAAATAGAAATCTCAGATGGAGACTTGTTCAAATGTTGGATCACACTATAATAAGCCTTTTGGATGGTTTTCAAGAATTCCTCAGCTTCTTTAGTGGTGACCCTATTCCTGATTGGTTTGGCTGTATACTTGCCAATCTCTTTCCTCTTCTTTTCTAGTTCCTTGAGAGTATAATATTGACCACTCCTAGTGAGTTTGGATAGACCTAAAGAGACATTAGAGCAAACCTCCTCCTTTCCAGTTCGAGTGGAGATCAAAACCACATTGTACTTCCATGGGACATGATGGCTATCCTTGTAAGGAAAGGGCTTCAGCCTACGAATGATTACACCCTTTTGACTCTACAAATGTGGTACCAGTGAGAACATCTTCAGAACAATGATGACAGGACCAAGTAAAGCTGTTTTGGAACAAGAGAAATATATATATATATATATATATATATTATTTTAATGAGAGAGATAATAAAATATATTATTTGATTTTAGCTTTTGAGCTACATTGCATAGCTATTTATGGCTGTGCACTATAGCTGAGTAGGTAAAAATTTTACCTATATCACCACTAACGTATCGAATTTTTTTGTATAGGGTGGTGCTAAAAATAGCTATTTAGCTTTTTAGCATCACCAATACTAATGCTCTAAGAGCATCTACTAGATAGGTCCCAATAAAGCTAGTTTAGAAAATGGCAAAAAGAAGAGTAGATACTAGATAGGTCCCTTATTTAGATATACTATAAAGGAAAGGTTTGCCCGGAGTTGTTAGATATATTAACCAGCATAGGTTTAGCTGAAAATGAGACAAGTTTTATTTCTACAAGATATTTTTTTTTTAATGAAGAGATCTTGTGAGGTTATTGTACAACAAAATAAAGGAAGTCTTCCACCAAAACATGTATAGGACTCGTTTTTCAAGCTATATAATTAGCTTATTCGGTTCATGTAGTAGAATTTTATGAATTTTTACATATTTTTGTTACCCAATGAATCAATTAAAATATTCTTTTATGCTCTAAGTCTCAAATAAACGCATAGCTAATAACACATGAACTTATGTGTGCTTAAAAAGAGTATATTATTGATACAAAGTTTTAGCATAACTTACTCATCCATTACTGAAAATATTTTATACAAGCGAGATATTTATCATCTTTTACAAAATATGTATTTCACAGTTGCATGATATCCACGTATTATAAGAAAAATGATAGGTACATATATCAAATGTATAAGATAATCGTACATCACCAAAATAATTTGGATGAACCCTAATTGAAATGAAATAAAAAAAATTGTATCAAGTCCAAATCAAAATCGAGAGCTATGAAAATGAAAATGAAAATGAAATAACTACTTTATAACTAAATATATATATATCTATATATATATTTGATGTGTTTTAGATGATGCGCTAAAAAAAGGAGTGCAATAAGAAATATAACAAATAAAAATTATGCATTAAGATCTTAAAATAAATTTATCAATGGTTAGGGTTAGAGGAAATGGTAAATGTAATTATTTATCTAATAATTCTAACACTTCCTCTCGACTCCCCCTTTAATTTAAATGAAAAGTAGGGTGAAGACAAGGTTTTAATTAAGGATCTTGTGCTTTGATACTATGATAAATTACGAATTGTAAGTTTAAGTAGTGTAGAAGAATTGAGGGAATTTAATTATTTAAACATTACTGACTGACCCACACTCCATTTCTACAATATACTTTTTTAAAAAAATTTCAAAAAACACTTAAAAAAAAAACTATTTTTCGAAAACAAAACCATAAAGTCAAATCCCCCACTATATATAAACCTCAGTCTCATTTACTCCAGATTTTGTAGCCTATATTGTGTAAAAACTCAAAAACACAGAAAACACTCACTCTCTCACTCTCACTAAAATTAAAATGCGCCAGGGCTTTGTTCCCTTGTATCCGATGCTCCTCGTCGTCACAGTGCTCCTCTTTTTGAGCCCTATGATTGCATGGCGCCCATGGCCCCACAACAAAACCAAGGCTCAATTAGATTCAATCTTCTGAGACTCCAAGAAATTCGAGACCTCATCATTGGAGTTTGTCCACATGAAATACCACATGGGACTTGTCTTAACCGCCAACATAACCATCCATGCAATTTGGTATGGCATGTGGCAACGTAGCCAAAAGAAGATCATCCGAGAGTTCATCAACTCGATCTCAGCCGTCAATTCTCGGCACCCTTCGGTCTTAGGGTGGTGGAGTACCGTATAGCTGTACACGGACAAAACAGGTGCAAACAATTCCAGAACAGTGCGTTTAGGATAGGAGAAGAACGGCCGGTTTTACTCGTACAGAAAGTCCCTCATGCGCTTAGCCATTCAGCGCGTGATTAAGAGCGCCGTAATAGCCAGGTTGAAACCATTACTGGTGAACGCGAGAAGTGGTTTGTATCTTTTGCTCACATCTGATGACGTGGTTGTTTAGGATTTCTGTGGACAAGTTTGTGGGTTCCACTATTTTACATTATCGTCAGTCGTGGGGTACACGCTCCCATTCGCATGGATGGGGAACTCTCAGAAGCTTTGTCCAGGCGTTTGTCCATACCCGTTCGTCGTACCAGATTATATCCCAGGGCTTAAGCCACTAAAGTCACCCAACAGTAACATGGGTGTGGATGGCATGGTGAGCATGATTGGGCATGAGATTGTTGAGTTGGCAACAAACCCTTTACTGAACGCCTACTACGGTAGCGGGCAAGGGCAAGACCTGAACTTCAAATTAGAGATAGCTGATTTGTGTAAAGGAATCTATGGTACCAGTGGTGGTGGGTCCTACATAGGACAACTACTCAATGGTGAGGATGGTCGTGCATTTAACATGAATGGGATCAGATGTTGTTCTTAGTTCAGTGGGTTTGGAATCGCGTGGTTAATTATTGTTCTGGACCAAATGCTCTTGATTAGAATAGCAATACCATTACCGTTGGTCCATCACCACACTTTCTCTTATTTTTCATGTATTTGGGTTTGTTTTTCTTTTTCTTCTTTTTGGTGTTTTTATTAAGTGGGAGTTTGGGTTTTGGTGAGGATTGTTTGTTACTTTTGTTAATGTTTTTGATTTAGTTAAGTTTGTTAGTTCTGTAATAAGCATATTGTATATACCATAAAATTATTGTATATACTATACAGATAGATGGCATTTTCGCCTCATTTTTAAGTGAGTTGGAGTATTCTCATCTTCTATAAAAAAAAAAAAAAAATGTCATTTTGACACACCAAAAAACTTACTTTATTATTTTAGTACACCATTTTACAGCATCTCTTACATCATATGTTTTATTCTTCAATTCTATACATTAAAATAAAATTTATAACACATTAAAATAATATATTAACTTCTCAATTCATAATTCAAGTACACAACCAATAGACTATGGCTACCAACAACAACCACCATCGGCATAAACCCATACCACTATTGCAACCATACCACCATTGGCTCAAATCCATTACGAAATTGATAGCCACCACTGGCACAAAGTCATTACCAAACTCATACCCATAACAAACTCACAACCACCACTAGCACAAACCCAGAACCACCAATGCCACAAACCCACAACCACCATCGGCACAAACCTATAGCCACCAATGCCACAAACTCATAGCCACCACCGTTGGAATCCTTCCACAAATTAAAAAAAAAAAAAAAAAAAAAAAAAAAAAGAGTGGTTTGAAACCCTAACCCAACCAATCAATCAATGAGCAAACTCAACCATCCACTGCCCTAAAACCCTAACCCAACCAAAACCTTGACCCACAACCCACACAATGCCGCCAAACACCGATCCAAAATGCTGAATCCACAACCAACACAAACACTGTCAAATCCACCACCAAATCACAAAAAAAAAAAAAAAAAAAAAAAAAAAAAAAAAAAAAAAAAAAAAAAAAATGATAGAGATCGGCTTGGCTTGATGCTCCGGCTTGGGTTTTGTTGGAAAATGAGGTAGAGATGTCGAGAGAGCAGGGAAATGGTCGAAGGCTGGAAGCAAGAATGAGAAAGACAGGGAAAAATGAAAAAATAAGAAGAAAAGAAAGCAGGCCCCACCTGTATAAAAAAATAATATAAGTTTTACAATTTGTGAACAGTGTGATCTCAAATTTGAGATTGCACTGTTCATCATTACCAAATATTTTGGTATTTAAAACACCTAATGTGAGTGTTTTTTTAGTATTTGGTGTGTTAAATTCAAAATTTTGGCATTTGACATACTTTATGGGAATGCTCCTATGATGATAAAAATTATAACATTCGAATATGTCATGTCATTCAAAAATTTAAATAACCAAATAGTACTATATATATATATATATATATATATATATTACCTTAGCATCAGTCCCATAGAGAGTGACACACAGGGGCGTAGCTAGAAATTTTTATATGGGGGGGCCGATTCGAAGTATTGATATAAAAAACATAATTCATAAGTCTATTGAATATGAAATTTCAAGTTTGATATATCTTAAACATTAATGAACATACAAAAACTGTATAGTTCATTATAGACATATACAAAAATATCGACACAAAAAAAAAACATTTCACATCAAAATCTTGCCTGACGACGATTTTTCATGGAATAGAATTCATCCATAATCATTTCCATGGTGAAATTCCCAGCAATTTCCTTTTGTATATAAACTATCATATTATCTGCCAAAAGTTCATCCTCCATTCTATTGTGAAGTCTTGTTTTTGATAGTTTCATAGCTGAAAAAGCTCGTTCTGTAGTTGCTGTAGAAACTGGAAGAGTCAACACAAGATGAATCAGTCTATCAATTAAATGATAGAATTTAGACTTCCCTGAAATTTCTAATCCCCTACATATTCTGAAAATCTAGATACTTTGTCACATCAAGCTCATAATGTTGCAATTGATGCTTCAAAAGATGAATTTCCTGCTTAGTGAAATTTTGAGGATAATAATTTTCAGCCAAATTGCAAATATCACGAATTTTGAATGATCTAAAAGCATCCTTAGACTTTAATGCTGAACTAAGAGGGAGAAGATTTGTTGTTAGCTCATAAAATCTACTATTCAATTCTTGCAATTGAAAATCTATTGCGACTGTAAATATGTCAATTCTTAAATAATGTTCTATTGTTGTCAAAACTTCATCTTGATGACGGTATCTTCCTCGAGCTTTAGTGTAACAAGCATTTAAATCAGGAATATCAATTTCATGTTGTCCACAAAATGATGTAACACTAGCAAGTAAACGCTTCCATTCATCATCTCTCAACTTTTGAATAAGTGATTTTGTAGTTGAAACTAAATGCATGGCATTTAAAAGATCCTGAGAATGTTGTTGCAAAGCTTGGCAAAGAATATTAGTAATTCCCATAATCTCTTTCATCATATGCAAAATTGAAACAAATTCAAATGATGTTAATACCTGATAAGCTCCCTCAACATTTTATAATTAGCCCCTTCCTCAGAGATAGTATAGATAACTTTGCAAGTTGCATTAAACATTTTATCAAACTACAAATAGATTGAAAATGAGATCCCCAATGTGTATCTCTAGCCCATTGCAAAGTACCAATTTGGTTTGCTCCTCTTCCAGTCTCAATTTCATTAGAAGCAATCATATTCTCAATTTGTGTTCCCTTGAGCATATTGCAATTCATCATTACACTTACTAGAACCAACGACAATATTGATAATATTAGTCAAATGATCAAAGAATTGATGAATAACTTTTACTTCTTTAGATGCTGTAACTAAAGCCAATTGTAACCTATGAGTCGTGCAATGTACATAATAAGCACATGGACATTCTTTAATAAATAGAGCTTGTAATCCATTCCATTCACCACGCATATTACTATCTCCATCATACCCTTGACCTCGAATATTCTCAATGTGAAGGTTGTAACGAAAAAGGACAACACATATCTCCTTCTTTAGGGTCAACGCAGTAGTATCTCTAACATGCACAACATGAAAGAAACGCTTTCTAATGAAACCACTTTTATCAACAAACCTCAAAATAATGGCCATTTGCTCTCTCTTTGACTCATCTCGGGCTTCATCAATGAGAATGCAAAATTTTGCATCCCAAATTTCTCTATGAATAGCATTTTGTACATTACTAGCAAGAATATGCAAAATCTCCTTTTGAATTGTGGGTGATGTATATTTGGCATTTCGTGGAGCATTTTTCAAGACAACACTAGTTACTTTGTCATTAAAAGTTGATGTGAATTT
Source organism: Quercus lobata (assembly GCF_001633185.2). Lineage (NCBI taxonomy): Eukaryota > Viridiplantae > Streptophyta > Magnoliopsida > Fagales > Fagaceae > Quercus > Quercus lobata. The sequence goes on from NC_044907.1 coordinate 84,183,550, forward strand.
TATCAATTCAATAAAATTACCTATATTTTTTGAATCAAGGCTTTCATCATGACCTCTAAAAGCATAAGCTAGGAATGCTAGCCATTGAGCACACTCTATTGAGGTTTTGAGCCGCAACTGATTATTCTCTAATTCTTTTGATGTTTGTTTCTCAATTTGCTTGTCAATATGTCGTGAATAATTCTTTAAATCCTCGCAACATTTCACAACAATTTTATGTGGGGAGTTTGGATCTTTCCCTACATGACGAATTAAAGGAAAATTCATTCCATCATTCAACTTTTCCAATTATTAAAACCTGTTGAAATGAATACATCTGTTCCGAGATGACCTATTGGTTTCTTACTAAAAAGGTAGCAAAGTAGACAATATATCACACCCATTGAAGGTGATTATTCCAATTGTATGGCATAAGAGCCCCCAGGCCTCCTTGGGCCCTAGATCTTGACCCACCTTGACCCAACAATACGGCCTATGACCCCAACCCCTTTGTTTGAGGCTAGGCCTTAGGCCCACTAGGGCCATAGGCCTAGATCTCAGGCCGACCTAGGGCCTATTGGGTGAATAGACTGGGGTCGCACTTATTGTGCTTTATCACCAGGGCCACGTCCAGCTAATTATATCTCGGGCAGAGTGGCAACTGCTTGGGGATATGCCCCTCGACTACTCAACATTGCCTTAGGAATGTTGCTACCGAGCATATCTTTTGAGGTGGGAAGCAGTTCCAATGCCACTTCTCCCGCTCCCACCTTAACACCCACTTTAAAATGATGGAATTTGACCCCCAAGCCCGCTAATTATCCAGAGTAATCATAGCCTATCCACTAATATTGAGCTATAAATAAGAGATGGGAAAGGGGAAACGGGGTTGGAAAAAAGCGGGAAAGAGTACTAGGAAAATAGAAGAATACTCAGAGAAAGCAAAAAGAGTGATTTTGTGAGGAAGAGTGAAAAGGGGAGGAAAAATAAGCGTATTAGGGCCTATTAAGCATAGGATTTCCCATAGTAGGAAATCCAAAAGCCCACAAAACAAATAGATTGTGAGCCCAAACAGGAGTTGAGCCCAATGGACTTGCATTTTGGGTGCCCACAATGGGTGCCGTCTGTGGGAATCACCTACGAAATCGTGGTTCGATTGAGGCTTACGCTCAAGAAGATGTCTGAAAGACGTTCAGGAAGTTACGCTGAGAGTGGTTCGGTGGGGTCTTTTCAGGGATCCATTTGGTGAGAACAAAGGCACAAGAGGCATGAAGATAGGAATTGAGGACAAGAGGAAGACCGGTCTGGCCTTGGAGAATGTTCGTACCAAACTCATCGGATAATGTCCGGTGCTTTCGGGCACGGGCAATATGATAAGAGGGATGAGGAACTTGAGCGGTTACGCAGATTGGTGAGAAATTTGGAGTTGGAAGCAAGAGGTGGGCACCAAAGAAGGGACCGAGATAACCGAGAAGGGAGATCTAATAATGGGGAAAATCATTATGGGACAAGATCCAATTAGTCTGGTTCCTGTCAACGTCGGGATCGTTCATGTTCGCGAGAATCCCATCAGCACCCAGGCTATTCACATTCATGGGAGTCCCATTAACGTTAGGACCATTCACGTTCACGAGAATACGTAAACCGGGGTTCAGATTCCCTAGAGGAGCGATGGCCTCGTGATGGCCTTGTAACGCTGCCATGGATGCTATAAGCCGCACTTTACGTAAAACTGCTCAGTCGCCATTCTCGGACAACACTGAACAGGCCCAAATGCCGAGTAGATTTACGTGCCCACCATTTAACTCTTATGATGGGAAAACGGACCTGATAGAACATGTCAACCATTATATCCAAATGATGTCTCTCCACACTCATAACGACGCACTGATGTGTAAGGTATTCCTTCAAGCCTCGGGCCTACTGCTTTGAGATGGTTTAATGGGTTACGGAAAGGAACCATTCATAGCTTTGCCGAGTTGATCAAAGAATTTGGTGTCCGGTTTGTAACTTGGAGCTGGGTACCACAGCTAGTGGATGCATTACTATCTATGAAGATGAGGGTTGGGGAAACCCTTCGCAGTTATGCCAGTTGATATTGGGAGCTTTATAATGAGATTGACAAGGGCAATGAGAAGATTGAGGTAAGCACTTTCAGGATGGGGCTGCTTGAGGACTCCGAATTGCGGGAGTCATTGACGAGGAAGCCTCCTGAGGATATAAGGTAGCTTATGAGGCATATTGAAGAGTATAAACGCTTGGAGGATGATCAGGTGCAGGGTAAGGGTAAGGCCCTGTTAGTGAATCGTCCACGGCAGAGTGGATTCTAACCAAGGCCTCGAAAGGATTTAAGGATACAAGAGCCAGAGTCACAGTTGGGGGAGGTGAACATGGCATTTAAGGAGCTGGTGCACAAAATCATAGACCGGATAAAAAACGAGCCGTGCTTCAGATGGCCGAACAAGATGGGGGGTGACCCGTTTAGGAGAAACCAGAGTTTGTATTGCACTTATCACAGGGACAAGGGGCAAACCACCGAGCAGTGCCGGGTGTTAAAGGACCATTTAAGGCAGTTAGTGAAGGCAGGATATCTAAAGGAGTTTGTGGTGGATTTAGGGGATAGGGACGCAAGGCCACGTACTTAGCAAAGAGGGAACCCTCCCCTCCTCCATTGGGAGTGATTGAAGTCATCCATGCCACCCTGAGGAATGTAGTAATGGCAGGGGGCAGAGGAGTGTTGATTGTAGCTCCCATGGGAAACTGCTTGGGCGAGCAAACTCCCAAGAAGAAGATGAAGATTGGTCGAGAACCCATTACTTTTTATGACGATGATTTAGAAGAAATAATTCAACCACATGATGACGCATTGGTGGTGACTGCCCGGATAAACGATTTCATAGTAAAGAGTGTAATGGTAGATCAAGGAAGCAGGGTCGATGTGATGTATCCGGACTTGCTCAGAGGGCTCGGATTGAAGAAGGAGGACCTCTAAAGATATGATACGCCCCTGGTCTAGTTCGATGGCCAGGTGGTGATTCTTGAGGGGCAAATATCACTTCCCATGAATATGGAAGGAAAGGAAGTGATAGTGGCTTTCATAGTTGTCGCTTGGTTCTCTCCATATACGACCATCCTTGGAAGGCCATGGATCCATGCAATGGGGGCAATTCTCTCCCCCCTACATGTGAAGATTAAGTTCCGCACTGAACAGGGCATTGCCGTAGTAAGAGGAAGTTAGCAAGCGGCCAGACAATGTTTAGTAGCTGCGGTTGATTGGAAGCACAAGCAACATAAACAGAAGGATGCCACCAAGGAGGCCTCTTTATAGCAATTACAGAAGCCTCAAGAGGGGATGGGGGCTAGTTGTGTTGAGGAATTGATTAGAGTAAAGATACTACCAGACGTTGACCAGTATTTTCAGATAAGGACAGGTGTGGGAGATTAGAAGAGGGTTGAAATGTTGTTATTTCTTATACAAAATGTAGATGTGTTTGCTTGGAGCCCATATGAGGTGCTTGGGGTTGATCCCGAATTCATAGTTCACAAGCCCAACGTGGATCCTTTATTTCCTCCAAAGAAGCAAAAATCGAGAAGGTCAGCTAAGGAACACGTCGAGGCAATGAGGCAGGAGGTCGGGAGGTCAAAAAAGGCTGGGGCGATAAAGGAAATCTTCTTATTGGAATGGCCTGCAAATACCGTTGTAGTTAAGAAGAAGAATGACAAGTGGAGGGTTTGTGTAGATTTCACAGATTTAAACTGAGCATGCCCGAACTACCCGTTCCCCATGCCGAAAATAGATCAATTGGTCGACGCCACCTATAGGTACCCGAGGATGAGTTTTTTGGATGCCTTTCAGGGTTATCATCAGATTGCTCTAGTTGCCGAGGACCAGGAGAAGATGGCATTCATCTCCCTTGATGTAAACTACCACTACACCGTGATGCCCTTTGGGTTAAAGAATGCCGAGGCAACATATCAACGAATGATGACTAGAATGTTTCGAGACAAGATTGGGCGTACAGTTGAGGTGTAAATTGATAATATGGTGGTAAAAAGTAAACAAGAGATGTGGCATATTGAGGATCTCCAGGGGGTATTTAAGGTGTTTCGGCAACATAAATTGCGCCTAAATGCAGATAAATATGCTTTTGAAGTGGGGGCTAGCAAGTTCCTAGGTTATCTGATCACTAATCGTGGGATAGAGGTCAACCACGACTAGATTGAAGCCGTACAACACTTCAAGCCGCCGGGAAATTCGAAGGAAGTACAGGTGTTGACTGGGATGTTAGCTGCCTTTAATCGGTTCATTTTTAAGTTTGTCAACTGCTGCCGACCATTTTACCAACTTTTGAAGAAGTGGAAGGGGTTCTAATGGAATGAAGAATGTGACAAAGCTTTTTAAGATCTCAAGGAGTATTTGACACGGGCACCCATGTTAACGGCCTTGGAAGCTGGGGAAGACTTGTTTATGTACCTTTCGGTGTCTGATCATGCTGTAAGTGATATTAAGCGATCAAGGAGTGCAGCAACCTATGTATTACATTATTAAGACCTTGGTTAATGTTGAAACAAGGTATTTGCCATTGGAGAAGTTGGTGTTAGTAGTAGTACACGCTATGAAAAGACTGCCTCACTATTTTCAAGCTCATACCATCTATGTCCTGACCAAGTACCCCTTACAATCATTGTTGAAAAGATCCGACTTCACTGGCCGGATAGCTAAATAGGGGACTCGGTTAGGATCATTTGATATAAGGTACAGGTCAAGAAGTTTGGTGAAGGGCCAAGTCCTTGCTGATTTTGTTGTAGAGTTTTCTCCCAAGAACAAAAGGGAAATAATATGCCATGTGGAATGTTGACCGTGGAAAGTCTTTGTGGATGGCGCATCAAGTGCCATGGGGGTTGGTGCTGGGATGGTTGTTATCATCCCAGAAGGAATACAGTTGGAGCACTTCTTCAGGTTGGGGTTTAGGGCCTCTAACAACGAAGCTGAATATGAAGCCCTGCTTGCCGGGTTAAGGACAGTTCTAGGAATGGGTGCCCGGGATGTAGAAATCTATTTAGACTCTCGGCTGGTGGTTAGCTAGGTACAAGGCAGTTTTGAAGCTTGAGATTTTTGAATGAAAGAATACTTGCAGTCGGTAAGGCAAGTCTTGGGTGAGTTCTCTATAACGAAGGTAGCCGAAGTTTCTCTGGGGCAGAATAGACATGCTGATTCTTTAGCCATATTAACATCATCAATGATGGAGAACGAGCCTCGGTTGATCAAGGTAGAACTCATATCGGAACTGAGCATTAACACAGCGGTTAGCGTTGGTGTTGCTGTGATTTTAGCAGACGAGCCATGCTAGATGAACCCAATCATTGATTTCTTAGTTGAGGATTGGGTCCCTGATGATGAAAAGGAAGCCAATAGGGTTTGTCAAGTAACTGTTCAGTACTAGTTGTCGATGGATCATAAGCTGTACCAGAGGTCTTTTGGGAGGCCATACCTTTTGTGCTTGCACCCTAAGAAGGTTAATGGACTTTTGGCTAATCTTCATGATGGGGTGTGTGGCAGTCATGTAGGGGGACGCTCATTAGCTCACCGAGCAATGACTCAGGGGTTCTAGTGGCCGTAGTTGCAGAAAGATAATGTCGAGTATGTGTGTAAATGTGAACAGTGCCAAAAAGCATGCCCCTTTGATTCATCAACTAGCAGGACATTTGAATCCGGTCAGCAGCCCCTAGCCCTTCGCGCAATGGGGGCTAGACATTCTTGGCCCATTCCTCCGGGTCCCGGGCAACCTAAGGTTCGTTTTGGTGGCTGTTGGTTACTTCACCAAGTGGGCAAAAGCAGAGGCTTTAGCAAATATTCGAGACATGGACATTAAAAAGTTTGTGTGGAAGAACATAGTCACAAGATTTGGAGTGCCGGACTCTCTTATATCTAATAATGGGTTGCAATTCGATAGTAGGGCCTTTCGTGAGTTTTACAGTAATCTTGGCATCAAGAACAGGTATTCCACCCCAGTGTATCCTCAAAGCAATGGCCAAGCAGAAGCCACTAACAAGGCGATCGTGAATGGTCTGAAGAAAATGTTAGATGGTGCAAAAGGTAGGTGGGTTGAGGAGCTGCCCAACGTTTTGTGGGTATACCAGACAACTCCAAGGAGGTCTACAAGGGAAACTCCATTCTCCCTCACGTACGGGGTAGAAGCAATTGTACTAGCTAAGATAAATTTATGTAGTGCACGGGTTACGAAATTTTCCCTACTCAGAACGGTGGATTGCTAGTGGAGAGTTTGGATTCCCTAGAAGAGTACCGAGAAGCAGCGACTATAAAGCTGGCTGAGTATCAACAAAAACTAGCCCGACGCTATAACCGAGACATGAAGACCAGGGGATTCGATGCTGAGGACTTGGTGTTACGGAAAGCAGTAGGGAATATGTGGGATACGAATGCTAGGAAGTTGGCCCTAACTTGGGAAAGGCCTTACCAAGTCACTGCCATCACAGGTGTAAGAGCGTACTATTTGGAGACCTAGAAGAGAAACCGCTTCCCCAGCCATGGAATGTTCACAATCTGAAGAAATTCTATCATTGAGAACCCACACACGGGGATACATGTTGAATGTAATGTCATCTGTGCACGTTGTTATCTAATGCAAGAGCAATATTTGTCTATGCAGGTGCATCAGTACTTATGGTTTCATCATTGTTGACTCATTAACCTTAGGTAAATACATACGAGGAATTTCGTCTTAAAATCTTCTAAGGGCAGAAGCCTGTTCCTGGCTCGATTATCATTGCCAAACAAGTGGAAACCTTAGACTAAGTCTTCATAAGGGTAGAAGCCTGTTCCTGGCTCGATTCTCATCGTTGAACAGGTGGAAATTGAGGCTAAATCTTCATAAGGGCAGAAACCTGTTCCCGGCTAGATTCTCAATGCTGAACAGGTGGAAACCTTAGGCTAAATCTATATAAGGATGGAAACCTATCCTTGGCATGATCTTCATCGCCGAGCTAGCGGAAACCTTAGGTTAAACTTTTCTTAAAACATAAGCCCGTTCTCGGCTCGATTTTGGCCAACACGTAGATGGGAGCCCTACACTGGGTTTTCTAAAGTCTATTCCTAAATTTTACACAAGGGCAAGACAGCTATTTTAGGAATAGAAACAAACTCTCCAACAATGTTCCCGAGCACACGGGGAGTACGCAGAACCATTTCAGGAAGGCAAAAACCACTGTCTCGAATGCAATTCTTATCATAAGAAGGGTAATTAACCTACATTTTCCTAAAGGTAATTATCGCCAGGGATCCAATCCTTTCTCAATACGGGTAGGCCGTCCCAGGCCGGTCCCGGGAGCGGACTGCCCGATTATGTGAAACATACATGTAAAGAGGAAAACAACCAAAAATAATAAATAAGCATATGACTAAAAGGGTAACTTAGTAGCAAGCAATCATAAGTACAAATTAAAATAAGCAAATAAAGTTTAAACCAATGTTTAGTTGCCACAACCTGACAACTGTAGGGAAAGAGAACTTAGAAAAAATTAAACCATTGTTCCATCACCACAGCCCGATAATTCTAGACAAAACGAACAAATAAAAGGTAACCACGAATAAAAGCATATAAAGAAAGTATGAATGAACATAAATATTAAATGGAGGGATCAGTAGGCGGGAAGTGGGTTACAGCATAGGTCGGCAACTCTAGCACGTCCTCGGGAGTTGGTTGTTGGGATTGTACGACCTCGGCAATATTGGCTTGGTTGGTGACCTCAGGTTCAACATGGGCATCGATCGCCTTCACCAACTCCCTCATACTGGGGGGGTGTCTTCCTTGTCGGCAGCATCAGTTTGGCTCTGAACGGGGGGAGGGGGAGTCGGGTATGGGATTTGCTCCAGATTCCTTAAAGGGAAATCTTCGGGCACCCTCATTGCTTGAAGAGCTGCGAGCCATCCTTCTCCGAACCCATGGGACCTGGCCTGATGGACAATAGGCTCCATGGACCTCTCGGCATCCGCGAAGCCCTCATCATACCATTTGCTTTCACAAGCTTCAAGAGCCACCTTCCGGTCGGCTATTTCATCAACTTGGGCTAAGTTCAAACTAGCTGCCTCCACCAATTTTAGCTCAACACCTCCCAGCTTTTCCTCTACCTCAACCAATTTATCCTGTGTTAAATGCTGGGCCTTTTCTGAAGACTGAGCCTTTTTCTCGACAACCTCGGCGGCCTTGCTTTTTTCCTTAGCCGTGGGGTTAGCAACTTCCTTCAATGCCTTCTCTCGATCTGCATCCTCGACTAACTCCTTCATCCTCACGCTGAGGATGTGAGTCAGCTGAGCGAATTGGAGACAAGTATAACAAATATAAGAGCTAAGGAATTATTCAAGTTAAAAAGAATGAAAAATAAAGTGGAGGAAAACTACCGCCACAATGTGCCATTGCAGTCGCCGTACTAAGAAGTCCTTGGTACCATCCGAAAAAAAGTGGACGTGCTCGGGGAGTAAAAGGCCGTACACTAAGCTCTCGACTACCCTTCCTCCTTGGCCTTGGGCCCAAGCCTTAATGTTGGCTGATGCTGGCAGAAACCCTTCACCAAATTTAAAAGTGGGCTACCAGATGTCCACCGACTAAGAAGAGGAAGCCACATCCTTATGGCCCTTAACAAGAGGCTGCGAATCACTTTGCAGCTCTCGGATTGTTATCCTGCCATAGGGAGGAGTTTTCGCAGGAACATCACCAGGGAATTTGGGGGCCTGCTCCTCCACCTTCTGATTCTTCTTGGGATAGCTGGTGGCAGGGAGAAGGGGAGCCCAGTCCTCACCTTGGGGCTGGGCCAAGGGTTGAGCATTGGGTATGAACCGGGCAACGGTCATTTTCCTCCTAGTCACCATGGCTACGTCTTGATCGGTCTCAACTTGTGCTGGCTTGGTTACTTGACTGGGGGCGTCCTCCACTTTGACAGGCATATGAACTCTACGGCTCAAAGATACGCGTTCTACTGATTCGTCTAGCATGGGTGCATGGTCTTCTGTAGTGGTATACTTGGGGCCGAGATCCTGAGCTTCGCCAATGGTTAGAAAGGGTGGGAGGAAGTTCGCGTGCCGAATGTTTATGTACAACAGGAGTGGACTATCTATAAGTAATGTCTGGCTAAAAGCTTGCCAAGTTGAATACACGAGGTCGACGCCGAGTATCAAGTGAAATGCTTGAAGCTGTCCATCCGTATGAACAAAGATTTCTGATCTAAGTACAAAATTGAGATCTCGTACGTGTACAACTCAGAGATCTGGTTGGAACCTTGTTGATTCTGCAACAGAACAACAAAAAAGAGACTGATCAGTTCAATACACAAACGACTAATTAAAAGATGCAAACTCAATGCAAATAAAGGTTCTCAATACTGACCAACATCTCGTGGTGAGAATGGGCAAGGGAGCTCGTCGGCAAGCCAATTGCCGCTAACCGGGACAAATTCCCTCACCGAGTTTCTATTCGAATCGGGTAGGCATGATATCAGTCATACCCGCATGTCTCTGGTTTTTGGGTAATAGCAGACTAATATTGCCACACAGACTATACATGAAATTAATGTCATGGTGATTCAACTGCAGATCGAATATGTGGTTTAGCCTACTCACACAACTCACCACTCGGAAAAAATTAAGGGGGAACTGGTCTGGACACAGTCCATAAAACCTAAGGGCACCTATAATTAAAGGGTTAACGGGGAACCTAATCCCACCCTCAAGAATGGTCATTAGGGGAAAAATATTGTGTTTATCCCACGATGCCTTTAGATGTCGATCTCGCCCTCATGACAGTAGGCAATATCAACATCCTCAGGGACGTTGTAGGCGGCCCTAAAACTAGCCAATGAGGCTTCTGAAGACAAAAGATAAGAAAAACCCATTTACAAAACTAGATTCCTAAGCTACGATGGAGAGAGAAATTAACGAAATAGAAAGAAGAAGAGGAAAGGCAAAGGAAACTTGGAAAATGGGGTGTTCTGGATTGGAGGATGAACGCACAGAGAGGTATGCATGGCAGAGAGAAAGTTTGGAGAATGAAAAATGGAAAAGTGAAGCAGAGTTTCAGAATGAACTATTTATAGGAGCAAATGTGGGAGTAAATAGCATTAAATTAATGGGAGTGGGAAATACTACGAATACCCACCCCAACTGCCACACGCGCGCCCCCTCGGTTCACGAACCATTAGACAATGATGATGGCTAGGCCAACCGCCAGATGCGGCACGCCTTTTAAGGGCCCATTAATAAGTCTTTCAAACCGTCCGTTATCCACACGTTGGACTTCTTAGACAGTTTTCATCTTTTAGCGTCCTTGATTTGTTCCTAGGGACCAGGCACAAATCAAGGGGGGGGGGGGGCTAATGTAAGGCATAAGGCCCCCCAGGCCTATTTAGGCCCTGGACCTTGACCCACCTTGACCTAACAGTACAGCCTATGACCCCCACCCCTTTGTCCGAGGCCAAGCCCTAGGCCCACTAGGGCCATAGGCCCAGATCTCAGGCCGAACTAGGGCCTATTGGGTGAATAGACTGGGTCTGCACTCATCGTGCTTTATCACTAGGGCCCCATCGAGCTAATTATATCCCGGACAGAGTGGCAACTACCAGGGGATACGCCCTTCGGCTACCTAGCATTGCCTTGGGAATGTTGCTGCTGAGCATATCTTCTAAGGTGGGAAGAAGTTCCAATGCCACTTCTCCCACTCCCCACCTTAACACCCATTTTGAAACAGTGGAATTGGACCCCCAAGCCCACTAATTATCCAGAGTAATCATAGCCCATCCACTAATATTGAGCTATAAATAAGAGATGGTAAGGGGGAAATGGGGTTGGAAAAAAGCGGGAAAGAGTATTAGGAAAATAGAGGAATACTTAGAGAAAGCAAAAAGAGTGATTTTGTGAGGAAGAGTGAAAGAGGGAGGAAAAAGAAGCATATCAGGGTCTACTGAGCATAGAACCACCCACAGTAGGAAATCTAAAAGCCTACAAAACAAATAGATTGTGAGCCCAAAAAAGAGTCGAGCCCAACGGACTTGCATTTTTGGGTGCCCACACCAACCAATCCCTATGTGATTCAAACCATGAAACTTGAAATCGACGATGATGAGTATCATTGTTGTATGGATAGTTTATATTTTTAGGTTGATATGGATCTTTTTTGAGATAAGCTTGTCGGATTTCATCTTATTTGTTGATAAGAAATTCACATATTTGTTTACGTGATCTTGGATCACGATTTATCACTTTAGATTGAATTCTTGAACATTTGGAGGGGTGTTCATCAGGCATTGAAGTATCAACATTTGTTTCTACAACTACATGTGTACTAATTTCTGAATTGCTAACATCTATTTTCTTAAAGAATGCATCAATTGTTTTTTGTTTGCTCATAATTCTTTTAACTTTAAGAATATGACTAAAAAATTAACCTGAAAAGAACTTTAAAAAATAAAATTTTAATTAGAAATTTTTACTTAGTTATATGAATGTTATTCATACTCAAGAAAAAACAAAATTTTCACTATAATTTAAATAGTCAACCCATCATCATTCCTATTATTAAAATTTTCCTATATTTTTTTTTAATACGACTTTAATTAATAATAAACCCTCAAACAAAAAAAAAAAAAAAAAAATTAAACACACAAGTATTGGTACACAACATAAACCAAACAATTTAACAACACCCACAACCATATGATATCTAAGTAATCAAAAATAGGTAATAAATCAAAACAATTTTACCTTAGAAACTTTGTCTTCACAAAGTGCAAAGATGGGTGTGGGCCGTGTGGCAATGTCTACAACTATAGATCTTCCTTTCAAAACTCATCACAAACAATCTCCCCATGCCTTCAATCATATATTTCTCTAAAAATCTATGAAAATATAAAGAACATGTGAATATTTAGGTGTATATAGTTGAGAAAATAAAAAAAAAGACACTAAAAAAAGATGAAGGTCTAGTGCTTAAGAAAGAGAAGAAAACTCACCAGGCAGTCACCAAATTCCAAATTCTGAAATTTGACAATGAAATATGCTGAGCGATTTGTTCTACAAAGCAAGAAGAAAGAAAAAATTGGTCTTTTTTTTTTTTTTTTTTTCCCGGACTGTGAGGACTGATGCTGAGTTTTGGGGATTGGTAGCGGTACCAGTGGGTAGTGGCGATGTACCACAGAAGAGAAAAACAAGAATAAGAAGTAAAGGGATTTCGTGGGGTGGGTTTTTTGAGATTGTGAATGGGTTGATAAAGTGAAATTTTATTGTGAAGTGTTTGGACTTTTGGATATTTAAATGTAAGGTGGGCTAGGTTTTTGTTTTATTTGGAGTACAAAATAGCCCTAAAACTAAAGCAACTTAGGAGAATAGTGGAGATATAGGGGGCCGGATGTTCATCATTGGGGAAGCCCAATTAATTTTCCTATATACTATAATTGATTATTATTATTATTTTTTTTTGGCAAGGGCCACTGCCCCCGTAAGGGACTACATGGCTCTGCCCTACTGACACGATAAACATCAGAGACAGACTTGGTGTCACCTGAATACGTTATGCTTTGAACCTCGCTCTCCCGACCATTCAATATATATATTTACAAATAAATCATTTTTGTTAATATTCAATTCATTTCATAATTTAATTTAATTTAAAGAAAAGAAAAAGAGAAATTAAAGAAACAGGAACAATATTAGCATAGTAAAAATAAAATAAAGAGTGATTACGCGGAGCATGTAAATTCAAAATCTGATTCATAACATGCCAACACAAAATAAATAAAAGAAAAAGAGATATAAATAAAGAATGATAAAAGTGGGAGATATTTAGATGAAAATATTTGATGGAGAGAGAGAGAGAGAGAGAGAGAGAGAGAGAGAGAGAGAACATTATATGCATATAAAAAGGGAATACAGATTTTCTCAGTCTCTCTTTTCCGGGAAGTAGTCACTATTCACTGAAAAGGGGTGCCATTCCTGGGTTAGGTTAGGCCTTCCCCTCCCATAAAAATTTACTAGGCAGCCCAGCCTAGCCTAGGCCTGTTTTCAATTAAGGTCTGCATTTTACTACTTTAAGATTCATTTTAGTCCCCCTTTTCAATTGTCATATTAATCCATAAGATTTAATATTTGTTAGTAAATCTGAGTTTGGGTCTTTCCCTTCAAATCTATTAGCAAATAATACCGTTTAAGCATTTTTTTTTTTTAGTTACAAAATTAAACTCATTAGATACTTTTTCCTTTTTGTTTGATGAGTACTTATTTATCTTTAAAAATATTTAAATGGATTTATTTATTTACAAATTTTGGTGAAACAACTCATTTTGATTAATTTGATAAAAATTAAACCTTAACTACTAATTTTAACATTAAAGTAAAAGTAAATAAAATATTAAATGTATTTCTTTTACAATTTTTTTTGGGGGTTAAAAAATTCATATGAGCCTCATATATAGGATAAGTCTACGTATAGACCATTATATTGCTTGTGAAAGGTATTTGATGTAAAATCTGCATTTATGGGAACCTTATGTAATCCATATGTCCATTTCGGTTAAAATATTAATTAATAACTATTGATCAATAATTCAGTGCATTTCTTACACCCTGTGGAATTTCTATAGCTAATTTGCCATCTAATTAGATTTATAACCCCCTTATTTTCCATTCCAAAAAAAAAGAAAAAAAAAAAAAGAAAAAAGAAGAAGAATAAGAAGATATTCCCTTATGTGAAGTGCTACACTATTGCCAACAAAATATTTTTCATTGCTTCTACTTTTCTTCTTTTTACTTTGAAATAAATAAATAAATAACCAAATATCTGACAAAACTACCTCAATTAAAATCAATGAATTGCATGAACAAAGCTAGGTTGCAGAATGTGATCATTGTAAAATCCATGTCACCTTCTTCAAATTAGAAGAAAAAGAAATGGCGGATTTTGTTTAACTTGAAGTACCCAAAAAAAAAAAAAAAAAATAGAGGTATTGGCCAGATTTAGACCTATAATGGTTGAAAATTCCAAAATTGAGCTGGATCAAAACTGGCCAAGCTCAGCAGTGCCTGATCAGAGTTTGGTTGTTTGTGATTCCGGGAAACTTGGCAATTAAGTGGGCTTCGGGCTTTGCCTACTTGTAAAAAGTTTATATAATGTTCCGATGTGGGACACTAGGGCCTGAAAAGATTGTGAATAGGGCCATTAACCTGGTGGGTTACTAATTCAAGGCCATATTGAAGACCCTTCAATACCATCATTCCGTTAAACAATTTAAAAGAAAAAAAAAACTTTAGCAGAATGAATGTCTATTGTATTGCTGTAGCTTTATACACAGAGTTCAGCAAACCCCACAATGCATCTCCTGACTAGCAAGTTCTACTTGATCTGATAGTTTGTACTTCAAATTTGATTTATACAGTATTTTTTTTTTCTTTTTAACATTACCCAATAACTCAATCTTCTAACCGCATATATTTCTTGAACAATTGTGCGTTGCTACATATATGATCTCACGCAAAAGGCTTGTCTGGATGAAATTGCAGCTTATGGGTTGCGCAGTTCTTGGGGGTGGTTTTAAGCCCGGTTATTGCAATGCAAAAGGGCATTCAAGGCCAGGGCAGGCAATTTGTTCTCTTCTGTGCTTTATATGGCGTTTTACCTGGTTCTGTTTGGTATTATGTAATGATATATTGCATTTACACTATGACATGCTTAATTGTTTTTGCAAAATGTAACCAGCCAGATCTTGCTTGTTATTATCTCACAATTTTAAGTAATCACACTAATACTTGCCAAGGCTTTAATCATTATTAGTTGCAGACCCACATATTGCATACGATAATCTTTTCGTGGTGGTCCTTTTTTTTTTTTTTGGGCGTGCAATTTGGACTAAGGTTTTTTTTAAAAAAGAGAAAAAAAGGTATATGAAAGGTTTATATTTTTTATTAACTTAAACACAATGAAAAACCAATTGACTACTCCATAAATCACGCACTATACTACATTTAATATCCTAAACAATTTTAAAATTACAACCCAAATCTATCATACAACTACACAATCAAAAAATGAAGTACAACTTGAATTACATTCTGAATTACTATTTGAAATTTTCAGAATTATTAGAAGAGCTTAAATTCAAATAAATAAAATTGTCTTCATAAAGTGTTCTAATGAAGCCTTACTGTGCATAAAAGGAAAACCAATAATGGTTAATTCATTATAATTAACTTTTTAAATAAAATTTATTATTAAAAGATAATACAATTTATTTCATAAATTCAAAAGGTAAGTTAGTGAAAATATTCATTTTTTTAATAAATTTTATTTATAAGATTTTTTGTATCATTAAAGAGTATATAGAATTCGGAAATTAATTATTATTTTAGTCTTAAACAAGCTTTCTCAAACCCAATTTTTTTCTACCCTACAAAATGAGAGATTTGACATGTGAGGGAAGAGAGAAAATGAAAAGAAAGAAAAAAAAATGGTAGCATATGGTACCATAAACTTCTATTAATAAAAGTATACTGTACCAAATGCTAAATTTTTTTAGCATTTGAGAGATCTTATATAGGAGTGTTTTTGATGTCCGGTGTGCTAAATGTAAAAATTTAGCATTTAGTGCACTCTAAAGCCAACTCATTATCGCCATATGGAGTCTCCACTTGACACCTTGCAGAAAAATCAAACTATATGTTGGAATTGTGAAAACAACAACATCTGAATTTTGTGTCAGGGAAATCGGATTTTGATACGATAATTTTTTAGAACACATTAGAGAAAACACTATCATGGGTGACGGCATAATAGAAAATATTATTATCTCATTAATAATATTTAGTGTTCAAATTCTCCCTCTCCCAATTATCAAATTAATAAAAAAGGGAAAAAAAAAGTTGGTTAGGTAATTTAATCTTCAATAACACGCACCAAATTTTTTAAAGGTCAAGCTTCGAGTTTGATTCCTTTATAATATCATAATTGAGTTTAATATTTATTTTTCAATCATACACACCTAATTTGGCGATCATAATTTACTGCTCAGCCTATATTGTCCGCACTTTAAAATATTGAAAGTCGATAAGATTGAAGTTTGTATATTCATCAATATTGCCCCATGTGTATAAATTGTACAAGAAGAAGCCTATATTTGCAGGTGGTACTGAACAAGTAATACTAATCAGTTGTCAGTTGTGATTATTACTAACATATATGTTTTTTCTTATCCGAAGAAAGTGACATGGATTATACAATGACCACAAGTTAGTGCAAATAATTTGCCATGACTCAAGACTTATCCAAATAGGTGGGTAATAGATGGATTAATGGGTTTGGTTAAAAATTATCACCTCTTGCAAATCTCAATTTGTCCTTGTGATATTTTCTTGTTACGCTACATCGATCATTGATTTATCAGTATTATATTATTATTTGATATTTTAAATTCAAAATAGACATGGATTACAAAAGGTTGAAAACTGTTTCCCCAACCTCTTAAATTGTTAAATCTGATTCATGTTATTTGGCCTGTTGTACCAAAATCAATTTACAAAATAACGTAAAAAAGTTTCTAACCAAAGCTTATAATGAACCTACTTGGGGCTTTATAGAATGCGAATGGAAATAGTTGACAGGACAGGAAATAAAATAGAAATCTTAAAGGTACCACTACAATCCCACATCGTTGGAAACAAGGAAACTTTAAGACCTTATAAGCTTTCTACTACCGCTGGATGGGGGTATTAAAGTAGTGGAATGTTGGATGATCGGTTTATTTGTAATTGTAAAGTATCATTGTTTATTGTCTTGTTTTTGTTTTGTATTTCATTTGGGTTGGGTGTGGTAATGACAAGGCTGGTAAACCGCTTTTTTTTTTTTTTTTGGAGAAGGACAAGGCTGGTAAACCTTAGTGTGTGAAAATTGGGAAAAATTAGTGTAGTGGCCATGACACTTCTTAAACTTTGATGTAATGGTCATGATATCTTTTAAACTTTTGTTTTGGTTAATTTACTCCATGAATTTTCCACAAAAACCAAATTAATAACTTTGTTACTCTTCTATTAGTATACTAACAAAATCATCACATGAGACTCGTGTGGACTGAAAATATTCCATCTAATCCCATGAACTTCCATGGTAGGAGGAGAGAAAGCCGATTGAACTAGACCCCTTTTTGGAGTCTCACCGGAGCTGGAGTTGGAGTTTGTGTCCCACTTCCGATCTCACCATCCAACTTCTAGTCAAGTCAATTAGGCCCCAACACAAAAAGAAAAAAAAAAAAAAAAAAAAAAAAATGAAAAAGCAATACAAAACGCGCCCATCTGTATA
Source organism: Quercus lobata (assembly GCF_001633185.2). NCBI lineage: Eukaryota > Viridiplantae > Streptophyta > Magnoliopsida > Fagales > Fagaceae > Quercus > Quercus lobata. The sequence goes on from NC_044907.1 coordinate 84,200,877, forward strand.
ATCAAAACCTTCCCATCTGCATAATCAATCAAATAGCAGAAACAAAGTCCAAATAAAAACCACAAAATCAAACACCAATCTTTTAATTGAAATGCTAAAATCAAACCCATCCACCTTAAAACCCAAGATTGGTGGCGTTGTACCTTAGAACCCACCTTAGGTATATAAAACTTTCACTGTGTGTGTTAAATACTTAGTATTAAAATATATATATATATATATATATATATACACAACTTTCACTTTTATTCTCATATACATACAAAATTTTATTTATAGCAATTATTTATTTTTTACATAATTAAATCGAGAGTTCAAACAAATTATGCTGAAATAGAAAAAATAATATAAGTATATATGCAAAATATAAACTCAATGTAAAGTAGAAATCAAGTTTTACAATAATAATATTTATTACAATAGATAAAAGATATAAAAATTGAATAGATGCGTTGAAGATATTTATAGATGAAGTTGTATACAATAGTATATTTCTAATTCGTTGTTAACTTGAAATTGATTGAACAAATCAACTCCTCGTTAAGAGATCAGGCAAATAACTCAAGTCCGAGTGGATTTTGACTTTCGAGCTACCACCAACCTTCACATGTCCTTATGAAGCTATATATTACTGTTCAGGGAGATAGGGTGTTTTTTGGTGCAGTCAGCAGCAGGGCTAGAAGATGTGGTTGAAGCTGGAATTACAGCAACAAACCAGGGTTTTCATCAAGTTTTGTTTCTAAGTGATTGCAAGGATCTTCTTCAATCCTTCCAGAAGAAAAAGACCTCAGATTGGCTAGATAGTACTAGAATGGCCGATCTAATTTTCTTGACTCAAAATGGTCTTTCCTGTGATATGATCTTAGTTCCCTATTTGGTTGTAAAGGATATTTGGCCTGTAACTAAATTGGCAACCCGTGTGCTAGTGAACCAATGCTGATTTAGTCCAATTCTTTTGTAACCTTCTTCTCCCTTCGAATGGTATCAGGAAAAGAAAAAGAAAAAAGAACCCACTTTGGGCAGCCATATTCCTCACACGCCGCCAATATCAATGACATGCTTCATGCACCTACAACCCACGTATGGACTTGGGCACGTCAATCTTGCTTTTGACACATGTCACATTTTCGTTATGCCAATTCAACCCTAGCCATTCCGGAATTAATGCAATGTCAGCATAGGAGTCACAGTAATGCCACCATAACAATCCCTATCACATCAACACCATATCAGTTGTCATGTCAGCACTTACTACCACATTGGACCCACGCCAATAGTTCATGCCATGTCGTTCCAATATGCATTTGTTGATTTGCAAGCCACCCACCCCGTCCCTCCCTCCCTCCCTAAAAAAAAACAACTAACCTTCTTTTTCATGACGAAGTTGAATGATGTCACATGAATAATATTTTATCTATTTTAAACATAGCATTTGCCAATAAAAAACCCATCATATTTCTTACTTTTAAGACATCACCATTAAAATAACTTGAAATAAGACAAATCTTTTATTAAAAAAAGAAGAATACCCAGCCACAAAGTAGACCACCTGACCTTAAAAAAATCAACTATAAAATGAGAAACTTGACAAGTGAGAGGAGAGAGAAAATGAAAAGAAAGAATAAAAAAATAATAGCACAAGGTGCCCTACACTTCTATTATAGTAGAAGTATACTATAACAAATGCTGAATTTTTTTATTTTTTTATGGGCATTAGAGAGATCTTATGTAGGAGTGTTTATTTATTTATTTTTGGTATGCTAAAAATTAAGCATTTGGGGCACTCTAAGGCCAACTCATCATCATCATATGGAGTCTTCACTTGACACCTTGTAGAAAAATCAAAACCATACATAGGAATTGTGAAAACATACCAACATCTGAATTTTGTGTAAGTGAAATCGGTTTTTGAGTATTATTCGTCACTTAAGTTTTAAAAATGAGCAATATTAGTCATTCGCTTAATTGCCGTTAGTGATGTTACTTACATAACTAACAGAATAGTGATTTGATTTCTTAGGTGGGGTACACTATTGCACCACCACTGCACAGTGCACGCCTTTTTTTTTTTTTTTTTTTTTTTTTTTTTTTTTTTTTTTTTTTTTTTTTTTTTTTTTTCTAAACACTTAAAACAAGTGTTGGACAAAAAAAATGAAAAAATTGATCCGTGATTGAACTTTTCAATAAAACACAGTCAGTTTAAATCAAAATGTGGGATTTGGAGAGTAAGTGAAATAAGAATTCTGTATATTTTGAAATTGAAAATTTAAAAAAATAAAGGTTAAGAATGGTTAAAATAAATGAAAGTAAAATTAAAAAGAAAAGTTAACACAATAAATGAGAGAGAGATTTGACAATTTATGAACATCCATCCTTCAATTAGTTCATCATTGGAGGACGCATGCACAAAATGGTATGCATCATAATTGAGAAATGAAATAGGGTGTCGATACATTTTTTTTTTTTTTTTTTTGAGAGGAGAGTCTCTACAAATCATAATCATAGTTATTTAATTTTTTAACTATATATTAATGTTTCATTTATAATTTTAAAATATATAAAATTTTAAATTTAATTGGTATTGTTAAGGAAAGTTTTTTTTTTTTTTTTTTTTTTTTTTTTCACATGTTATTGGTAAAGACATATTAATTCAAGGATTATCAATCTAAGCACAACATGACGTTGGTTTCATAGAACAACGACTACCTCCCCCTCCTGGTAGTGGAAGGATCACGACTCACAAGTCGAGCTGGTGTCGCACACACTCAACATGGCCCGGGCTATTCCCATTTGAACCAACACTTTTTTGGCCTGTTTGGAAGTTTAGAGAGGGAGGAGAGGGGAGGGGAGTAGAGGGGAATGATTCCCCTCTACCTTGTTTGGATGTTTTTAAAATTAGTAAGGGGAAAGGGAGTAACTAGCTCTTCCTCTTATTTGGATGTTTTAAAAATTAGGATGGAGAGGAGAGAAAATTATTTAAATAGACAAATTAACCCCTATTTGAAAATAGACTTGCAATATTGGTTTATGATTAATTTATCAATTTTGTAAAGTCTTGAACCTGATTATCATTCGTTCAAATCTTAGAATATGTTATTGAATATTTTTTTTTTTTTTGGGAGAAGCATAAATAAAAAAAAAAAAAAAAAAAAAAAAACAAAATACCCCTAGAAAGTTTTTATTTTTATTTTTGATAGAGAAAATACCCCTGGAATGTTCAAAACTCAGTATCCTTCTCTGCCGGGTTGACTTATCTGATCGGCGATCTCCACAGCGATTTAGAGAAGTCAAAGCAAGCGTTACGACTCACTGAGTTGATAAATGACTTCGGCAACTAGACCGGAGGGTCAACGACTATGGTTCAGGTCGGCGATGTACTCGATCGCGGCGGCGATGAGATTAAAATACTCTATTTTCTCGAGAGACTTTGTCGGCAAGCGGTGAAAGCCGGCAGCGAAGTCATCACCATGAACAAAAACCATGAGACCTTGAACGTGGAAAGAGACTTCCGGTACATGTCGGGTACCTGCTGCAGTTGTGAAGGTTGATCGGAGCCCCCTCCAGCTCTCGTCGAAGTTGACATCGACGATGACAACGCCATGTTCTTTGGCCAAATCCGACCAGAATCTCAGAATCCAAACACCTTTTACACAAAAGCACAAATCTAAAACAGTGAAGCTTCAATCAAAGCAAAAAAAAACAGTGAATGTTAGGTCTTTTTTTTTTCATTCACCTTAAATTTTCTTAGAAAACAAACAAAGAATAATCAGTTTGTAATTTTGTTAATTTAGAAAGGGTAAATTGGGGAATTCATTTGGTCAATAATTTATCTACTCTACTCTCCTTCCAAATCTCTCCAATTTGGGGAATTAAAAATGAGAGGTTAGAGATAATTGAATTACTCTCCCTTCCTCTACTCTACTCTCCCTCCTTTTTCAAACATTCAAACAGGCCATTTATTTCTTGCTTTTCATCCATTATGTTTCCCCGATCTTAAACACAATTTGGTGGCATATAAAGAAGAAGTTTGGAATTGTTTTTGGTTTTTTTTGAAATTTATAAATTGGTTTTTTTGCATAAGAAGAAGTCTGGACTTTTTCATGATGCATCTTGTATAATAGGGGAAATAAAATATTTTGAAATTTGTTGCAAGTTCACACAAGTGTGATTCCTGTACGGTTTCGAAATCTAAATTTCAAAATTTGGTTATTATTAGTCTATTGGGTTCTTAGAACTTTGTTGGAATTGTATGTGCTGCAATGGAAACCAATAGTATGAATTTTGGATTTCACATGCATATTTGTTTCTCTTACTTTTTCTCTACGTAATAAGAGGCATTGCATTTTGGGGTAGTTGTAGGTAGCAAACATCTTATGTCATCTGTTAACTGATGTTGTCAATTGTGATTACCGCTAATATTTCATTTTCATTTTAAATCGACGAAGGTGACAAATTATACAATGATCACATTTCTCAAACCAGCTATGGCGGTCAGTCCTGCTAGCCTTTGTTCATGCAATTCGTTGATTTTACTAGAGGTAATGTTGAGATCTTTGCTCTGTTTTTTTTTTTTTTTTTTGGAAGGGAAAAGAACAAAAGTAAAAGTTTCTTTGGAGAAACGGTTGCACTTAGCATAAGGGATTAGCCAATTTGGAAATTACATTAATTATATTTGTTTCTCACTTTCTAAATTTAATTTCATCTCAAAGAGGAAAAAAAGAAAAAAAAAGTGCTATGTAAAATTATGAAAACTAAAGATATTAAACACACAATTCGAGAGTGCTTTGTTGAAAATAGGTTGATAAAACCTAAAAATTATTAAATAAAACTGTTACAATAATAATAAATAATTATGTTAATTTTTTTATTCAAGCTACAAGGGTATTTTGTTTTGCTACTGTTTTTAGCCACATGCCTTATATAGAAATTTTTTTTTTCGTAGTAATTTCATAAAAAAAAATTATGAGATTTTGCTGGCTGGGGGCAAGGTTTTAAACCCGGACCATTCATTGAACCGTAAAAATGAGAGGTTTAAGGTTTTTGAGGTCGAACCGGGGTCGAACCTTGATGACGTTATAATTAATTAAAGCCTAAATATAGATATTAAATTTATAAAACTAGCAAAATTGACAATATATCTATATATGTGAGGGAAATTTAATGATTTTCAAGCATATATTTAATAATTAAATAAGAAAGTTAATAAAATATGTGGGGCCAAAGAAAGTGTCGCCCCGGCCCAGGCCCAGTTTATATTTAGGTCCGTGGCCCAAGCCGAGGAGAGCCATTGCCGAGGACGACCTCCTCCTCAGCCCTTCACTAAAAGCCCAAAGAAGGGAGCAAACTGAGCATAGGGGTAGGGCCAGGGAAAAAGCAGCCAACATAGTAATACGGAATTCGGCGTCTGACAGGCCCATGCCCATGCCCATGTGCCTTTCCAGCAACTCCCAACCACTCTAGGTATGGGTCGATTGGACAGGCCTGCACCCCAAAAGTAAAATCAACACGTGGACACAAAAAAGGGAGATGGAACACCAGTATAAAAGGAGAAGAAAATAAAGCTCCTGGGGGGGGGACGCTGGCTAAAAAAGAAAAGGGGTTTAGCTAGGGAAACCAAGCCCGCCCATGTAGTATTTCCCGTAGGAACTACTACTAAGTAGAGCATCTATGCCCAAGGCCATACCTTTGAAGCCCACTCTCTACAAATGATATTGTGAGGGCCTCTTTTCGTATGAGACCAACACTGTCTTGGGATCGTAACAAATTGGGCACCTACAATTGGCTCCGTCTGTGGGGAGGTTTGTGTCTTCGCATAGATGACGGTTTGAGACAGTACCCTTGTCGTTTCTACCAGCCACTTACAGTGCTCCAGCATAAAGCCTCGATAGGGGCTATGATTCTTGACTAGGGGCTACACTTATAGCGTCAGCCACACAGATGGTTCAAGGGGCTCGGCCGAGGATTCCATTCCCTTAAAGCCAAGGCCCCATAGATGAGGAAAACAAAGTACAAGTTTTGGACAGAACTAAGGCCTTGCATGGTCCTCGGACTCAAGCCTCTGGGGAAACCAACTACTTAGACGCAAAAGTACAAGTTTTGGACAGAACCAAGGCCTTGCATGGTCCTCGGACCCAAGCCTCTGGGGAAACCAACTACTTAGACGCAAAAGTACAAGTTTTGGACAGAACCAAGGCCTTGCATGGTCCTCGGACCCAAGCCTCTGGGGAAACCAACTACTTAGACGCAAAAGTACAAGTTTTGGACAGAACCAAGGCCTTGCATGGTCCTCGGACCCAAGCCTCTGGGGAAACCAACTACTTAGACGCAAAAGTACAAGTTTTGGACAGAACCAAGGCCTTGCATGGTCCTCGGACCCAAGCCTCTGGGGAAACCAACTACTTAGACGCAAAAGTACAAGTTTTGGACAGAACCAAGGTCTTGCATGGTCCTCGGACCCAAGCCTCTGGGGAAACCAACTACTTAGACGCAAAAGTACAAGTTTTGGACAGAACCAAGGCCTTGCATGGTCCTCGGACCCAAGCCTCTGGGGAAACCAACTACTTAGACGCAAAAGTACAAGTTTTGGACAGAACCAAGGCCTTGCATGGTCCTCGGACCCAAGCCTCTGGGGAAACCAACTACTTAGACGCAAAAGTACAAGTTTTGGACAGAACCAAGGCCTTGTATGGTCCTCGAACCCAAGCCTCTGGGAAACCAACTACTTAGACGCAAAAGTACAAGTTTTGGACAGAACCAAGGCCTTGTATGGTCCTCGGACCCAAGCCTCTGGGGAAACCAACTACTTAGATGCAAAAGTACAAGTTTTGGACAGAACCAAGGCCTTGTATGGTCCTCGGACCCAAGCCTCTGGGGAAACCAACTACTTAGACGCAAAAGTACAAGTTTTGGACAGAACCAAGGCCTTGCATGGTCCTCGGACCCAAGCCTCTGGGGAAACCAACTACTTAGACGCAAAAGTACAAGTTTCGGACAGAACTAAGGCCTTGTATGGTCCTCGGACCCAAGCCTATGGGGAAACCAAGTACTTAAAAGAAAAACTATGTTACATGGGCCTTAGAATCTATCCGAGGAGAATTCCCCATTAACAGTTGGGTTAATCCCTACTCTGAATGGATTCCCCAGTCTACCCTCGGACCCTCAGTACCAAGGGGATTGATGCAATATAGAGCAACATGCTACCAAAAACACAATTGAGGTCCCTCACTGCTCGGCTACCCTCTCGGATGAATTATTTAGAGTTTATCGTTCTCGGACATTGGTCTAGCATGCATCGCGCAGCGCTCAGCCGTTATCCCGGTTAGTTCCAAGAGTTTAATTTATTGAGGATTACCATTGTTATACTTGATAATGTCCGTAAGTTTAAACTAGTAGAAGTTTGTTTTAAGGCATTTTTCTGCTCCAAGTATCATCAATGGCGAGCGTATATTTAATATTCATTCACAAAGTAAGTGTTGCCGAAAGGAAAAATATTTAGAAAGAAACAAATTCATCTTTTATTAAGACAAAGGAACAGTATAGTGTACAATGAAAAGCTGGAATAAGCTTATACTAAAGCTAACTACGTAAGCGAAAAGAAAAGATACAAGAGAATAAAGAGAAAGCCGAGGAAGAAGCACAGAGGAGAGGTTGGCTGCTATTCCAAGATGTTGTCTAAGGAAACTATTCCTCGACACCTTTACATGCCCATAACTCAGGCAGCCAAAGAACCCAACTTGGGGCCTGCACCGTTGAAGAAAAGGTGCAGGGAACCTGACCTCAGGCTAACACCATTTGAAGAAACGGTGCAGAGAGCTGGAGGTGGAGGAGCCTCCGTATAACCACGTCTGCGATAAAGTAGACGGCCCTGATGGCGAAAAACCTTACTTCTGACGCGTCAAGAATCTGACGCGGCTAGTACCTGCTTCGGATTTTGGCTAAAAGAGGGGGAGATATCATCCCCATCTTACCAAAATGGAAGATCATCTTGAGTCTGTGTCTACCTTGTCCAGACCACATCACCTTGAGCTTCGGAGGGATCCGGCGCCTCTGCGGAGGGTGTAGTTTCTTCACCCCTATGCGTGCCTTAAGCATATTGCACCAAAGGTGGGGAGCGCTAAGTATGGAGATTGTGATTATGGCTGAAGGGTTACGGTTGTGAAGAAGATTGATGGGTTTGTACGTAAGAGGAGTGACCTACTGTCCTACTTATTTAAAGGGAAAGGAGGAGATATTTAATTTGCGCAGAGTTCCAAAGAATGCTATAGACAAGGAATAGTAGGCTCGAGTTCCAACACCATTCGTGACCGTAGGATCTGAAGATCCTCGTGAAGGAGCACCTCGAGCGTAGGGGTGTCAAAGGACCCCGCGTGAGTAGGTGAAGGAATGCCTCTTAATTTGACACGTCCCTCGTGTAAGTGGAAAAATGCAAATATTAATGGAGTGCAGAATCAGAGCAGGCTATGATGTAGGCCCAACATTATCAAAACCCTCCTCCCCAACTAAAAAGTCGGGCAGCAGGCTTTTGAGGGGCTATTGTGGGGTCAAAGAAAGTGTCGCCCCGGCCCAGGCCCAGTTTATATTTAGGTCCGTGGCCCAAGCCGAGGAAAGCCATTGCCGAGGACGACCTCCTCCTCGGCCCTTCACTAAAAGCCCAAAGAAGGGAGCAAACTGAGTGCAGGGGCAGGGCCAGGGAAAAAGCAGCCAACACAGTAATACAGAATTCGGTGTCTAACAGGCCCATGCCCATGCCCATGCGCCTTTCCAGCAACTCCCAACCACTCTAGGTATGGGTCGATTAGACAGGCTTGCACCCCAAAAGTAAAATCAACACGTGGACACAAAAAAGGGGGACGGAACACCAGTATAAAAGGAGAAGAAAATAAAGCTCCTAGGGGGGGGGGGGACGCTGGCTAAAAAAGAAAAGGGGTTTAGCTAGGGAAACCAAGCCCGCCCATGTAGTATTTCCCGTAGGAACTACTACTAAGTAGAGCATCTATGCCCAAGGCCATACCTTTGAAGCCCACTCTCTACAAATGATATTGTGAGGGCCTCTTTTCGTATGAGACCAACACTGTCTTGGGATCGTAACAAATTGGGCACCTACAATTGGCGCCGTCTGTGGGGAGGTTTGTGTCTTCGCATAGATGACGGTTTGAGACAGTACCCTTGTCGTTTCTACCAGCCACTTACAGTGCTCTAGCGTAAAACCTCGATAGGGGCTATGATTCTTGACTAGGGGCTACACTTATAGCGTCAGCCACACAGATGGTTCAAGGGGCTCGGCCGAGGATTCCATTCCCTTAAAGCCAAGGCCCCATAGATGAGGAAAACAAAGTACAAGTTTTGGACAGAACCAAGGCCTTGCATGGTCCTCGGACCCAAGCCTCTGGGGAAACCAACTACTTAGACGCAAAAGTACAAGTTTTGGACAGAACCAAGGCCTTGCATGGTCCTCGGACCCAAGCCTCTGGGGAAACCAACTACTTAGACGCAAAAGTACAATTTTTGGACTGAACAAAGGCCTTGCATGGTCCTCGGACCCAAGCCTCTGGGGAAACCAATTACTTAGACGCAAAAGTACAAGTTTTGGACTGAACCAAGGCCTTGCATGGTCCTCGGACCCAAGCCTTTGGGGAAACCAACTACTTAGACGCAAAAGTACAAGTTTTGGACAGAACCAAGGCCTTGCATGGTCCTCGGACCCAAGCCTCTGGGAAACCAACTACTTAGACGCAAAAGTACAAGTTTTGGACAGAACCAAGGCCTTGCATGGTCCTCGAACCCAAGCCTCTGGGGAAACCAACTACTTAGACGCAAAAGTACAAGTTTTGGACAGAACCAAGGCCTTGTATGGTCCTCGGACCCAAGCCTCTAGGGAAACCAATTACTTAGACGCAAAAGTACAAGTTTTGGACAGAACCAAGGCCTTGCATGGTCCTCGGACCCAAGCCTCTGGGGAAACCAACTACTTAGACGCAAAAGTACAAGTTTTGGACAGAACCAAGGCCTTGTATGGTCCTCGGACCCAAGCCTCTGGGGAAACCAACTACTTAGATGCAAAAGTACAAGTTTTGGACAGAACCAAGGCCTTGCATGGTCCTCGGACCCAAGCCTCCGGGGAAACCAACTACTTAGACGCAAAAGTACAAGTTTCGGACAGAACCAAGGCCTTGTATGGTCCTCGGACCCAAGCCTATGGGGAAACCAAGTACTTAAAAGAAAAACTATGTTACATGGGCCTTAGAATCTATCCGAGGAGAATTCCCCATTAACAGTTGGGTTAATCCCTACTCTGAATGGATTTCCCAGTCTACCCTCGGACCCTCAGTACCAAGGGGATTGATGCAATATAGAGCAACATGCTACCAAAAACACAATTGAGGTCCCTCACTGCTCGGCTACCCTCTTGGATGAATTATTTAGAGTTTATCGTTCTCGGACATTGGTCTAGCATGCATCGCGCAGCGCTCAGCCGTTATCCCGGTTAGTTCCAAGAGTTTAATTTATTGAGGATTACCATTGTTATACTTGATAATGTCCGTAAGTTTAAACTAGTAGAAGTTTGTTTTAAGGCATTTTTCTGCTCCAAGTATCATCAATGGCAAGCGTATATTTAATATTCATTCACAAAGTAACTGTTGCCAAAAGGAAAAATATTTAGAAAGAAATAAATTCATCTTTTATTAAGACAAAGGAACAGTATAGTGTACAATGAAAAGCTGGAATAAGCTTATACTAAAGCTAACTACGTAAGCGAAAAGAAAAGATACAAGAGAATAAAGAGAAAGCCGAGGAAGAAGCACAGAGGAGAGGTTGGCTGCTGTTCCAAGATGTTGTCTAAGGAAACTATTCCTCGACACCTTTACATGCCCATAACTCAGGCAGCCAAAGAACCCAACTTGGGGCCTGCACCGTTGAAGAAAAGGTGCAGGGAACCTGACCTCAGGCTAACACCATTTGAAGAAACGGTGCAGAGAGCCGGAGGTGGAGGAGCCTCCGTATAACCACGTTTGCGATAAAGTAGACGGCGCTGATGGCGAAAAACCTTACTTCTGACGCGTCAAGAATCTGACGCGGCTAGTACCTGCTTCGGATTTTGGCTAAAAGAGGGGGAGATATCATCCCCATCTTACCAAAATGGAAGATCATCTTGAGTCTGTGTCTACCTTGTCCAGACCACATCACCTTGAGCTTCGGAGGGATCCGGCGCCTCTGCGGAGGGTGTAGTTTCTTCACCCCTATGCGTGCCTTAAGCATATTGCACCAAAGGTGGGGAGCGCTAAGTATGGAGACTGTGATTATGGCTGAAGGGTTACGGTTGTGAAGAAGATTGATGGGTTTGTATGTAAGAGGAGTGACCTACTGTCCTACTTATTTAAAGGGAAAGGAGGAGATATTTAATTTGCGCAGAGTTCCAAAGAATGCTATAGACAAGGAATAGTGGGCTCAAGTTCCAACGCCATTCGTGACCGTAGGATCTGAAGATCCTCGTGAAGGAGCACCTCGAGCGTAGGGGTGTCAAAGGACCCCACGTGAGTAGGTGAAGGAATGCCTCTTAATTTGACACGTCCCCCGTGTAAGTGGAAAAATGCAAATATTAATGGAGTGCAGAATCAGAGCAGGCTATGATGTAGGCCCAACATTATCAAAACCCTCCTCCCCAACTAAAAAGTCGGGCAGCAGGCTTTTGAGGGGCTATTGTGGGGTCAAAGAAAGTGTTGCCCCGGCCCAGGCCCAGTTTATATTTAGGTCCGTGGCCCAAGCCGAGGAGAGCCATTGCCGAGGACGACCTCCTCCTCGGCCCTTCACTAAAAGCCCAAAGAAGGGAGCAAACTGAGTGCAGGGGCAGGGCCAGGGAAAAAGCAGCCAACACAGTAATACAGAATTCGGTGTCTAACAGGCCCATGCCCATGCCCATGCGCCTTTCCAGCAACTCCTAACCACTCTAGGTATGGGTCGATTAGACAGGCTTGCACCCCAAAAGTAAAATCAACACGTGGACACAAAAAAGGGGGACGGAACACCAGTATAAAAGGAGAAGAAAATAAAGCTCCTGGGGGGGGGGGGACGCTGGCTAAAAAAGAAAAGGGGTTTAGCTAGGGAAACCAAGCCCGCCCATGTAGTATTTCCCGTAGGAACTACTACTAAGTAGATCATCTATGCCCAAGGCCATACCTTTGAAGCCTACTCTCTACAAATGATATTGTGAGGGCCTCTTTTCGTACGAGCCCGACATTGTCTTGGGATTGTAACAAATTGGGCACCTACAAAATAAAATAATAACCATGAAAACATTAAAATTTATGATTAATTTTTGAAGTAAAGTTGAATAGTTTTGAAGGATTTTAATTATAATTTTTTTTTATTCCTTGTAACAGATGGATAATTTAATTAAGTAGAATAAAATTGTGTTAAGTTTTTTAAAAAAATAAAAAAATAAAATTGCTATGGGGTTGGACCGCACGGTTCTTGCCACCGGTTCGTGCAATCCAACCTCCCGATCTTGTACGGGTCTGAAAATCTTAGTTCTATTTGCTATTATGTAATGATTTAAAGAATTTACACTTTAACCATTCAATTACATAAAATTAAGTAATTTTTCTTTTTTGATAGGTAAAATTAAGTAATTAAGTATGTGTCATTCATCATATGAAAATAATCTTAAAAATTTATAATTCCAAATACCCTTGTTATCTAAAAACATCAAAGGAATAGTAAATTAATTACATGGAAATGAAAGAGTAAATTGTAAAAGCAACCAATCATCCCAATCGAGGTTATTTTTTTCAGAAGCCAAAAAAAAAAAAAAAAAAAAAAAAAAAATCACACAACAAAGGTTAAAACAAATTGTAGAGCCTTTTATTTTTGAAAAACATTTGCAAGCGTAAATTTTCACTTTTTCTGAGATCCAAACACGCAGCCAAAGCTACCACCATAGTCCCACATCACTTAGAACAAAGAAACTTCAAGACTTCATAATCTTTCCACTATGACCTAAAGCTCGCCGGGTTCAGTTGCGTGAACCTTTAACTCATGTGAGGGCTTCATTGTGTTGGACCGTTGATGTATCTCTAGCTGGTCGGGTGTAATGTGGCTTGCATCTGGCTCGCCCATTTCAAGCCAAGAGGTGAACCCTGTGGGCTTGAGTTAAGACTTTAAGGGCACGTTTAGTAGACTGTAATAGGCACTGTAATGTAATAGTTCCTTAATAGATGTAATAATTTCTAACATTAATATATCACAAAATAGGTATTCCTTAATATATTCCTGGTAATAAAAGAATTTACATTTTGTTCTACTACTTGGTTTTTGATGAAAAGCAGATCTTAAACACAATTTGGTAGCATATCTTGCTTTCATTCATTATATTTACCAGATCTTAAACTCAAATTGGTAGCATATAAGAAGAAGTTTGGAATTGTTCTTAGATTTTTTGAAATTTATATTTTTTGCATAAGAAGTCTTGACTTTTTCGTGATGCATTTTGCATAATAGGGGAAATGAAATATTTTGAAATTTGTTGCAAGTTCACACTAGTGTGTTTCTTGTACGGTTTCGAAATCGAAACTTGGTTACTATTAATCTATTAGGTTCTAAGAACTTTGTAGGAACTGTATGTGCTGTCATGCAAACAAAAAGTATGAAGTTTGGAGTTCAATGTATATCTGTTTCTCTTACTTTTTCTCTGTGTAATAAGAAGCACTGCTGCAATGAGTAAGCCTCTGCAAGCCCACTATCCTCCTGATACAGTTGAAGCCATAGCCCTGGAAAATGGCATCATTCTTGCTCATGAGATGAACATCTCCGGTGTCATTTTTGAATCGGACTCCCTCTCTATAGTGCAATCTGTTTATACAAAGAAAACAGGTGGAACTCTCGGTCATATCTTCAGCGGAATCCATCTCTCTCCTCCTTCAGCAGCAGGAGCCTCCATCATCTGAAATGGGAACACAACAGGGCAGCCCATGATATAGCCCAACTTGCAAAATCTGCAGGTTCTACACAGATCTGGGAAAGGAGCCATGCCCCCACTGCCCCACTCCCTGCTCTATCCAGACCCCCCATAAGCTTTGTAAAGTCATCTTGAGCTTCTTTTGCTCTTCCCTGTTGTACTACCCTTTCTTCTTGATGAATGAATGAATGTTTCCTTTCTAAAAAAAAGAAGCAATGCATTTTGGGGTAGTTGTAAGTAGCAAACATCTTATGCCATCTATTAACTGATGTTGTCTACTGTGATTACTACTAATATTTCATTTTCTTTTAAATTCGAAAAAGGTGACATAGATTATACAATGATCACATTTCTCAAACCAGCTATATATGGTGGTCAATCTTGCTTGTCTTTGTTCATGCAATTCATTGATTTTACTCGAGGTAATGTTGAGATCTTTGCTCTGTATTTGTTTTTGTTTGATTGATTTATTTATTTTTTTGAAGGAAAAAGAAGAAGAGTAAAAGTTTCTTTCAAAAAACAGTTGCACTTAGCATAAGGGATTAGACAATTTGAAAAATTACAGGAATTATATTTGTTTCTCACTTTCTAGATTTAATTTCATCTCAAAAAAAAAAAAAAAAAAAAGTCCTATGTAAAATTATGAAAACTAAGGATATTAAACACATAATTCCAGAGTGCTTTGTTGAAATAGGTTGATAAAACCTAAAAAATCTTAAATAAAATTGTTACTATAATAATAAATAATTATGATAATTTTTTTATTCATGCTAAAATGGTATTTTGTTTTGACATTCAAATTCAATGTCACAATCTCTACAAATCCGAAAACAATTCCAACCTTTTCTCTAAAAATAAAAGCGTTGGTTTGATTGGGAACATCCTCGTTGGCCATGTTGGGTGTGTGAGGCACTGGCTTGAGATCCTTCCACTGCCGGGAGAGGGAGGCAATTGCTGCTTTTTGAAACTAGCCTCACGTTGTGCCCTTTCACTGCCAGGAGAGGGAAGTATGGTAGTGGACTTAGATATTGGTACTGGCTTGGAAATCGAACTAGTTATGTTCCTCCACAATTTGTAACCCTTGAGAAAAATCATAATATTTTAAGACCATGCATGATAGCTAGTAGAATCATCCAAGACAATGGTGATATGATGTATAATTTTTCACTTGTTCAATTGACCCATGAAAAAATTGACCAAAAAAAGGGATTTAGAGACCTCAAATGAATAAATGGAACCCAAAAGCGGAATTTGGTCGAAAAACTAAGCAAGATAGACCCTACTACAAAAAATTGACTTTTGGTCAAAGTCAATAGTTGATAGTGACTAGTTAATGGTGAATAGATGCTGATGTCATGATGATGACATCACAGTGCTAATGTCACTTATTGACGTCATGGTAATGACGTAGGGATGACATTGAGTGGCCATGGGTTGACACGTGGTAGATGGTCATTGATGAGTGTGTGTGGCACGTGGTGAGACTGAAGGCACGCAGCAGTGGCTTGCTTGGCGTGTGTAAGCCTCAGTATGGGGAGAATGAAATATTTTGATATGTGTTGCAACTTCACACAAGTGTGATTCTTTGTGAAATCTCAAAATCAAATTCGTTATTTATTCTGAAATGATACACACCAAATTTGAAAACTGTTGCTAAATAACTAAGTTACTAGTATTTTTGAACCAGAAAATCCCAGAATAAAAATATGGTTACTTTGTAGGAAATGTATGTGTTGTCACGTAAACGATTAGTATTAATTATCCAATGGGGTAATCATGTTTTGCTTGGATTTCACATGTATATTTGTTTCTCTTGCTTTTTCTCTATGTAATAAGAATCTTTGCATTTTGGGGTAGTTGTAAGTAGCAACCATTTTATGTAATCTATTTACTGATGTTGTCAATAGTAATTATTACTACTAGGATTTCTTTTTCTGTGAAACGAAGGTGACATGAATTATACGACGATCACATTTCTCAAACTAGCTATATATGGTGGTAAATCTTGCTAGCCGTTGTTCATGCAATTCATCGATTTTACTCAAGGTAATTTTGTTAGAAAGAAAAGTAAAAGTTTCTTTGGCAAAGCTGTAGCTCTTAAGATAAGGGATTCGCAAATTAGCTGTGGAAATTGCATGCTCAAAACACAAACTTTTTACGCTTCATAAGCATTTTGAATATGAGATTTAGCTTCCAGGGTTCTGTAATGCGAACTTGTAAGTTGTAACTCATGTGGGGGCAAAAAAGTGTTTGGAACATTGACTTGATTCTAGTTGGCTAGGTGTGACCTAGCTCTTATATGGTTCGCCCATTGCTTCACTGGAATAAATTTATACACAGTTTAGCAAAATCCACAATGTATCCCAAGATCCTAGTTCATGAAGCAGGGAATCTTTTGAAAGGCAAGTCCTACATGTTTTCTGAACAATTTTTTCCCTTCACGTATACGATCTCACACAAAATGATTGTCATGATGAAATTGAAGCTTACAAGGACAGGCAATTTGTTCTCTTTTTGTGCTTCATATAGCGTTTTACCTGGTTCTGTTTGCTATTAATAATGATTTAAGGAATTTACACAAATGTACCTGCCCTATGTCATTTCTGTTGGAAACAAAAATAGTAGACCTTGGCACTTGCAGTGATCTGAGCTACCTTTGGACTGAGGAGGCCATGGTCCTCCCTAGCCCAGTAGTGTTTTTTTTTTTTTTTTTTTCAATTAAAATTTTGGAGAGTTTGACCTTCCAAAAAAATGGATTCCCTCTCTAAAAAAAAAGGGGAAAAAGAAGCCTTTTACGGATTTATTATTATTATTTTTATAAATGTAATATCGGTTAAAAAAGAATGAGATTATACAAATTTTATATAAGCCCCATTCAAATTCAAATTTATTTATGAAATTACTACAAAAAAATTCTATTTATGGCATGTGGCTAAAAACAATACCAAAACAAATATCCTTTTAGCATGAATAAAAAATTATTATAATTATTTATTATTATATTAACGATTTTATTTAAGAATTTTTAGTTTTTATCAAACTATCTTCAACAAAGCACTCTCGAATTATGTGTTTAATATCCTTAGTTTTAATAATTTTACGTAGTACCCAATTATTATTATTATTTCTGCTCTTTGTTTCGCACTTTCTAGATTTAAGTTCATCTCAAAAAAATAAACAGTGATTTATTTGTTCATAAAATAATTAATAAGCACCAATATCATAATACGCACATACAACCATAATGTAGTACCTTATGCTCCATTACTTTTTCTGCCAAAAAATATTTCTTGTGCTGGTATAGAGTGGACATCTCACAAACATGTGGGTCTAATATGCATAGAATTCACACCTTTGTTTCAAGTGGCCTTTATCTTATGAGACAGTATCATGAGACAACCCTAGTATAGGATATGAGATCCACACTTAAGAAACCCATATATATTGTAAGAGAGAGATTTTTTGAGATCGTCTCAATATGATAATTTTCCGTTGAACAAGCATAGGAGATACTCTCTAAGTATCTTAGTTTCTCCTTACCCGTCCCAAAACAACAAAGTGTGAACCATTAGCATTGTCCATGAAAGAAAAACTTGGCATGTAATAGTACGATTACTTGAAATTGTGAGATAATAACAACGAAGGTAACTAAAGTCATTTTTTATTTTGAAAACAATCAAGCGTATTATCCATGTTTCCCTCAATAACTAAGGTGCCTAAAGAGTTACCCATACTACAAATCCCACATGGCTTAAAAAATAGAAACTTCAAAGAGTTCATAAGCTTCTAACTTGGAGTTATAGCACACTGGGTTCAGTAACGTGAACTTGTAACCAAGGTTTTCAGACCCAGACTGTTCATTGAACCATAAAAGGGAGAGGTTCAAGGTTTTTGAGGTCGAATCGAGGTCGAATTAGGATCGAACCGTGATGACTTCATAATTAATTTAATAATTAATTAAAGCTTAAATATAGATATTAAATTTATAAAATTAGAAAAATTGACAATATATCTATATATGTGAGGGAAAATTAATGATTTTCAAGCATATATTTAATAATTAAATAAGAAAGTTAATAAAATAAAATAATAACCATGAAAACATTAAAATTTATGATTAATTTTTGAAGTAAAGTTGAATATCTTTGAAGGATTTTAATTATATATATTTTTTTATTCCTTGTAAGAGATGGATAATTTAATTAAGTAGAATAAAATTGTGTTAATTTTTTTTTTTTAATATATATAAATTGCTAAGGGATTAGACCGCACGGTTCTCACTGGTTCGTGCGGTCCAACTCAGATTTTAGCGGTTCATGGAATTAACAAAAAAATCTGGTTCTTTATGCTTAAAAAACTGGTTTTCATCCCGGTTTTCGGTTTTCACAGTCCGACCTCCCGGTCCAATCTGGTTTTGAAAACTATGCTTGTAACCTAAGTGGGGATACTATGGCTTATTTGGATTGAGGGGGAGGGAAGATAAGTGAAGTAGAGTTAACTGGAGTGTAGAGAGGAACTTTACTCTACTCCCTTTTCTTCCCCCTCAATCTAAAAAAGGCTTTAAATTAGAGTGGCCTAATGTTGTGTTGTTTACCTTTGTTGAGCTACATCAGCAAACATAATATCCACTTACTTTTAACTCTTTCTGTCTCTCTTAAATATTTTTCTACTTATTAGTTCTCTTAACTTATTGTTACACTTTTTCAAACATTTCCCCCTCCATTTTACATTTTCATTTCCCCACTACTCACTACCTTTATATCACTTTTCATATATTCCTTTATCTTCATTTATTTTTGGCTCTTCTTATTCCCATCCTCCTACTATAAAATTTCAATTCGCCCTCTCATTCTATGAATAGTGTTTTCCACACACAAGATGTTATTTCTCTTTTTTCCTCTAAAATTATTTCTCTTCCTAAGTACTCCCATTAAAAATCATGCATGAAATCGTAAAATTTCACAATACACACTACGATCATGGATGAAATGACATGACTAATTAAGAAGCTTCTCCCCCCTCTCCCGAATCCAAAAAAAGAAAGATGATGGAACTAAGTACTTCTAATTTATAATTCTTAATTCACATACTTTTTTTTTTTGAGAATCTCTTAATTAACATACTAGTTGCGAGTAATCAAATCCAATACTCCTAATTAGTAAATGACAAAAATAAACATTCGTTACAGTAAAACAATTGGTGCATTGTTTTATTATCCAAAAAGAGTGGAGAGAATGACAGGCACATGATTCTTACATACATGAGCCATTTTTATACAAAGATTTGTACACAAAGTTTATGAACATTGCCTATAAATAATGTTACTGGTAAAATAAAGACAATTTGCCAGCAGATGTGAAGTGTCAATGAACTTTCTCTTTCTCTCTTTGAATTTCAAACTTTGAATTTATGAAATTTTGAAAGCTCAAATTTGTGTGAAAACACAAGAGCTGTTTAGACTCTCAAATTAAAATTACGACTTGATTGATTTTACTCTAACTTAAACTAAGTGCGGAATAGAGTAAATGCGAGCGTACAAACAATAAACTACTCTAAGCCATATTCATCAAATATCAACATTAAATGAAAGCTAAAAGAGTAGGGGAGAAGGATGCAAACACAAAATAACACCGAAATGTGTTATTGTAGAGGAAACCAAAGAACTCGGCGAAAAATCTCTCCGTTGCCCTCCAAGCAGTAAATCGATTCACTAGAGAATAAAGTTGGAGTACACAAATAACAAAAGACTCTCAAGCTTCCCAAACTCCAAAACACTCTCTACACTCTGAAAAGGTGTGGGTTGTGTTTGGATACAAATCTCTTCTCAAGGTATGACAATGGGAGAAAGAAGGAGAAGAGGCTAGAATGATTTCTTACTAAGGATGAGTAGCTCTCTCTCTAAAAGATTGGTGTGTGTGTTGTAGAAAACCTATCTAGAATTTTTCCCTCTGAATGGCCTCCTTTATGGGCAATGAGGGTATATATAGTATAGGTAAAGGGTAAGAAAGTCTCCCTTAAAAATCGTCCAAGCAGAGAGTTTTGTAGGTATCTCGCGGGAAAGCCTTACTCGCAAGACACTCGCGAAACTAACAGCTTGGCACGACTTTTTAGCTTCTAGTTATGTGCTTCTCACGTGGCTCTTTAGCAGGTTAGCTTCTCACGAGCTTGACAGCCTGGCGCAACTCTTCAGTTTCCAGTCATGTGCTTCTCACGTGGCTCTTTCGTGGGTTAGCTTCTCGTGAGCTTCTCGCGAAATCCACTGATTCTTCATTTTATGCTCGATTCTTTACCAACTTAATAATAAACCCAACACAATAAAATCCTACAAAATACAAGGAACAAAATTAAAGCAATTACAACTTTTTTGTCATGGAATAAAGCTAACATAAAACTTAATTAGTTGTAAATCCCAACTTTACAAATTTGAATATATTTTTTGTTGGCATCTGTGAACGACCTTGAAAGTTCATCCTCAGGCAATATTTTTCCTTGACCTTCTTGCAATGTAGAGAATCCATGCACTCCTTTCCAAGACAAATATCCCCACTTTCCACAATCGAAATGCCAAGTGATGAATCTTGATGGAAGTACTAGTGACATGGTGCTTGTACAACCTGACTAGGCTCCGAATGTTCCTCAGTTTGACACAGTATATTTTAAGCCCTTATCATTCCTTTGTTTTTTTTGGTAGAAACAATGGTGGCTCTAGGATTTTTTAGGGGAGATTAGTAAGTAGATAAAAGATGAATCTTGCAATTTACATGATTTTCTTATTACAAATTTGTCTATAGTACGTACTAGTAAGAAAATAAAAGATGAGAAGTGTTATATCCACAACACTTTCACAACAAATCTTAGGTGATAGTTGTTATTGGTTTTAATTTAAACTCACTACTAAAATTACTTTTTTATTTACCTGTAACAGCCAGTAACAATTCGCTACTTATGATTTTTTGTGAATGTATTGTGGACATACATTTCTCATAAAAGATATACTATAATTTCATATAACATATTATTTCTTAATACAATAGAAATACTAATTATTTTTGATGGTGATCAATAGCAAATAGTCTTCATCCGTCATGGTCGTCCAATACCAACAATGTCCAAAACAACCTTCAGAAAAGAGAAAGAAGAAATATGCACCACAAACATAAAATAAGGACATACAAGCATGTCACCAGCCGTCCAACGAGGCTCTGGTCATCCAATGGGAACATTGTCATCCATACTATATTAAAGTATGGACGACCAATGAACACTTAGTACATTTCTAAGTATTTGTGGCTTTAGCCACATTTCTTATAGCCGCATTTTTTAAAAACACGGCTATAGCCCGTGTTTTTTTGTAGTGTTTCTACAATTTCAAATGGTTAGACCACTAACCCTTATCTTGAAACGTGAGGTGAATTCCCCTAAATTCGCTCCACTCTCCCCACTAAGTCCACACATCCCCCACGATGTTAGTGGCATCCAGCAAGTAGACCCACTCCAAACTCTCTATAAAAAGAACAAGCCTCATCCAACCAAAGTATGTACTACTATTCATCCACTTATTGCCCTTGTGTTTCAGAGAGAAAACTAACTTAACAGGGTTCTTGGTCAGTTCATTCTAGTCACTTTTGATAGTCACTTTCTTTCTCTTTAGGTCATCCAATCGTCGTTGAAGCCTGGAGCATTCAACCTACTGATTTTTGTACATCATCAATTGTTATTAAGATTAAATCTTAGAAACCATTCTATTGTTGATAATTGAACTGCAAGCAAGATCTAGATACAATAAACTTTCATCAAATGTTTATTTCAAATTTGATAAGATTTAAATGGGCTTTTTTAGAGATTTAAGATGAACAAATTTCTACTTCTGTTGTTAGGCTTACAATTTTTTTATCCACAAATTTTAGATCAAATTGGTTTTTTGTTTTTGTTTTTGTTTTTGTTTTTGTGTGTGTGTTTGTGTGTGTGTGTGTGTTTAAAAAGACCAATACATTATTAAGAAGACCATATTCAAGCTCATTTTAGTTGGACTTACAAAAATTTTAGGTCTTGGGTGTTCAATTTTTAGTTTAAGAGGCTCAAATAAAAAAATTATATATAAATTATTTTTTAGCTAGCTCAAGGGGTTCATTTGAACCCCCATTAGGCTGTACCTAAACCCAACCCTAGGTAGAAATTCTTCATTTATTTGAAATGAGTTTGGAAATCATTCTTTAGATATGAATTGACCTCCTGGATGGAAAGCAAGAGGAAGATTAGGAGTTTGCAACATACATGCACATGTTAATGTTTATATTGATGTTTATGTTTATTATGCTTTTATTTAAAATTTTATATTTAAATATGGTAATTATTACTAGATTTATGGTCATTATGGTGGCTACCATGATTGGTATGGGAGCCACAGTGGCTACCACGAACAACATAACTCAAATAGCAGAGTCATTCTCATGGACAACTACCAATGCATCAACATCGAACTCGATCTTGATTTAAATCAAATCCAAGATTTAAATCCCTCTACCCTCAACTATCAATGTATTCAAAAAATTAAAATTAAAAGGATAATATTATTTACGTGAAAACCCCCTCTTTAGTAATTATTAATTTTTCACCTTCAAGAACAAATGAAAATCATACATTTCAAAAACAAAGGAGCAACAAAGCTCTCATCATTTAAAGTCTAATCCCAAATTTCTAAACGGCTCTTGATTTGTTAAATTTGTGCTTCAGGTTGATGCTGATCTTGTGGAGGAAAGAATGCAACATATGCAGAACGACTGCTCTTCCAGCAAGTTGCTGTAATCTTTCTTTGAAATTTAATATGTTAAGCTGAAGTTACCTCACAATGCGATTGACAGATTGTATTAAATTTATATTTTAACATGAATACTAATGCTTTGAAAAGAACTATTTCATAATTTCAAGAAGATATAATGTCTAAAAAGAAATTAAAAAGGGAATCATTAATATTGTTGAATTAAAAAAAAAAAAAATTGCTCCCAAGTTACTTGTATACACTCATTTATTTATTTTTAAAGTAATATTAAGTAAAGATTAGTGGTAATTTAGAGAATTGAGAGATTGGATAACTAAATTTCCAAATATTCCTCTTAATATATTGAGATTTTGATATAGTTTTATCAATTTGAATAAAAATAAAAATAACATACGTACTTAAGTTAATGTTATAAACAATTGGGTTTACATTTATTACACTTTAATTAAAAATGTGAACATTTATCTTAATTTCTTTGAAATGAGTTTAGAAATCATCCTTTAAATTTGAATTGACTTGTAAAGGAATGCATGAGGATGATCGATTTTTCACATGTTAATGTTTATATTGATGTTTATGTTTATTATGCTTTAATTTAAAATGTTATATTTAAATATAGTAATTATTACTAGATTTGAGGCAGTTATGGTGGCCACCATGATTGGTATGGGGGCCACCGCGGCTACGTTAGACAACATAACTCAAATAGCGGAGTCCTTCTCATGGACTACCAATGCATCAATATCAAAATTGATTTTGATTTAAATCAAATCCAAGCTTTAAATCCTTTCACCCTCAACTATCAATATATTCAAAAAATAAAAATAAAAAGGCTAATATTATTTGCATGACAAACACCTCTTTAGTAATTATTAATTTTTCACCAAAAAATATATGCTGACAGACCTATATGTGACAAAAGATTCTCCTCTCTTCCTCCAACGAGTTGATATAATCTTTCTTCCAATTTTTTTTTTTCCTAACTTGAAAATCTTGTACTTCAATATCAAGAGATGTAGAACCAGAAGATGTTGCCTCACAATGTGATTAATAGATTGTGTTGAAATTATATTTAACAAGTATACAAGTGTTTTGAAAAGAACTGTTTCATAATTTCAAGTAGATATGATGTCTAAAATGAAATTAAAGGGAATCATTAAAATAGTTGAATTAAAAAAAAAAAAAAAAATTGCTCCCAAGTTACTTGTATACCCTCATTTATTTGTTTAAAGTAATGTTAGGTAAAGATTAGGGGTAACTTAGAGAATTGAGAGAGTAGATAACTAACTTTCGAAACCCTCTTAATATATTAAGATTTTGATATTTTTTTTCCCAATTTGAATCATAATAAAAATAACATACGTACTTCTATTAATGTTAAAAACATTTTAGTTTATATTTATATGCTTTAATTAAAAATGTTATATGTAAAATAATAATTATTATTTTGATGTGTTCGTAGCTTGTTCATAATTTTTAAATTATATATATAAAAATAAATAATAAATTAGAATTTAAGGTTTAATTTAAATATCAAAGGATGTAGTTTAAGTTTAGTTTATTTTATTTTGTCCTATACCATTGCTTAAATAATTTATGTGATACTTCAACCCATATGACATTACTTTTCATTTCCACCCTGCCCCCTCCAAAGAGATGATAGTTTTGTGCAACTTTTTCTTCTTTATATACAAACTTAGTCTTATGCTATAACCTCAATAGGATAATTTAACATTTTCACTTATTTATTTATTTATTTATTATTATTTGAGAGATTGGCAAATATAGAAGACTCGGTTGATTTTTTAAGCATGTTAGTTTTCACCAAATGTATTGGGCAACCCAACAAAGAATAGTTTTAAAAAAAAAGTAGAGAATGGATTGCAGCTTAGCTCTAATTTGCCAATAAATGATAGTTATATATATATATATATATATATATATATATATGTGTGTGTGTGTATATATTAGTGAGAGGGAAATCAAATTAAACAAAATTAAGTAATACAATTTCTTGGATAGGTAACACCTTATGCGTCAGCCAATAACTGATACATAATGCATGAAAGTGGATGCGAATATAAAACAAAGCTAACGTATTATGTTTTTATAATATTTATTTTTGATAGTTAGGGAAGAGCTTGAGTAGAACACCTTACTTTTCCTTATATTGGCAGGAAGTTTAGTACCTAAATCTCCTCTAATAGATTGAAGGCCAGTTGCTACATGCATTGTCCAAACATTTAGGATGGTACTTGAAAATTTCGCACTCCATTGTTCTTTTCTTCAAGGATCTTGTGAAGACCCCGATAACAAACACATGCAAAATAGGATATATAGAGAAGAGGGATCTGCATGCCCTTGTCCCCTCCCTCCTTTGAATTACCCACAAAAGATATATAATTTTTTATTTTTGAAATTATAAATTTAGTTTGTTACTTTTTAAAAATCTCAAAGTTTAATTTGTTAAATTTAAACTATAGGGGTTAAATTATATACACTCCTAAGGCTGTGTTTGGTTGCTGGAAATCGTTTTCCGGAAAATACATATTTTCCGGAAATGCTAATTTCCGGAAAAGGAAAATGTATTTGGGTGTTTGGCTGTTTCGGAAATCGTTTTACGGAAAATCAATTCCGGTGTTTGATTCGTCCAAATATTTTACGGAAATCGTTTTACGGAAATTTAATTCCGGTGTTTGATTCGTACAAATATTTTACGGAAAATACTTTACGGAAAACGTTTTCCCATGTTTGGTTCGGAAAATACTTTACGGAAAATAGTTTGGATCAACATAATCGAGCTGGAGTTAGAGCTTAAAAATAACTAGTTTGAAGCTATATTTTACTCTTATAGATAAAATTCAAGAACTTGCATTCCCTATACATATCTGTAACAATACTTTACGGAAAATTATAACATCAAACATAATCATTCGAATATACCCATAATATTTATATAAAAACAGCCACATCTATCGTTCACCATTGGCATTACACCTCAATGGCATACAAAAATGATACCTATTTGTGGTATCTGAACAGTACAAATACATAATTTGGGCAATTGTATCGTCCCAATAATATAAAAGAGTACATATATAATACATTGATAGGTCAATATTAATACTACAACATAAGTTAATTCCTAAATCTACCATCACAGTCAACATGAAATAAGCAAATCAAATTTGTGAGAAAAAATAACCATCTAACCATAGCTTCCTCAACCTAGCATTCTTGGCTAAAAATCCACGTGCCGTCTTCTCATTCTCACAAAGATGGTCGAAGGCAGTAGCGAGCATATCTTCGCTATATCCCTCCGCCATCATAGCCATTACCTCATTATACAAAGTTGTATAATCTACCGGGCCCCGATTAATTTCTTTCAAAGCGCCAGCTATTTCTTTCAGCTGATCAGACAGATCAGTCAGCACACTATCATCAACATTAGAAGCTGCACGCCCTCTTTTGCGGGACTTGGAAATTCCCGACCCAATGGTGGATGATTCATTTGCGTTCTTCCCCTTTTCAACCACACATTCCTCCACATTATCTGCAACAAACTCTGCACTATCCCCATTATCTGGCTCATTTTCGATATCCACTCCGAACTTAGCAAAGCCACCTGTGGCTGTGTCCTTTCTCACCACAATCGCTAATTCATCGTAAAACTCAATTTTTTTGTTCAGATACTCGGCATGCTTCCGATGTGCCTGTAAGGGAGAAAAGAACGTATATAACAATGCAATAATAACTTCTCTCATAAATTCAATATAAAAGACTATGCAATAACAATTAAAGCAAATACTCCATACTTTTTCCTACATTTTCTCAGTAATCAAACAAGTAATGCAAAAAAACTCTCAAATAAGGATGAAACAAGTAAATACATTATGTTACTATTATGCACACTTTCCCAACATTATCAATCTTTTCTTTACCAAAGAAAATTGTAGCTCAGACACATATACACATATAGATAGATGAAAATGCATAGATATGTATAGATATAATACATAGGTAAGGTGACATGAAAGTTATGTTTGAAAAACCTTATAAAAGCAATGGAATTCTAAAAAGAATGACACTATAAATTTCATATAAAAGGTAAAAACATATATTATTATCTATATTAAGAAAATATAGTTGGAAGCCATACCATAACTTCTTCTTGGTATGTTTTAGCGTCACAAGTTATCATTTTCAGATTTTCGTCCCAACCGAATCCACTCTTCCTTCTAAGCTCTTGAATAGTTGCCCACATGGACCTTAGAGTCCGCATCCGGTTCTCCACAAATACAGGGTGGCACTCAACCCCGAAATGGGCCGTTATCTCCTTCGCTACAAGAGCAAAGGAGCCGGCCCTAAAAGTATTAGAGGGCTTATTGCCCTTTCCAGCCTCCTCTGTAAGTATCTTTAGCATCATCTCATGCATAGGTGGCAGCCACCTAAATTGCTTGCTGCCACCAACTTTTTCTTTGCCCTTTGACATTACTACATATGAAAATAGTATAGTCAGAGTAGCATTTAGTAATTATGCTCGGAACATGAATAACAAATCAAACACACATACAACCACGCTTATGAATGTGTACAACAGAATGGAACATGCTAACTATGGAAATGACAATGTAATACCATCAAATAACAATGTAATGCTAAAAATTCTTTTTCATTACATCACCAAAAGTCTATATTACATACATTGTCTTTACAAAAAAACAAAAAGGAAAAACACATTACAATCATAGAAATCTAAATAAAATACTACTCTCCACTCCTGATATAATCAGACCACATGGCTTGGCATATCTCATCTCTCTTAGCATTCCATGATCTACTATCTTCGACGGACTCCCGATGGGATTGTGTTTCTTGTTGGTGGTCACTAAGCTCTACTTGGTTCATTGCATCTTCCATAATATGGTCATTTGGTTCAACCCCCATAATGTGATTATGAACCACACAACACGCTAACACTACTTTCACTTGGGTTGGGAAAGACCAATATGGTTCTGCATCCAACACTCGAAAACGTTTTTTCACCACTCCAAACCCTCGCTCAATGGTAGTTCTCAATGAAGAGTGTCGGAGGTTGAACAATTCTTGCGCATTCTCAGGAGGACGATCACTAAACTCTTTCAAGTGATATCGTACACTCCGATACGGTGACAATATTCCATTTTTATTACCATACCCAGCATCACCAAGATAAAATTTACCTACATATATTAAAAAAAAAAAACCAAATCACTACTATGTTTAGGAAAACACATAATATTTATTAAACTAACAAACCAAAAGGGTGAAGTAATCGTGTAATACCATTGGGAATTGAAAATCCCCCTGTCCTAGCAAATGCATCATTTAATACACGTGAATCATGTGCACTGCCTTCCCATCCAGCCAACACATAAGTGAACTTTAAGTCAAAACTAATGGCAGCTAACACATTTTGCGTGGTTCCATCTTTGCGACCACGAAATCTTCCTTGTATTTCAGGTGGCACAGATGCACGAACATGTGTACCATCTATTGCTCCAACACAATCCTAATTTTCGACAAACATAATGGTTTAAAATTACATAAATCTTCACAATTTACAAAAACACACAAGTCGCAATATTTACCTTAAAATATGGGTAAAACCTTCTGCTATTCCTTATCTCTGGAGGTGTATCTTCGCTACGCAGTCTTATTAGAGCTCTATATAATTTCAGGACCCCCCTAAGGACAATCTTGAAGTATCTATGAACAGTCTCAGTTGATCTATAGATCCGACTACCCATTACACGAAACCTCACATTATGACCAATAATGTGCAAGAAAATGAACACTTGCTCCGTAACAGACATGTGAACAGTCGGACGTACGTGCTCCCCCTCAGTGAGGGTGTGACATAAGTGGTGGAAAGCTATAGGCTTCATCCTAAGTTGATTCACACAATGTCTCTCACTTCCATGCAAAACACTATTTATGTATTCCTCTCTCTCGGCGGCATGGTTAACATAAGGCGCCCTAGGCAGTTCTCTACGTCTACGTCGTAATTTCTTTAACAATGCAACCCCCACAAGGAGGACAGATGCAACTGAGGCAAGAATTGCGGCTTTGGTTTTTTTCTTCATCTAACAAAATCACAAACATTGTAGTTTAAGAGGTATGTAAACAAGTATGCTATTGATTACACCATAAATAAAATCAGCCACAAACATATAACATCCAAACCATCACATTGCATTCTATTTACACTATAACAATACCATCACATTGATAACTACACATTGATATCGCACAATACCATCACAGTACATTCTATTTATAATCACCTATATACCCAAAGCACCTTCAATGAAGGTTTAAACACACACATATTGATCTGCAAGAACATAATAACACCAAGCATGGGTGAAGCCCCAAAATTTCTACACATAACCCATAACCGAATTCTAATAAAAATAACAGCAAAAACCAATCATGCATAACCAGTCAAGCCCCAAAATTCTAAAAAAAAATTTCAGACCACAAACCAATTGGGAATAACCTGCAATCAGAAAAGCCCCAAAATTGATATATGCATCACCCATAAATACACAGTTTCATAAACAATGGATAATTAAAAAAATTGATAAATATCCTGCAATCAGAAAAGCCCCAAAATTTCAAATACATAATCCACAAATACACAGTTTAATCGACAATGGATAATTGAAAAAAATTAATAAATAACCTGCAATCAGAAAAGTCCCAAAATTTTGATATACATTACCCACAAATACACAGTTATAAACAATGTATAATACAAAAATTAATAAATAAAAACATGTAAATAATTATATAAATATTTATATAAATAAACAACTAAATAGAAATATATATATATATATATATTTCAGTGATCGGATCGGGCTTTCTCAAAAAAGAAAAAAAGAAAAAAAAAGAGATCGGTGTGGCGGATCGGACGTGTGGACCGGTGAGGTGAGTGGATCGGATGTGTGGGTCGGAGGTGAGGTGAGTGTGTGGCGGATCGGTGTGAGTTTGAGCTGTCACTCACCGTGGGTCTGCGGCATTTGGCGCGGTGGTCGTCTGGCAGAGCTCGGCGTGACCGGTGTGAGGTAGATCGGTGTCGGCGTGACCGGTGTGAGGTAGATCGATCGCGGTTTGGTTGCTGGAAATCGTTCGTTCTCTCGCTCATTGGCCGGATCGGAGCTCTGGGTTGCTGGATCGATCGCGGTTTGGTTACGGGAAATCGTTCGTTCTCTCGCTCGTTGGCCGGATCAGAGCTTTGGGTGGCTGGAAATCGTTCTTCCTCTCGCTCGTCGTTC
Organism: Quercus lobata; assembly: GCF_001633185.2. Taxonomy (NCBI): domain Eukaryota; kingdom Viridiplantae; phylum Streptophyta; class Magnoliopsida; order Fagales; family Fagaceae; genus Quercus; species Quercus lobata. Next base: position 84,230,929 of record NC_044907.1, read on the forward strand.
TTTCTCTCGCTCGTTCTTTCTTCGATTGTTTTTTTTTTGTTCTTTCTCTCTCGCTCGCGTGTTGTGTTTTCTGTTTTTTCTCTCCCTCTCTCTGCGTTTTGCAAGCCACGGAAATGAATTGAAGTGAAAATGAAGGCAGAAATTCATTTCCGTGGTCAAGGCTGAAAATTTCGGTCAACAGGAAATCAATTTCCGGAAAATAATATTTTCCGTCACAGCCAAACGCTCCATTTTCCGGAAATTGATTTCCGAAATTCGTTTGAAGTTGATTCAAACGCACCCTAAATTCCAGGGTTTAAACTGAAAAAAAAAAAAAAAAAAAAATTTGTTCAAGAATTTAAGTGATGCTAAAAATATTACAAATAAACCTTACAAAGTGACTTGTTACCAAATACCAATCACATAAAAATAATTCAAAATATTCATCCATTATAATATTGTTTAAGGGGCATTATTTAAAAGATGATGGAATCTATAAAAATAAAAAAGAGGATTATGGAACTATCCACTTCAAATTTATAATTGTTAATGCTAACATCTCCAACATCCCAAACTTTTATTTTTCTATTCTACTCATTAAAATAATATATCTACATAATAAAATAATATATATCAAAACCCAAATAAAAACAAAAACCCAAATCTGCAACCACCTGCTACCACCACCACCACAAAGAACATACCCAAACCGAAACCCATGGCCACGCCACCACCCCACAGTAAAAATCCAAACAAATGAAACCCACCTTTGCCACCACAACCAGAGACACCACCACGGCAACAACACACCCACCACCACCATGCAAATAAACCCACAAAAATCAAAGAAAAATCCATTCAGAACCCCCATCAAAACCCATCGGAAGCTGATCTCCATGCCTCCACCGGCGTTGTCTCCATAACCACGACCCCACACAAGATCAATACCCAGCCACAACCACGGCCCCATGGCGCCACTGTACCACCACGACCCAAAACCCACTCCCACAAATCAAAACCCCATACCCACAACACCGGACCCCATTACAAATCACAGAGAGAGGCCACAAATGACCGGAAGGTACCCATTGGCATCGACAGCATTGCCAACCTCCTTGGCAATGGTCTTCATGGCCTCGAAATCGTCGTTGGAGGCAGCGGGGAAGCCGGCCTCGATTATGTCGACTCCGAGATTGGCGAGATACCAGGATATGTCGAGATGCGATTGGGGATGTAATTGGGACAGCGGCAGGGGGAAGGTGTGGGTGTGGGAGTGGAGTTTGATGGGGTTTGATGGGGAGAAACATGGAGTGGGAGACGGAGAGACAGAGTGGGAGTGAGGGAGAGAGGACTGAAATGAGAGATAGAGATGAGAGATGAGAGAGTAGAGATAAAATATATATATATATATATATATTTTTTTTTTTTTTTTACAATGCTACTACAGTGCAATTCTATTCTATCTTTAGAATTGCACTGTAGTAGTATTGCAAAAAAATTGCAATACTTGCCTTTACAATTCTCTGCAGCAGATGATTTTGAGATTGCAAATGCCAAATTTCCCTTAGATATGGCATTAGCATTCCCCAATGCTAATGCTCTAACAGCTTAACAGTTAACATACCGGTTACGAGTAATGAACAAATCATAATTAAATCACCACAGTCAAAATTAGTAAAAGACAAAAAGAATTATTGCGTAATGTAAAATATTTTATTATCCAGGAAGAGTGGAGGGAAAAATAGGTACATGATTATCACATTCAAAGTATCATTTTTTCCACGAAGATATGATTTGTACTCAAAAGTTATTTACGAACATTTCCTACAAATAACGTTAGTAGTAATATAATATAAAGATAATTTGAGGGGGGGCACCATCCACATATGTTGGCGAAGCACTATTTGTTATAAGCATATTAAAGTTCTTACGGTTAGCACCAGATGTCAATGGCAACCCAACTGAGAAGAGTTGAAAAAGAAAGAGAGAGCGTTTCAAACTGATAGTCTTTTCCATGTCTATGAAATTTTCAATGAGCGGTCTCTGCACATTTCAAAACTCACTTTACCTGATATTAGAGGAACTCCCAAGTATATAAAAGGTAGCTAATTAATATCAACATGTTCTTTTTCTATAATATGATTTTTTTTTTTTTTTTTTTTTTAATTAGGAAAGATTTCACATTCCATTGTTCTTTTCTTCAAGGATGTTGAGAAGACTTGTAGCAAACACAGAAAAATATATAGAGACGGGGACCTATTGGCCTTTGTCCTTTACCTCTGAAATATCCACAAAAATATAATATGTTATTTTTGAAACTATAAGATTTATTTATTTTTGTACTTTTAAACTTCAAAGTTTAATTTGTTACTTTTAAAACTATAAGGGTTTAAAATGAAAAATTTCCAACTAAATTTGTTCATAAATTTAGTGATAATAGAAATATTACAAATAAACTTTATAAATTAATTCAATCTTGAGAACATAATTCAAACATTCATTCATTATATTATTGTTTTAGTGGCATTATTTATTATAAACTTTGAAAAAAGGAAAACGGATTTCACTTATTCAATGCTAAAAAAATAATATTAAAATAATAAACAAAAACATAAATGAACATGACGTTATTTAATTTAGCATTCCTGCTCAGAGCTAAAAAAATGTATGTATATATTGGACTTGCATTGGCATTGTTAGAGTGGAGTGACCAAAAATATATAATGACTTCAATAGGCTGTGGAGAACTAGACCCAGTCTAACCAACAATCAACCATCCATCCTTGGAAGCCCAGGATTCCCTGTCATATTGGGATTAGGAACTATCCAAAAAAAAAGAGGAACTCTCAGGTGTTAGTTCTCTTTAACTCTTCTCTTCCTAATTTTCTGACAGTGATGTTTCTCTCATCCATTCTCTCTCCAATTTTGTCTGCTCCAGCTTCGTTGTGCACTTTTTTTTTTTGGTTGAGAAGACTATGTTTTGTTTTGTATCGACTAAATCTTGAATTTCGGCTGGAATTTAATAAAATGACATACTAGTTAAAAGAATCATTTAAACCATGAGAACTGGTCACGGTTCTCAGAATTGTGCAATTGGACTGTGATTCGAATGGCTTCATGCTTTTTTGGTATAGAAAGATTCTTAAGAGTTAAAAGAATCGCATTTAAAAGAGGTCTACGGTTTATCAAAATAATGTTGACTGCAAAGAACACAAACAGAAGAAGAAAGAAGATACGAGTGTTGGCGTGAGCTGTCTAATTAGATAAGTAGAGAAATCTGGTTTATGTAAATCCCATACTTCAAGGGCCATCCTTATTTTTAGCCACAAAATGTGTATAGGCTAGAATAGGTTCCAAAAATTCCTTTGGCTTTGTATCTATATACTATTGTATTCAACTCTAAATAAAATATACAGAAAAATACTTCCTTTTTGACATGGTATCAAAGCATGTCCTTAGGACCTCTGCTGAAACCACCGTTTGACCAGAAAAAACCCAGACCCGATAAACTCCATGGCGGAGTCCGGAGACCTAACACAACCTCTCATTCCCCAGACCAATTCCCTCCTTAACGATCTGACAACAAAAATGACGGAAGTCTTGACTAGAGCCCAGACCTCCCCTCAACCTCTGCTTGCTGATTCTTCAACTACTCCGATCGGTATCAAGTTGGAAGGATCCAACTATGCCTTATGGTCCCAGGTTGTCGAGATGTATATCTCTGGCAAGGACAAGTTGGGATACATCAATGGAGATTCCCCTCAGCCTCCAGAAACCGATCCTTCATTCAGGAGATGGCGAACAGAAAATGCCATTGTCAAGGGTTGGTTGATCAATTCGATGGACCCTTCCTTGATTGCCAATTTTATCCGCTTCCCAACTGCAAAACAGGTTTGGGATTTTGCTGCTACAACCTATTTCGATGGGACAGATACGTCTCAAGTCTATGATCTCCGGCGTCGTGTCACTCGTATGAAGCAGGAGGGTGGATCCATTGAAAAATACTACAACGTTCTTCAAGGGTTGTGGCGAGAAATCGATTTTCGTCGTCCTAACCCAATGGAGTGTGCCATTGACATACAGAAATACAACTCAATTCTACAGGAGGATCGGGTTTATACTTTCCTTGATGGACTAGATGACAGATTGGATAAAACTCGGAGTGATGTGCTCCAAATTAAACCATTCCCTAAGGTGGAACAGGCCTACGCTTTTGTCCGTAGGGAAGAGGTCAGGCAGACGGTGATGATCTCAGGTGCAGATACTACTCCAGGAGCAGTTATGGCTTCCAAAGAGATCAAGGGAAGTCACAACCAGATGCCACCGAAACCAGGGGTTTTTTCTCTAAGCAGCGGAAAATTCAACTCCTCATCCAAAACCAAACCACCATCTGATGGCATGAAGTGTACCCATTGTGGCAACTCCAAACACACCCGTGACACCTGCTTCAAACTACATGGGTATCCGGATTGGTGGAACGACTTTCAAGTACGGAAAAAGCGTGAAACCTCTACTAATGATGACCAAACTGGTGTGGCTGCTGGGAGAGCTGCTGTGGTTACCTGTGATCCTTCGTTATCCCTCATCTCTCAAGTAGAATCTTCACATGAACCAGGTACTTCTAGTAAGGCATTTCATATCTCTACTCACAATGATGATGATGACTGGATTCTCGACTCTGGAGCTACAGACCACATGACATTTAATTCAAAGGATTTCTCCAACACAACTCAGCCGAGACGGAGCTGTGTTGCAAATGCCAATGGGGTCACTTATCCGGTTACAGGGGCTGGAACAATGACTTTATCTCCTTCCCTTTCATTATCTAATACATTACTTGTACCCTCTCTTTCAAATAGACTGATGTCTGTAAGTCAAGTTACTGCAGATCTTAATTGTGTGGTATTGATGTATTCTACCTTTTGCCTTCTTCAGGATATTCTCACCAAGGAGATAATTGGGCGTGGTACTAAGAGGGGGGGATTATACTACGTGAATGACTTCAGTTCGGGAAGAGCAAATCACATGCACCACACGGTTGGTAACAAGGAAGGACAGATTTGGTTATGGCACCATCGACTTGGGCATCCATCATTTGGGTATTTGAAGCACTTACTGCCTGGTTTATTTTCCAATGTAACACACTTAGATTTTAAATGTGATACTTGTATCTTAGCCAAAAGTCATAGGGCTTCTTATCCCCTGAGTATGAATAAAAGTATGATTCCTTTTGATTTAATCCATTCTGATGTTTGGGGACCTTCCCCAATAACTACATCTTCTGGTCATCGTTGGTTTGTAATTTTTGTTGATGATTGCACACGAATGACATGGCTTTACCTCCTAAAACACAAAGATGAAGTATTTGCTATATTTCAATCATTTCATACCATGGTTCAAACACAATTTTTTGCAAAAATTAAGATCCTTCGCTCTGACAATGGAGGGGAGTATGTTAATCAACAATTCTAGACATACTTCAACAGTCATGGTATTCTCCATGAAACCTCATGTTCACAAACCCCACAACAGAATGGTACCGCTGAAAGAAAGAATAGACATATCTTAGAAACTGCCCGTGCTCTATTGATCAATGCACATGTGCCGAATAGATACTGGAGTGATGCTGTTGCCACAGCCGTGCATCTATTGAACCGAATGCCCACCAAAGTTTTGCAATTTCAGACTCCGTTAAAGGTGCTTTCTGATCATGTCTCATTACCTACTGTTTTGATGATTCCTCCCCGAATTTTTGGTTGTGTTGCTTTTGTTCACCTCCATAAGAATCAACGAACTAAGTTGGATCCATGTGTTGTCCGGTGTTTATTTTTGGGGTATGGAGTACACAAAAAGGGATATAGATGCTACGATCCCAGTGCTAAAAGAACCTACATTACCATGGATGTCACGTTCCTAGAATCTGAAAAAAATTTTCCATCACCGGCATCCAATTCCTCTCTTCAGGGGGAGATCTATGGTGAAGAACGGAATTGGTCTGATGTTGAAGTGCTAGACGTTGGTGACAATCTAGCACATCTGAATGATGACGACATGGTTGAACATGTACCTAGAATTGAAGCTGAACCTGTACCTGAACCTCTAAGAACTGAAGCTGAACCAGTACCTGAATCATCGGAAGATGCAGAATCTAATGAATCCCTTCACTCTTTAGTACCCGACAACCCTCCTGCTGAGAATATCCCTGAGGTAAGCTATCCTATCACACCTTTACAAACTAATACTATAGATACATCTGCGGGTTATGTTCTACCTTTCAGATACAATCGAGGCAAGCCACCAAATCAATACTCCCCAGACATAGAGGAACGGCGATCCAAGTATCCAATAGCCAATTATGTGTCTACTCAAAGATTATCTGAACCTCTCAAGGCTTTTGCATATACACTCTCCTCATGTCAGATTCCGAGTAGTGTTGAAGAAGCCTTATCAGATCCAAAATGGGCTCAAGCTATAAAAGAAGAATTGGAGGCGTTGCAGAAAAATAACACATGGGTTTTAAGCGTGTTGCCTGAAGGAAGGAAGACAGTGGGGTGCAAGTGGATTTTCTCCATTAAATATAAAGCAGATGGGTCTATTGACCGATACAAGGCGAGGTTGGTAGCAAAGGGTTACACACAGAAATATGGTATAGATTATCAGGAAACTTTCTCACCTGTAGCCAAACTAAAAACTGTTAGAGTTTTATTATCTCTTGCTGCAAATTTAGATTGGCCATTGCACCAACTGGACGTGAAAAATGCCTTCCTCCATGGTAATCTTGAAGAGGAGATTTACATGGATATTCCACCAGGTTATACTGCTACTTCAGAGGCAAAAATTGCTTGTAGGTTACAACGAGCATTGTATGGACTAAAGCAATCACCTCGAGCGTGGTTTGGCAGGTTGAGTTTGGCAATGAGGAAATATGGGTTTGAACAAAGCAATTCTGATCATACTCTCTTCCTAAAACATCGAGTGGGAAAAATAACAGCCCTCATAGTCTATGTAGACGACATGATCATTACAGGGGATGATGTAGAAGAAATATCCAGGCTTCAAGAGCAATTGTTAACTGAGTTTGAGATGAAGAACTTAGGAGGGCTTAAGTATTTTTTGGGCATTGAAGTGGCAAGGTCAAGACAAGGCATATTTCTTTCCCAAAGGAAATATATACTAGACTTGCTGGCAGAGGCAGGATTACTAGAGTGTAAGCTTGCTGATATTCCAATTGTCCAAAATCATAAACTTGGAGAATATGTAGACCAGGTACCAGCGGACAAACAGAGGTATCAACGATTAGTGGGTAAACTCATCTATTTATCTCATACTCGGCCAGATATTGCTTATGCTGTGAGTGTAGTAAGTCAGTTCATGCACTGCCCAAGTGAAGACCATATGGATGCCGTAATGCAGATCCTTCGTTATTTGAAGTCCTCTCCTGGGAAAGGGCTTATGTTCTCAAAGAATGGTCATTTGAATGTTGCTGGCTACACAGATGCAGACTGGGCAGGGAACATCACTGACAGGAAATCTACTGCTGGGTACTTTACTTTTGTGGGAGGCAACTTGGTTACATGGAGGAGCAAGAAACAGAAGGTAGTTGCCTTGTCTAGTGCTGAAGCTGAATTTCGGGGAATGGTCAAGGGAATATGTGAGCTCCTTTGGCTGAAAAAGCTGCTAGCTGAAATTGGTGTTGCTCCTAGTTTTGAAATGAACTTGTTCTATGATAACAAGGCGGCCATTGCTATCTCCCACAATCCAGTCCAACATGATCGCACTAAGCACGTTGAGGTGGATCGGAACTTCATCAAACAAAACCTTGAAGAAAAGATTATTCAGCTTCCATTTGTTAAATCAGAAGACCAGTTGGCTGATATACTTTCAAAAGCAGTGTCTGCAAGGAACTTCTACAACTCACTTGACAAGTTGGGCATAAGAGATATCTATGCACCAACTTGAGGGGGAGTGTTGGCGTGAGCTATCTAATTAGATAAGTAGAGAAATCTGGTTTATGTAAATCCCATACTTCAAGGGCCATCCTTATTTTTAGCCACAAAATGTGTATAAGCTAGAATAGGTTCCAAAAATTCCTCTGGCTTTGTATCTATATACTATTGTATTCAACTCTAAATAAAATATACAGAAAAATACTTCCTTTTTGACAACGAGTAGCTTAAGCTAATGAAAATGAAATGTAGTTGGAAAAGTTGGTTCAGGCAGAGAGGCAGAGCATCAGAACAGAGTGATGGAAGATTAGCATTTTGGGCTTGATATACGATAGTCATGACTGATACGACTTGTAGTTTACAATGTAATGTATATGTAGACACGTGTAATGTACTGATTGGTTGTAAATAAGTAGATCCATATAATGTGGGATTAGTTAGTTGTTAATTATCTAGTCTGGTGGTTGTTTTGGTATATAAACACCTCTTGTATTCACAGTTCTTATTTAATGCAATTAACAGAAAATTTCTTCAATCTTGATCTTCTCTCTAGCTTGTTATCAATTTCTCTCTCTCCTAGCTCTATGTTTTCTTATACGTTTAACCCGGTCAAACCGTACAGTCCATTCCGGATCTGAAAACCATGGTGGACAATTATCTTTTAACATTCATTAAAACATATAATCTCAGTTGGGTTCATGAACACAAACCTCAGTCCTATTCCGTAATCATGAATGGGTATAAAAATATTACTTAATAATAAACGATTCATTAACATGGAAAGAGAAATCAAATAAGCCTACTGGTATTCATAAGAATAAATTCCTGTACGGAAACCACCAAATTATACTCGATGATGCAATGAATCAAAAATATTCCCCATGAATACCCAACACAAATAATTTCTGAGTCATAGTTTTTCACTATGCAGTAGTCTACCAAGAAGATATTTTCATTTAACCACACCCATCTTACAAAGAAAAGGAAACAGTGCCTCAACATTTTGTTCAACTTATTAATAGAATCATAATGATTCATTTATATAATGACTTTAAATTCACTTGAAGCTTCCAATATACATTTTCTATAGCCAAAAACACGTAATATATCATTTTCCACCAAGACGTTCACTATGTTTACTCAAGACTTAAAAAAATACATAGAAATAACTAATACTCCGAAAATGTACCCACACATAATGGCAATTATATCTACTACAAACCTGCAACCCAAGTGATGTAAATACATTTGATCAAAAAAAAAAAAAAAAAAAAATACTCTTTATCCACCTATGGTTTGCTTAAAAAACATTTTGCTTACTTGCAGTTTTTAAAAATTGGCATATTATTCATCTATGATTAGCTCCGTTTGTCTCCCGTTACCCACTTCTATTAAAAATAGGAGTACATTTGTATTTTTATTACCATTTTATAATTTTTATGTCTTTTTTCTCTCAAACATAAAAAACTAAAAAATAAAGATAAAATAATATCTAAAAACTAGGTTTGGTAAAAATTAAAACCTGACTATCAACTTTTAGATAAACATAAAAGCCAAGAAGCATGTGATCAGGATGCCCAGATAAGAAAAATAGCATCATCAGAAATGAGCATCCCGCTTGTGTTCTTCGTTCTACTTCTAATCCCTTATATATTTTGTTTTGGTTCAATTTTATTCTGCCTTTTCATTTCTTTTCTCAAATGTATTTTGTATCAAATTAATTGTCCCATATGCATGCGCGGTTGTTCTTCTAGGTGTAACACACACACACATATATATAGCCAGGCCATCAGCCATAGGATAGGAGATGGAGAGGAAAGAGAAACAAGAACAAGAACAAGTGTAGAAACGTTTGAAATTGGGGGAGGGTTGATCAGGCTGTACTGGTGGTGTAATAATTTCAGTTTTTAATGTGTTAAATTAGAAGATCTAAAAGTTGATACATGAAGAAAAGATGTAAAAGTTAGGTTTTAATTTTTACTAAACATAGCTTTTAGATCTTCTTTTTTCCCTTAATTTTTTAGTTTTTTATGTTTTGAAATAAGAGAGACATAAAAGGGTAGCAAAAATAGAAATTTACTTATGTTTTTAACTTAGATGGATAACGAGAGACAAACGGAGTTAACCTCAGGTGGTTAAAGTGCTAATTTTTTAACCACAAGTAGATAAAGTTTTTTTAGGCAAATTACAAGTGGACAAAGTATAATTTCCACCCAAAAAAAAAAAAAGTGATGTAAATACATTATCAATTATTTAAACATTTCCCTTCTTGTAATCAACCACAATAATTAAGGCCTGAGAACAAGACTCCTTTTTGCTTTCAAACGTTGAGGATTAAAACAATAATACGGTCTTACAAGGACCTATAGTGGCGTTTTTTTTAGTGGCATTTTCTATAAACGCTGCTATAGGCATATCTATGGTGGCGTTTTAAAAAATAGGTCTATAGTAGCGTTTCATTCAAAGTTCAACTTTATTATAATGATTTTCCAAGATGGAGAACCTCAACGAATACGTTCCAATAGAATTTCATTTAGACAAGCTAAATAGCTTGTCACTGAATTGGCACTTAGCTTTTCATGCACAAAATACTTAGAGATTTGAGGGAAAAAAATGTTCAAATTGAAAGGGCATAGGAAAATCATAAGTTGATTTCACTACTAAAATCTTGATTTGTACGTGTGATATTTGATATTTCAAATCTGCAAGGACATAAATTGTGAAAGGTTAGAAACTGTTAACCCTAACTCTTAAATTGCTTTTTTTTTTTTTTTTTGATAGTTAACTCTTAAATTGTTAAATTTGAATTTACCACACCGCTAGGGATTCGAAATATAATATTCTAGTACTTTGGAATAAATGATTGGCAATGATCCATGGATTTTGAATAAGGTGTGCATTCAAATATCTTACCAACGAATCCAACTTGACATTTCGGATTAGTTTTTTTGTGGTAAGTTGGGAACGAACATTCAAAATTGGGTTGAATTAATGGTGAGTTGGATATAATGAGTTAGAGAATGTATAAAGTTGTACATTAATATTGTTTAAAAACAATCAAGAAGAAACAAAATATGACATGACCAATAATATTGTTCACTTAGAGTATAGCAATAATAAATTATATGTTTCAGTTTTTAGATATATATATATATAGATAGATATATAGATAGATAGATTTGTAAACAAAGTTTAAGAACTTTTCTTATAAATAACGGTTACTGGTAATATAAAGACAATTTGAGTGGGACCATCCACGTTGGGGAAGCACCATTTGTTGTTTAAAGTTCTTATGAACATAAATCGGCATGTTTCCTTGTTTTTTTTTTTTTTTTGGTAATTGCCAATCACTCAAATAAACAAACACGATTGATAGTTTTGGATTTAAATGATCGCCTTGTTTTAGTACCACGATTGATAGTTTTGGATTTAAATGATCGCCTTGTTTTAGTACTTAATTTTTTTTTTTTTTTTTTTTTTGGTAATCGCCAATCACTCAAATAAACAAACACGATTGATAGTTTTGGATTTAAATGATCGCCTTGTTTTAGTACTTAAGGAATTGAGTATTTACACCAGGACTTACACAAGCTCTTATTTGAAACTATATCCTCCGCCCATAATACGTGATGATCCTTCTAAGTCAGTATGGGATGATAATTTCTTGACTGACTTGATAGATATAAATTTGTCCAGGGCAATGACTAGTTTAGAAGGTGGTAGACACTCTGGTAAATATAAGAATGTCATTCGATCGAGAGCACTTGTAAGGCTACTTTGCGAGCAGATGTGGAGTGTCAGTGACCTTTCTCTTTCTCTCTTTTACTTTCAATCTTTAAATTTGTGAAATTTTAACTTTCTTTTTGGTAGGCCTCTGTGAATGACCGTGGAAGTTCATCTTTCGGACAAGACTGTTCCTCAACCTTCTCGCAATGTAGAGAATCCATGCACTCCTTTTCAAGACAAATATCCCCACTTTCCTCAATGGAAATTCCAAGTGATCGATGAATCTTGATGGAAGTACTAGTGACATGTGCTTGCACAACTTAACCAGGCTCCAAATTTTCCTTAGTTTGACACAATCAGTGGCAGAGCCACGTTGGAATTGGGGGGCCATTGCCCCCCCCCCCCCCCCCCCAACTTTTCAAATTTTCCCTTTAAATAGTGTTAATTTTACGATTTTCTTTTTCCACTTAGCTTTATTTTTATAATATTTTAGTTAGTTGTCTAGTTTGCAAATTATTTAACAACTAGCATCTCGAGGGTTTAAAACTTGAGTTCTAAGATAGAAATCGAGTTTTTAAAAATTGAGTTGTAAGTTGTGGGAGTATACATGGAAAAAAATTCACGTGGAACTTGAGTTTTTAAGACTCAAGTTCCACGTGCCCTATTCGTATTTCCTTCAGCCTGTGATTCTTCTTCTTCGGATTAGCCCATGATTCTTCTTCATCGAATTTGCGTTCTCAAGCCCGTGATTCTTCTTCGCCGGGTCTACTTTTTCCAGAGAGGTTTTCGGATCTAGTACTTCTGCTTCTTCTTCCCATTTATGGTTCTTCATCTTCATTGCCTTCTTCGATTGTCATCTACTTTGGAACTCGAGTATTTAAGATTCGAGTTTCATATGGCAAAAACTTGTCCATCTCAACAATCAGAACTCGAGTCTTTGAGACTTGATTTTTTCACCAAACTCAAGCCTCTGATGCTCAAGATGTTATTTTCCCCATTTCTTCCTAGTTCTTGCTAACTAACTATATAGTGGGGCAAATTCCTATTATTCTGCAAATTGCCTCTTAATTTTACTTGATGAAACCAAAAAATTATAGTAAAATTGACTTATTGGTCCCCCTGCAATTTTGAAAAAGAAAAATATACGACTAATTTAATCCCTCTATAAATTTATTTTAACCTTCTCAAATTTTAGAATTAATACATAAAAACCTAAAAAATCAAAATTGATGCAAAGAACCCAAAAATTAAACTATTATCTGGGCCCTAGTCCCTCCAAAGTCCAAATACAAACAAAAGTAATAATTTTTACCAATTTCTAAATAAGCAATATTCCCCTTCCCCACCCCCCACCACCCCCCCAATACACACAAAAAAGAAAAAGGAAAAAAAACCCTTACACCACAGATCACTAGCACGGTTATCTGGCTCGCTGCCCATATTCGCCCAATGTCATTTGCTCTTGCCTCCAGTTGACGATCTACTGATCTAGGACTAGCTCTGCACAAGTAGGCTGGTATCTCCCTTTGACCTTTGTAGAAGTAGAACTGTATTGAATATTGATTCCTCTCTCTCTCTCTCTCTCTCTCTCTCTCTCTCTCTCTCTCTTCGTGTAATATATTTGATGATCATGACTAGTCTTGAAATTTGTGCCAATGGTGTCTAGCTTGTAGGCAATTTAAGTTATATTATTATTTTTTATTTTAAAAATTTGCTATAGTATTTTATTCTTGATTTAATTTTCTAATAGATTTTTTTTTTTTAAATTTAAATTTGAAAATAGTGATTTGTGATTGTTTCGTACTTTGATAACGGTGAGTCGGGGACACCCAGTTTATGTGATTGTCTCCTATTTATGTGTGCATATAAAAAAATTATAAGATCACAAATCACATAAAAAAAATTATAAATTTTTGTCACAATTGTCTATGTGTATATTGTGACTAGAATTGAAAAAACAAATGTGGTAAGTTTATGGAAAAGCGATAAATAATCAATCATAATTTGTTATGTAAGATAGTTATAACAATAGTTGTAGTTTTCTATATGATACTAGAATTATTCATTTGTAATTTATCCAATAACAATAGTTAATAACAATCTATCGTTTAAAATTTGTTGTAAAAGTTTTATAAAATATATTCCTGGCTCAACCATTGGATCTTGCAATTTATGTTTTTCTTATTACAAATTTACTCATAGTACGTACTAGCAAGATAATAAAAGATGAGAAGTTCTACGTCCAAAATACTTTCACAACAAATCTTATGTGATATGTTGTTATTGGTTCTAATTTAAACTTGTTACTAAAATTACTTATTTTTTTATCAATAACGATCAGTAACAATTTGTTACTTAGAATTTGTTGTGAAAATATTATGGACATAACATTTCTCATAAAAGGTAAACTATAGTTTCATATGGTATATTATTTCTTAATAAAATAGAAATACTAATTATTCTTATTAAGATTAAATCTTGGAAACCATTCTATTGCATCTAAATACAATAAAAATATTAATTATGTTGATAAGTGAATCGCAAGCGAGATCTAAATACAATAAACTTTCATCTAATGTTTATTTCAAATTTGTTAAGATCTAAATGAGCCATTTCAAAGGTTTAAGATAAACACATTTCTACTTTTTTTTAGGATTACTATTTTTTTATATATAGATTTTAGATCAAATTGGTTTATTTTTAGGTTTTATTGTGTTTAAAAAGACAAAGATATTATTAAGAATATCATATTCAACCTTCTTTTAGCTAGAATTACAAAAGTTTTAGGACTAGGATTTTTAATTTTTATTTTAGGAGGGTAAAAAAAAAAAAGAATTATATATGTTTTTTTTTTTTTTTTTTTTGGGCTAGCTCAAGGGGTTCGTTGGAACCCCCTATGCTGTACCTAAAGCCGCCCATAGGTAGAAATTCTTTGTTTATTTGAAATAAGTTTGAAAATCATCCTTTAGATTTGAATTGACCTTGTGGAGGAAAGCATGAAGTAGATCGGGAGTTTGCAACATACATGCACATGTTAATGTTTATGTTCATATTTATGGTTACTATGGTTTTTTTTTTACAAGGTTATATTTAAATACAATAATTATTACAAGGTTTGCGGTGGTTATGGTGGTCACCACAATTGGTATGGGGGCCACTATGGCTACCATGGACAACATGACTCAAATAGTGGAGTCCCTCCACCCTCAACTATCATGGAGTACCAATGCATCGATATCAAATTTGATCTTGATTTAAATCAAATCCAAGATTTAAATCCCTCCACCATCAACTATCAATGTATTAAAAAATAAAAATAAAAAGACTAATATTATTTGTGTGACAAACCCCTCTTTAGTAATTATTGATTTTCTCTAAAAAAATATATGTTGACATATCTGCATGCTGTAAAACATTCTTGTCAGTGTGCTTCTTTCACAATATGTGCTTCTTTTCTTCAAATGAGTTGATGTGTTAATCTCATACATCAGTAGCACGATAGGAATCTTGTCGATATTACATCACAATGAAATTGATGAATTATGTTGAATTTATATTTTGATTTTTCTAGCCATAGATGACAGACATTTGTTGTATATTTTAACATCCAGACATGTTCTTTGAAAAGGACTATTTCGTAATGTGAAGTAGATATGATGTATTAAAAGAAATTAAAGGGAATCTATAATATAGTTCAATGAAAAAAATTCTCCCAAGTTGAATACCCTCATTTATTTATTTAAAGTAATGTTAGGTAAAGATTAGGGGTAATTTACAAAATTGAGAAATCAGTAACTAACTTTCCAAATCCTCTTAATATATTGAGATTTTTATGTATTTATTTCAAATATAAATAATAACAAAAATAACAACGTACTTACGTTAATGTTATAAAACAATTATGTTTATGTCTATTATGCTATTATTAAAAATGTTATATCTAAAATAATAATAATTCGTTTGATGTGTTTGTAGCTTGTTCATAATTTTTAAACTATATATATGAAATATAAATAATAAATGAGAGTTTAAGGTTTAATTTAAATAACGAAGGCTATAGTTCAAGTTTAGTATTTTTTATTTTGTCTTGTGCCATTGTTTAAATAATTTACATGATACTTCAACCCATATGATAGTACTTTTTATCTCCACCACATCTCCTCTAAATAAAAAAATAAAAATAAAAAAAATAAAAATCAAATGATAATTTTGTCCAACATTTTCGCCTTTATATACAAATTAGTCTTCTGCTATAACCTCATTAGAGTAATATAACATTTTCACTTTTGTTTATTGGAGAGATTGGCAAATACAAAAAACTTGAATAATTTTGTAAGCACGTTGGATTGCACCAAATATCAATGGAAATCCAACATAGTAAAGTTAAAAAAGAAAGAGAGAATGGATTGCGGCTTCGCTCTA
This sequence comes from Quercus lobata, assembly GCF_001633185.2. NCBI lineage: Eukaryota > Viridiplantae > Streptophyta > Magnoliopsida > Fagales > Fagaceae > Quercus > Quercus lobata. Next base: position 84,247,002 of record NC_044907.1, read on the forward strand.
ATTTGCCATTAAATGATAATCTTTTCATGTCCAAAAGTATATTCTAGTAGGGAGTTTTTCAAGGAGGGGTCTTTACATTTCAAAACTCACTATAATAGGTAGCTAACCTATTATGTTTCTATAATATATATATATATATATATATATATATATATATATATTGTGAGGGAACTCAAATTAAACAAAACTTAGTACAATGTCTTGGATAGGTAACACCTCTAGCATCAGCCAATAACTAATACATAATACATGAAAGAGGATGTGAACACAAACAGAACTAACCTATTATGTTTCTATAATATCATTTTTGATAGTTAGGGAAGAACTTGAGTAGAACACCTCACTTTTTCTTATATTGGCAACAAGTCTAGTACCTAAGAGGCTGTTTGGATTGGGATAAAATTGAGTTATATAGCTCAATTTCCATCACCCACAAAAAATTAAAAAAAAATTTGTTTGGGAAATTTTTTGAGTGTTGTTTCCATCACCCAAAACTCAAAAAATTGAGTTGAGTGATGACAACTGAAAACACATTTTTTGTGTTTTTAGATTATGGAATATGAGTTATAGTGGAAAAGTTGTTAAAAAACCAAACTTGTGGGATCTACTCTCCTTGCTTGTTTCTATCAAGTTAGACTCACTCTCCTCACCAACAACATTTTTCTCTCTCTTCTTCTTTCTTTCTTCTTCTTCTTACGTTTTCTTTCTTTCTTTCTTTCTTGTTCAGACCCACTCCAAGCCTTTTTTTTTTCTTTCCTCGTCTTCTTCTTTCTTTTCTTTCTTCTTCAAACCCACTCCTCCACCAAGGTTTTTTTTTTTCTTCTTCTTCTTTCTTTTTCTTTCTCTCTTTCTTCTTTAGACCCACTCAACAATGTTCATCCATGTATATATCTATACCCAGAAATAGAAATCCACTCCTTATTTTTGTGATTTTGGTTTTCGATCTATTCCTTGGTTTGGGTTTAGGTTTTCAATGTTTATGGGTTTAGGTTTGGCAATTTTGGATTGTTGATCTAAAGATTTTATGTTGATGGGTTTGGGTTTTTTGTGTTTGTGCTTATGGTTTGAAGCTTGGGTTGTGACGGAGGGGGATTTGTGTGGCAGATGGTTGGAGAGATTTTTCTAGTGTCTTTTTGGGTTATGTAGGGTAGGGATTTTGTTTGAAGCTTTCTTGGAAACTTTTGGCTTTGTTTAGAGGGTTTTCTTGTATCTATAAAAAATGGGAAAATGGAGGATTTTTCTAGGTGATTTTTGGGTTTGGAATTGAAGGGAGTGTTGATATTGTTGCAAAGGGTAGAAGGCAAGAACATTGGAGTAGGAATGAAAGGAAATTTTGATGTTACTATGATGGGAAAGAGGGTAGCAGAGACACTAGTATTTGCCAAGGCATGGGGAAATTTTTTGCAGTTGTGCTCACAAGAGGTTGCTGATTTTTTTCTATTGTGAATAGTAAAACCTTGGTTGAACCTGTTGGCATGATTCCTTGGTAGATTGTGCAATATTGCTCACCTTGAGGGCATCCAATTTTTATGGAAAACTCGGGATTTCTGAATTTTATTGGAGAATATGAAAGTGGAGGAAGAGCAGAAATGAGAACATGGGTAGGAACCAAGCAATTCTGTTTACTATTGGTGGGGTGGGCTCCACCACTTTGGCAAAAAGTGGAGTTATAAGCTGAGATATGCAACTCGATTTTGTAACCAAACAAAAGTTTTGGAGTTTTTGAGTTATAGTGGGAATTGAGTTAAGAGTACCGGTTTTGAATTTGAGTTATGAGTTATGAGTTTTGATCTTTGAAAACTGAGTCATGACCAATCCAAACAAACCATAAGTCTCCTCTAATAGATTGGAGTTTAGTTGCTACATGCATTGTCCAAACATATATTTAGGATGATACCTAAAGATTTCGCACTCCATTGTTCTTTTCTTCAAGTATCTTGAGAAGACCCCAGTAACAAACACAAAAAAGATATATAGAGACAAGGATCTCCATGCCTTTGTCCCTTCCTTTCTTTGAAATATCCACAAATAGATAACTTGTTATTTTTGAAATTATAAGATTTAGTTTGTTATTTTTTGAAAATATCAAACTTCAATTTGTTACTTTTAAACTATAGGGTTAAATTTTATACACTCCGAAATTTTAGGGTGCATAATTTAAAAAAAAAAAAATTATATAAATTTGTTCAAGAATTTGAGTGATGCTAGATATCATATATAAACCTGACAAATTGAAATGTTACCAAATACCAATCACATAAAAATAGTTCAAAACATTCATTCATTGTACTATTGTTTAAGGGGCATTAATTATATTATTAATACCTTAGTTTGTTAATATTTTATGGTTTATAAAATTTATCATATCTTTAACATTTTCCCTTTTAAAGATATTGGGACTCCTTACCAACCCATGCTACGTAATGAGTCTTTAATCACAACAACAACAACAGCCAAAAAAAAAAAAAAACGATTACTTTGAATAGTGGAGAACAAACTCAATGAATTGTCCAATGCTGAAAATAATAATAATAATAAACAAAAGAAAACTAAACACACATGGAATTATTTTAGCTTTTCCAGCACAGAGCTAAAAAAAAGTGTGTATATATATATATCTATATATATATATATATATATATATCTATATATATATATATATATATATATTTTTTTTTTTTTGAAGCCGTGTATATTAGACCTACATGGGCATTGCTAGAGCTGAGTGACCTAAAATAAATGACTAAAGAAAACTGGCGAAATATATTTCAGTAGACTTGGTCAGCAAATTGTTTGATTTGGTCTACGAAGTTTTCAAAGAATTTAAGAGCCGAAGTATAGAAGTTGAAGAAATTAGATGTGAATTGAAGTATATTCGAAGGCCAAGCACAACCATGTCCTAAGGAACGCAGCTAGGGGCATAGAAAATGTAGGAATATGGGATCAGTGGTTAGTATTGGCCCATTGTTGTTAGGATGGGTCTAGCCCAATTGCAATAATAATTATAGGGATAGAGGATTGGTGCTCGGTAATGGCCTATTGTTATTGGACTGGGCTCAGCTCAGTCTTAGTGAGTGGGTTGGGGATGATTGTAAGGATAACAACCAATACTCAGATCGATCCCCAAATGCTGTTAGTGCCTTGGGGAAATCCGTTGTTACGCGTCATTCGGCTTTAGGTGCAATTTACTAAGGATTCTGGATATAAATGAGGACCATGTGGGAAAAGATAGAAAGGTAATCATTTAGGTCCCTACTAAGGGGAGACTATGAAAGGGGAGGGAGGATGGATGAGAGAGGGTTGATTGGTAAAAATTGGGGTGTAAGAAATAGGAGTGAATGTGAGAGGAAAGATACCAGGGAAGGGAGGTAATTAAGCATGAGAGGTATAAGGGTTATACAGTTGGGCTGTCAAGGTAGCATTTGAAGCTAGCCATAGCAGGAGCTTAGTGATATACACTAACAAATAAATTGGGAGGGATTGTTTGGGAGCCCAATCCTTGCACAGGAAGTACCACCGGGTTTAGGTACCACAGAAGATGTCCAAGAGAATCATGAATTGATCCATGCAAAGTGATCAATACCTTAAAAAGATTTGGTATAGATTTAAAATCAAAACTCAACGTGCTTGGGGTAAGATTAAGTCAGAGCTTAGAATGATCAGGGCAACACTCAAGCATATATATTCATGAATTACAGATGAAATATGATAATAGAGAACATAGATATCGAGCAGCAACACAAGTTGTTAGAAGATTTGCTGATTTTAATTGCAATTGGGGAGGCTTTCTAGTTTTAGGTACGCTGTACTTATAGTTTTTGTTTTTTGTTTGTGTGTTTTTATGTAAAAGAAGAAGACGGTAGAAGTATTAGGTTTTTGTTGGATGCCTAGTATATGCAAACTACTCATTTTAGAATGGATAGATACAATTTTCTTTAAGAACCCTAGAGATCATATTCCCTATAGGAAAGGAAAAATGAAAAGATACCTTTTCATTTTAGTTGTTGAAGCCCATGTTTTTTTTGAACATGACTTCTTATCGTATTTAAACATGCTTAAATCTGCATTGAGTTGAGTTGAAAAAGTATTGGATCTACAGAAGCATTTTTGGAGCTCAGAAATATGTGACCTGAGAGAAATGAATGTCCAGCCAACTCCAATGAAATGATATGTTCCATGGAGTAAAAAGGGAGCTAGGAAACTCTTTTTTTTTTTTAAAAAAAAAATTATAAATTTGATTGAATTTATCAAGCATGATACTCAAAACCAAAAGTTTCCATATATGTTTAACAGGGAAAAGAAAATACTCCAACCAATGTAGTAAATTATATGAAGGGACTAGATTCCTTTCTAAATGCATCTGCTAGTTAATTTTATTGCCAACACTTCTTACAATTTTATTTGTAAAAAGAGTTTTCAAAGTTTAAATTGATATAATATTACCATATATCAATTAAGCCTCAAGAGTCAAGACTGAACACGTTGATTTACTATATTATTAATTGAATTGGGGAAAAATTGAATACAAAAAATTAAATAATAATTTTTCTTTAAAGAGTCAAAATAATGAATTTTAAATAAAAGAAATACAATATATGAAGTTATATATAAAGTGATGCACCTCAACTCACGACAATTGCAATCATAGGCATGGGTGGCCTTGGCAAGACCACTCTTGCCAGGAAAGCTCTAACAAGTATGAGAAAAATTTTGTTCTTCAGCAATCACGATCTGCCTTACTACATAAAATCCTGTTTCTTATACTTAGCCATCAAATCCTTCAGCGTATAGCTGAAGGATTTGTAAAGGAAGAGAAAGGCATGACTCAGGAGAAGGTTGCAAATAAATACTTATCTGAGCTCATACGTAGAAGCTTGGTTCAAGTTTCAAAAAAAAATGTTGATGGGAAAGCTAAACGTTGCCATATCCATGATCTGATGCGTTAGTTCATCCTTTCAAAAGCTGCTGAGTTAAATTTTTGTCATGTTTTAGGCAAAGAGAACACGAGTTTCCTTGGAAAAAGTCGGTGCTTATCAATTAACAATTGTAGTGATAATGAGATCTCTAAAGTTTGGGATACTCATAGTCATGAAAACAACACAAATATGCTAGATGTTTCGCAAAAATACAGATATCCCCTCTACATTATTTTCTTTGATACTCGAGAGGGAAATAAAGCTGGGACAAGTTATTGTGAACTTTCTTCAGAAAGGCATTGCAATGTTAGAATTAATTTGTAATTTTAATAAAGAAATTTCTAGATGATGGCTGTTAGTATTTCAGGTCTGTTGGTGTTCTGTGTTCCTAAGGGTCAGTTACTTGTATCTAGAAGTCTAGAAGGCTCTTTCAAGTATAAATAAGTGCTATTGTACTGGTTTATGTAGATCAGAAAAATCTACCTAGCATTGTGCAGGAGCAACAGCTCTGCATCACAAAAATAAAAAAGCCTTGTAATCCATTGCTATTTATCAATAAAAATTCCGCATATGCCAACAAATTTTGGTATCAGAGCCAGCCTATTCAGTCTATTCAACTTGTTCAGCCTATACAGCACTTATACAACACCTGATTTTTCTTTGTTCACCCAGCTTTAAACCTCTCTTTAGTTAATCTCCATGGATGCCAAATCTGGAGATGTCTTGTTTTCTTATTCAACAAACCAGGTTCCTATTTTCAATGGAGAACACTATGACTACTGGAGCTCTCAATTGATGACCATTTTCATTTCCCAAGATCTATGGGATTTGATTGAAGATGGTTTCCAAGACCCACCTGGAACTGGGAATTCTTCCTGGACTGATGAAAATCAAAAGGAGTACAAGGAGAAATTGAAGAAAAATGCTACTGCCTTAAGGATCATTCATCATGGGGTAAGCAAGTCTATCAATCCTAGAATCTTTGGTGTTAAAAAGGCAAACGATACATGGGAGATTCTGCAAAAGGAGTTTCAAGGCTCAAAAAAAGCCATCTCCGTTAAGCTTCAAAATTTGTGGAGAGACTTTGATAATTTGACAATGAAAGAAACTGAATCTGTCAAAGACTTCAATTCAAGAGTTGCTGAGATTGTTAATCAAATCAAGAGCTATGGAGATACTATTCAAGAGCAGAAACTTGTTGAGAAGATACTCCGGAGTTTGCCTCAAAAATTTGATCATGTAGTAGCAGCAATAGAAGAATCCAAAGATCTATCAATTCTTACCATGTATGAATTGATGGGGTCTCTTGAAGCACATGAAGGAAGGATGAGCAAATTTTCAAGCCAGCCATTGGAGCAAGCATTTCAATCAAAGCTGAATGTTTCTCATAATGAATTTTCTAAACAAGAACAAGGGAAAAGAGGAGGCAATTACCAAAAGAAGGGTCAGTATGGAAAAGGTCGAGGCAACTTCAAAGAAGGGCAGAACAGAGGACGAGGAAGGAATAGAGAAAAATACCAGCAAAAACCAGGTACCTCTAGTGGTCAATGTTTTATTTGTAAGAAACTTGGTCATGAGTCAAGGGAATGTCGTTTTAGATGCACTAGATGCAAAATTCCTAATCACTCTAAAAGAGATTGCTGGTACCAAGATAAACAAGAGAAAAATGATGCAAATTTTGTAAAAGATAGTCAAGAAAATTAGTTATTTTAATCTTGCTTGAATGCTCTACATGAAACACAAGATACATGGTTCTTGGATAGTGGATGCAGCAGTCATATGACAATGAATTCCAAGTCTTTTGTGGAACTTAATCGGAGCTATACTTCTGTAGTAAAGCTTGGAGATGGGAAGCTAAAGAAGGTTGAAGGAAAAGGAACCATTGCTGTCCATACTGAAGAAGGTAACCAAAAATTTATTCATGATGTTCTTTATGTGCCAAGCTTATCACAAAACCTTCTTAGTGTTGGTCAATTGCTTAGAAAAGGTTATTCTTTATACTTTGATGATGGTGTGTGTATTGTGTATGATAAGAAAAACAAATTGACAGTGGCAAAGGTTGGAATGCCACAAAATAATGTTTTCCCTCTTAGCATGCCATTACATGAGAAAATTGCTTTGAAAAGTGAGGCTGTTGATGAGTCTCATCTTTGGCATCTAAGATATGGCCATTTGAACTATCAAGGCCTTCAATTGCGGAAGCAAAGAAATATGGTTGTTGGTCTTCCTTCAATTCAGAAAAATGACAACGTTTGTGAAGGCTGTATATATGGCAAGATGCATTGTCTTCCATTTCCAAAGACAGCTTGGAGAGCTCGTGCTCCTTTAGAGCTTGTGCATGTAGACATATGTGGGCCAACTAGAACTCCATCACTGAGCAACAAAAGATATTTTCTTTTGTTTGTTGATGATTATACAAGGATGATGTGGATTTATTTTCTTGATCAAAAGTCAGAAGCATTCTCATTTTTTCTTCAGTTTAAAGCTCTTGTTGAAAGGCAAAGTGGTCATCAAATGAAGACCTTGAGAACTGACCGTGGTGGGGAGTTTATCTATAAGCCATTTATGCAATATTGTAAAGAAAATGGCATTCAAAGGCAGCTTACAGTTCGAGGAACTCCTCAACAAAACGAAGTAGCTGAACGGAAGAATCGAACAATTGAAGAAATGGCTAGAAGCATGCTCAAGGGCAAGGGATTACCCAACATGCTATGGGCAGAAGCTGTCAACATAGCAGCATATATTCTCAATCGCTCTCCAACAAAAGCAGTTAGAGACAAGACCCCATTTGAAGCCTGGCATAAGCAAAAACCTATGGTGAATCAGCTTAAAGTCTTTGGCTGCATAGCATATGCTCATATTCCCTCACAAGAAAGAGAGAAGTTTGATGAAAAGGGGGAAAAGTATATCTTCATTGGCTATAGTGATGAGTCTAAGGGATTTCGCCTTTTGAATCCCAAGACAAACAAGCTGGTGATTGCAAGAGATGTTATTTTTGATGAGTTGGCAGCATGGCAATGGGAGGAAAATGTCCAAGAAAGAAAAAACTTGGAAGTTCCTGCTTCTCTTGATTTTCAAGACAAGTCTAATTCACTTCCAAGCATGAATTCTGAAGAAGCCCCAAGAGCAACATCATCTCCAACTAGATCTTCAAGCACGGTCTTGCCAAATGCAGATACTTATGATTCAGACAGCCCTCCAAGGAAGTTTCACTCAATGTCAGATATATATCAATCTTGTGAATTTGCATTATTTGCTAGTAAGCCACAAACCTTTGAAGATGTTGCAAAGGAGAATGTGTAGGCAAAAGCCATGGATGAAGAAATTGCTAGCATTAAGAAGAATCAGACATGGGAGCTTGTGGACCTGCCTAATGGAAAAGATGTGATTGGCTTAAAATGGATTTACAAAACAAAGTACAATGAAGATGGCTCAATTCAAAAGCATAAGGCACGTTTGGTTGCAAAAGGCTATTCGCAACAGCCTGGAGTAGATTTCCATGAAACATTTGCACCCGTTGTTCGCATGGAAACTATTAGAACTTTCTTAGCTCTTGCTGCACAAATGGAACTTGAAGTATTTCAGCTTGATGTTAAGTCAGCATTTTTAAATAGTGACTTAGAAGAAGAAGTGTACGTAGAGCAACCGAAGGGATACATGAAGAAAGGAAAAGAAGACAAAGTCTATTGACTTTGTAAGGCATTGTATGGCCTTAAGCAAGCTCCAAGAGCTTGGAATAGCAAAATTGACGGCTACTTTCACCAAAATGGTTTTCAAAGAAGCATATGTGAGCCATCGCTTTATGTCAAGCGTGAAGGTAGTAGAGATTTTCTAGTAATTTGCTTATATGTATATGGTTTGATCTATATGGGCACAAATAGGAAGATGGTTGAGGATTTTAAAAAAGCCATGATGAAAGAATTTGAGATGACTGATTTGGGTTTGATGAAATACTTTCTTGGTTTTCAAGTGCGACAGACCACAGGTGAAGTTTTTATTTGCCAAGAAAAGTACATTGAAGATTTGCTTAAAAAATTTCACATGGCAGCATATAAACCAGTGTCCACACCTATGTCTTCTAATGAGAAATTGCAGCAAGAAGATGCAGCGGAAAAGGCAGATGCAAAGATGTATCGAAGCCTTGTTGGTTCTTTGATTTATCTCACAAATACAAGGCCAGATATTGTTCATTCAGTTAGCCTTATATCAAGGTTCATGAATCAGCCTAGCAAGTTGCATTATGCAGCAACAAAAAGAGTTCTTCGCTATCTGCAAGGCACCAAGAAGCAAGGCATTTTGTACAAAAAGGAGAATGGCAACAATCTTGTTGGTTTCACTGACAGTGATTGGGCTGGATCACTAGATGACAAAAAAAGCACGTTTGGCTACATGTTTTGCTTGGGATCAAATGTGATTGCTTGGAGTTCAAAGAAGCAAAAGACAGTTGCCTTATCTTCAGCAGAAGCTGAATATATTGCAGCAACTGATGCAGCATGTGAAGCTATTTGGCTAAGGAGATTACTTTCAGATTTGCAACAAAAAATTGAAGAACCTACTGTTATTTGCTGTGACAATATGTCAGCTATTGCAATGACTAAGAATCCTGTTTTTCATGCAAGGACAAAGCATATTGAGCTTAGGCACCATTTTATTCAAGACTTGGTTGGTGATGGTGAAATCCAACTGCAATTTGTCAGTACCAATGATCAGCCAGCAGATGTTCTCACCAAAGCAGCTACAGTTGACAGAATGGAGTGGTTCAAGAAGCAATTAAAGATTACAAATTAAGAGGGGGTGTTAGAATTAATTTGTAATTTTAATAAAGAAATTTCTAGATGATGGCTGTTAGTATTTCAGGTCTGTTGGTGTTCTGTGTTCCTAAGGGTCAGTTACTTGTATCTAGAAGTCTAGAAGGCTCTTTCAAGTATAAATAAGTGCTATTGTACTGGTTTATGTAGATCAGAAAAATCTGCCTAGCATTGTGCAGGAGCAACAGCTCTGCATCACAAAAATAAAAAAGCCTTGTAATCCATTGCTATTTATCAATAAAAATTCCGCATATGCCAACATGCAAGTGGGCACTTTTTGATGTTACAGTTTCTAGATCTTGAAGATGTATACATGCCTCGCCTGCCCAACAGCATAGGAGAGTTGATCCATCTGATATATCTACGCTTAAGGCGGACTTATCTAAAAACCATACCATCATCAATTGGCAACTTACTTTACTGATCCTCCGAACGCTTGATCTAAAGCATACTTCTGTATCGACGCTTCCTAGATCAACAAAAAACCTGCGAAAACTTAGACACCTGTACATTCTTAGAAATAAAATTACGCGTCAACTAAGTGACAATTCCATGAAGAATCTCGAAACCTTGATGGAGGTATTTCTAGATAATGACAGTCCTCTTATGGATAGCCTGCACAAGTTGATCAACCCTAGAAAATTGCAATTAGTACTTAATTTTGAACTCGTCACAACAAAGAGCATGTTGGGAAACTATAAATTACCTTCAATGTTTGAAGTTGGTATCACTTGAAGGGTATCTAAAGTTGGAGCCTTTGTCAGGCCTTGAAAATCTCTCTCGCCTGCATTTGTCTGGAATGATAGATAATTCACTCGTCTTTGATTTTACTATTGGACTACTACAAAATCTGACTCGCCTTAAACTGGAGTACTCTAGACTTTCAGATGATCCAGTGCCAGCATTACAGAAGCTTCACAACCTTAAATCACTCAATCTCTACACTCTTTCTTATACAGGAAAAGCATGGTTTGCTACATGGGAGGCTTTCCGCAGCTTCTACATATGAAATTGTGGGGTTTAGAGCATTTCGAAGAGTTGAATGTGGAGGAGGAACAAGCAATGCAAAAGCTTGTGGAGTTTGAGATTTAGCCATTTTTTAAACCAAATCTTAAGAAGAAAAATTTGCACTGCACCTTGTAACAGATTCTCGGCTCCATTACTCGCCAGTCCTTGAGAATTGTAGTGGTGTTGGACGGAAATCAGACACGTCTTTTGTAGATGACAACACAAATTTCTATTTTCTTCAACTTGTGGGTACTTTGTATTCTTTTTCATTTGTTGCTCGCCATTTCGATGACTAGAATTCCTTTTATTTTCCTTTTTTGTGTTCCTTTCTGTCTTTTCCGGACTGATGTATCTGTATAGGTTATTTTGTACTCATTTTTTGTATTACGTTTAAGGAATTCGCTTCAATTCTATTCCATGCCATTTAGGAACTAAAATTTTTTGGAGTTAATATAATTAAGAACATGAACCTATTACTTAAGTAAATTAGTGGAGGGTCCGCGCGATGCACAGATAATATTTTAAACTGCTATATGAGAAAGTTAAAGTAGAATATTGAATATATACATGAGTAATAACATTAATTAACACCTTTTTATCAGCTCAAAAAAAAAAAAAAAAATTGCAGTTAAATTTTCATTTAGAATTGCTTGATATAACATTTATCTCGACTTCACAAATTGCATGTATGTAGGTGACTTTAATAAAACAAAACTCACCTGTAGTTAAATAGTTGCAACACAAATTGTCCTTTGACCCAAATAAATTGTAGTTACATGCTACATCAATACAATTTTCAACCTACGCAACATTATATCCTCCACTATGCAAATGACTTCAATAAAACAAAAGTAAAGCACCAACTCACTTTTAGTTAAACTAGTCGCCAACCCGTGCTATGCATGGGAACCTACCTATTTATGTGGTAAACTAAATTGATTTTATAAAATTTTAAATTGATTAAGAAACTACATTATTGCATTAATTGCTCTTGTATAACTTCAATTTGTGTTACAATTTGATAAAGAAGTCATTGTTTGAACGTGCAATGACTTACGAAAAATATTAAAGAATAGTTCATGACTATAAACTTATAACTATTGAAAAGAATCAAAAGATTAAGAGCTTAAAAATTATAAAAATATATATGTGTGTGTGACTACACAACAGAGAAATATAAAAGAAAAATTTGTTACACTCAAAATAATAATTCATGGTTATAATTATTGAAATTTTCCAGATAGTTTTGGATATTACAAAAATATAACTCAAAAAGTTAGATGTTAAAACTTCCAAAAGGCCAAAAAATATTAAGGAATCATAAGATTTACATCCTATAAATTATTGAAACAAAACTATATATATATATATATATATGATTTTATAATAGAGAAATATAAAAGAAAAATTGATTACCTTCAAAAGAATAATACATGGTATAGTTGTTGAAATCTGCTAAACATGTTCAAATATTGCAAAAACTAACACAAAATATAACTATTCAAAAGAGAAAAATAAGAAGAAGAAAAAAGTACATGAACCTATAAAGTAATAAGTTTTAAATTTTAATGGGTCTAAACTTTAAACAATGAAAAAAAATCACATGTTAGATTGTGTTCCTAGCAACCTTGAAAGTAAAAGTAAAGGGAAAAAAAAAACCATGAAATACCATCAGCCAATAAGTTTTAATGGGTTTAAACTACAAACAATGAACAAAAATAATCATAAACAATCATAGGTGCAGGGTTTGGTTACCAAGATCAGATGGTTGTAAAACACAACATTTCAACATTGATTTAGGGTTATGCAGAAGGCAACATAAATGACAGAAAATTGTTTTTATGTTGTCTGCTATGCCAACCATCTAAATATATTAATTCCAAAAAAAATTAAATAAAATAATTCCTAGAATTATATGAGATAATTAAGAAGAACATCAAGCCCTTGCGTGGATGTTATTTGTGGACGGCTGTCCATCACTGCAATTCATAGACTTTGTTGTTAATAAGACAATCGAGTTCAAAACTAAAAGCAATTAGGTGGCCTTTGTACTACAGGATTTGTTCTCGTTGAAGAATCAACTTGCTTCCTACTATGGCTTCAATTTGATATGTGTGTTTTCTTTGTGAAAATTTGAGTGAGTATGAAGGGTTTCGACCTTGGCAGAAGTTTATATTTGTGAAAATTTTTGTTATAGAATTTTAGTTGAAATAGAATTTTCAAGCTTTTGAAACATATATCTAATAGAATTTTATTTAAACTAAACTATTGTAATACTTGATAAGATATAAAACCAAAAATAAAAAGAATCTAAAAGAAAAAGAAAATAGTGATGACGTGGAAAATTGTGGGAGCTTCAAAGGCTATTTTCAAGCTTTTGAAACATATATCTAATAGAATTTTATTTAAACTAAACTATTGTAATACTTGATAAGATATAAAACGAAAAATAAAAAGAATCTAAAATAAAAAGAAAAAGAAAAAGAAAATAGTGATGACGTGGAAAATTGAACCAAAAATAAAAAGAATCTAAAATAAAAAGAAAAAGAAAATAGTGATGACGTGGAAAATTATGGGAGCTCCAAAGGTTTCGGTTTTATATATATATATATATATATATATATATATATAGATTAGCCACAAACTTGCGCGTTGCGCATGATAATTATTTTTATGATAGTTTTATTAAATTTTTTTTTATACAATTTAAACTAATTTAATAAAGAGTAATGTATTTTGTAATTATATTTTTATTCATTATAAGAATAATCATAAATGTAATATAGAAACAATCATAAATCATAAATTTAATAATTTTTGTCGTACTAAAATGAAAAAAAAATACAATTTTTCTCAAAAATTCAAAAGGCAATTTAACGAAAATATTTATTTTTTAATAAAAGTTATTTATAACATTTTGTGAATCATTAAAAAGAAAATAAAATTTAGAAATTATTCTTTTAGTTTTAAACAAACTTTCTCAAACTTATTTTTTCTGCCTACAATCCAAAACACTGAAAAAAGTAACTAAAAAAATTAATAAAACTTAACTATGATTAATTGGACCAATTAGGAAAAAAAATTGTTATTTATAATGTACTAAGGTTATTTTCTTTGCGGAAATTGTAATTTCGTCCACCCAAAACATATTATCAAATAATCAATTATTAGCAAAATCTAAGAAATAAATTTCTATATATGCATTGTTATAAAATAATAATAATAATAATTAAAGTAAAATTGCAAAATATAAAATTTGTCTCTCATCCAATAACTTTTGTTTAGCCAACCTTTGCTTTTCTCTAAATAAATTGCATTATAGAGTACTTTGTCTACCACAAAGGATTAAAAAATAAACAAAAATGATTAAAGTCTCATAGTTTAACATCTAAATTGAGCACTATAAAAATCATGCTATCAAATTACAGTAGCTACCAAATTAAATTATCCAAATCATGCTATGTATTAGAATAATATTATATTTTTATATTTAATCCTTTATAATGTAATAGGATAACATTTAACAATCACAAAGAGAGAGAGAGAGAGAGAACTGAATCGCATTAACCTAAAGTAGATTAAAGAATATAAAAAATTATCAACCTAAAGCAAAGATGCAAGAAAAATAAAAAATAAAAATCCACTCAAAAATTGTGTGTGTGTGTGTGTGTGTGAGAGAGAGAGAGAGAGAGAGAGAGAGAGAGCCTTTTTTTTGTAAGGGAAAACTATGCATGGAATGAATGAGATAGTGACAAATTTATAGTAAGAAAGTGTGAATAAGAAGAGACAAAAATAGAGGAAGATGAAGGGAAAGATGAAGAATGATATTAATGTAGAGAGTAGTGGGGAGATGAGAAGGTGAGAGAATGAGAGAAGGAGAAAGGTTAAAGAAGTAGTGGGGAGATGAAAAGGTAAGGGAGGAAGAAAGGTTGGAGAAGTGTAAATATGAAATAAAAAAAATTATAAATAATTATAAGAAAATGGAAAAAAAAAAAAAAAGATGATGACGTGGATGTTGACGTGGCTTAACGTGAGCGCAGCAACATTAAACGTTACGCTTCAGCTTTTAGTAATATATCCAAATCATGCTATGTATTAGAATAATATTATATTTTTATATTTAATCCTTTATAATGTAATAGGATAACATTTAACAATCAGAGAGAGAGAGAGAGAGAGAGAGACAGAGAGAGAGAAAACTGAATCGCATTAACCTAAAGTAGATTAAAGAATATAAAAAATTATCAACCTAAAGCGAAGATGCAAGAAAAATAAAAAATAAAAATCCACTCAAAAATTGTGTGTGTGTGAGAGAGAGAGAGAGAGAAGCCTTTTTTTTGTAAGGGAAAACTATGCATGGAATGAATGAGATAGTGACAAATTTATAGTAAGAAAGTGTGAATAAGAAGAGACAAAAATAGAGGAAGATGAAGGGAAAGATGAGAATGATATTAATGTAGAGAGTAGTGGGGAGATGAGAAGGTGAGAGAATGAGAGAAGGAGAAAGGTTAAAGAAGTAGTGGGGAGATGAAAAGGTAAGGGAGGAAGAAAGGTTGGAGAAGTGTAAATATGAAATAAAAAAAAAATTATAAATAATTATAAGAAAATGGAAAAAAAAAAAAAAAAAAAAAAAAAAGATGATGACGTGGACGTTGACGTGGCTTAACGTGAGCGCAGTAGTATTAAACGCTACGCTTCAGCTTTTAGTAATATATTGATTGATTGATAGGGGCAGCACTAATCACTAAACAAAAAAGAGTTGGACTTAGGAAAGCACTAATTACATGTGCTAATTGTGATTAGCTTTCAATGTTTTCAAGCACCAAGCACTACCCTAGGCAATTTATCTGTACAAAAACAAAATGAGGCATATCATTGATATAAACATTATGGAAAAAATGACTAAACTTTTCACAATAATTGAAAAAATATATATATTGAACAAAACTAAAACCAATAAAAGGAAATTAAAAACCTTGGTATCGAAGACATGTAGCTCATCAATATCCTTTGCTCATGAATTATCATCATTTATGCTTAGCTTGCACATTTTTAAAAAACGGATCTTCTTCCCCATGAAATATCCATTCGGTGTAATCCAAATCAGTTCTATTCAAAATCAAATGAGTCTCCACTGCATCTACATGGTGATAAAATCGATTTGTGCACTTACGACATGGACACTTTATCCTATCAAGTCGATAAGCATGATCACGTGCCATGTTAATAAACTGCTTAACACCTTCGATATATCGTTCTCTAGCTCTATCAGTTTCGTGCATCCAACTTTTATCCATTTTAATGTGCCTATCATAAGTTCAACAAACACATTTTTACTTGATCGAGATGAAGTGAGTCAATTAGTTAAACAAGTAATCTAAGAATTGAACTTAGTAAGGTATTCTAATGCACCATTTTAGAGAATTTTCCATCATTCAAGTATTATCAACAAGAAAGTTTACAGACGTTAATTTTTCATGTAGTGACAATTAAAACGATTAACAAGGTTATTAAAAAGCTAAGGATAATTTATAGATGTAATAGAAGTGAACTACTTACCAAGTATAACCCAACTTTTTTACAAGGCTGCTACCTCTTGTAAAGTAGCCTGCTTAATAGGAATACTAGCAATAGCTTTAAGTTCAATACTAATCAGAGCATCAAATGAAAAGAGTGGATAAAATAAAGGATAGAGAACTTGTGCTTGATATAGATACTCTATGGTAGGTCCAAAAACTCAACAGTGGGTTAAAAATATAGCATTTTTTAAAAGAAAAAATTAAAATAATATAAGATGAAATGACTTGAGGACGGGTTGATGTTGTTGTTCAATTAAAGTTCTTATTGGAAAATAATGAAATTGATTATTTGTTACTTAATCATTTTCTAGAGGTGCATCTCAGATAATAACAGATGGAATTTGACTATGCAATGAGAAGTAAAAATGATTGATGAGGTTTAGAATTTTTGGACCACAAAATTTTCAATTCAAACATACCCAAAACGAGAGGTGTTATAAAAACTACTGAGTATCCCAACCCCAGCGCATAAGTGGATTTCAAACAAATTAAAATAAAATCATATACTAGTTACCATACAATGCTCTAGTTAATTAATTTATTTGTGACTTTGGATCATATTTACACATATAGGAAAAAAGTAGTAGCACCATAAATGATTTCTTTTATAGATTTAATGCACATGTAGTAACAAAGTTCTAGCACCATGAAAATTATTTCTTTAATAGAATTAATTTTATGAGAGAGATGTCATGCCAGATTGAGATGGTCAAGATGAAGGTAACGGAAAGAATGAGTTTGGGTATGGCTGAAAAATGTTGTAGATGTCAATGCTAGGCCCTCAATGTATAAATTTTGAGCTAATGATCCCCTATCATATTAGTATGTCACTGTTTTAGATTCTCGTGTAGGTGTGAATTAATTAGAGGAACTAATATAAAAAGAGGATATATCCAATTACTTATATAATAAAATTATAAAATTTTTAAGTATTCTTGAAACATGGAGAAATTGTACTCCATCCTTATAGTCATGCTAAACCCTACCATGAATTAAATGATACTAAGAAGCACAATTTTTTGTCATCTGAGAATACCTAAACATTACTTCACACAAATATACAAAAACAATTGAACGTGTACTTATTATCCGGGTCAGCCTTGGTATGCTTTTCTTTCCAATAGTCACAATATATATACATTAAAACACATTCAGATCTAAAAAACGTGTTTCTTTCATAAATACTTATGGACTAAAACATCAACTTGTGGAGTTTCTTGAAATTTCCACAGTAATTAATACAAACACATTTTAAAGGGCCCGTCAAACAATTTTTTATTTTTTTATTTTTCGGGTGCAATTGTCAAACTACTTTGCTTACAGAAAAGTATGAGAAGCCAATATCAGGCAAAAAGCTTTTGGAATGGAAGAAAACATAATTTAAAATGAAAATCTTAGAACCACGTTGATGGCTTCTGAAAAGAAGATAATCGCCATGCATTAAATATATAAACTGTGATCATATGTTATGATTTGGCTATGTTGATGGCTTTTTGGATGAAAAAGATCTACAACGAATAGGATAAAATACTATATAACAAGGATGATGGAAGAGCCAAAATAGTACCTTTCAAGAATGAGAGCAGGAGGAGGCTGAGCAGCAATAAAGGCAGTTGCGAAAGGAATATCAAGTGCAAGGACGAGAGAGATGGATGGCCGCGAGTGTGTGAGAGAGAGCGAGAGAGATAATGAGTGATAAGTAGTAGTTGGGTACTGACTGAGAAACAGATGGAGATCTTGGGAATTCAAATCCGTAAAGTTAGTTGCTCTCCTTTGTTTCTTTTTTTTCTTTTTCAAATATATCTTTTAGGGATTTAAAAATACAATTTTTTTTTTTTTTTTTTTTGAGCTCTGTTGCTGCGCGGCCAGTGACTGGATTTCAAGCATTCAGCTCCCGGGTTGTTTTTGGACTTACAGGAAAGATATTTGGGCTCGAACAAACAATTTGCGCCACTTAATCAGACGGTGTTTGGAAAAACTCTTGAAAAAAATTTATGTAGTCAAAACTGAAAATAAATTCAGTTAACCATAAAAGAAGGTAATGTGGAGTGCAATTTGTTTACACTTCAAATTTTCCTTCAAAAAATTTTCCATTCTCACTCACATGGTCACACCTTTGCTAGCCAAAGGAAAGAGAGAGAGAGCTTACCCGTGGTTCCAACCCAAGTTGTGCCTCCTCTCACTAGCTCGCCATTGCTATCGCTGAACATCAGCACTGCCAGTCAAGGTTAAACCTTTCTGTTCTCTCTTCCTCTCTTCTTTCCTTTGACCAACCAAGGCCAAAAAGCTCTTGCTTGTCTCCGATCTACAAACTGGTTCAGTTGTTTCGCCTCCTTTAGATCCATCTGTTGATCTCATTGTCATCACCTCCTTCAGACCCACCCAATGATCTCACTGCCTTTACCTCTCTTTCTCTCAATCTATCTCTCTCTCCCTCTCTCACAATCAGTGCTTTTTTTATTTTTTATTTTTGTTGAAAGATTGATTTTTTTTTTCTTTTTTCTGTTTTTAGTTAATTTGGTTTATATATTGTGATTTTCTATTATAATATTTGTTTGGAAGTTGAGAAAATGTGAGAGAATATGTTTTCAAGAGGATTTTCAGAAACATAACCAAACACCTTAAAATATTTTCCAAAGCATTTTTTGGGCTGCAATGAAACACCTGAAAATATTTTCTTTTCAAAAAAATATTTTCACGTGAAAATATTTTACACTCTAAAAGCATTTTACATTGAGCCAAAACACAGTCCTAAATGCAATTTTCAAAAAATTATTTTCTATTTTCCTTGTTGTCTTGACATGCTTGAAATAAGATTAAGTTAGAGTTTCAAAGGATTAGAACAACACTCAAGCGTATTCAAAAATAACATATGAAATATGATTCCAGAGAGCAAGGATTGAGTAGCAAAACAAGTTGTTGGAAGATTTTATGGTGGTAATTGTGGTTGTGACTTGTGGGGGTTTTCAAGTTTTTGGTGTGATGTTTATTGTTATTGTTATTGTTGTTGTTGTTGTTGCTGTTTTGTGTGTGTGTGTGTGTGCAAAAGAATAAGAAGAAGGGTAAAAGGATTAGGGTTTTGTTGGATACCTAAAATATCTAAACTACTCATTTTAGAATGGATAGATAAAATTTTCTTTAAGAACCATAGAAGATCATATTCTCTATATATAGGAGGCCAAAAGCATAGCCAAAAAATAAGGAAAACAAATGCCTTAAGAGAAAGATATATATATATATATATATATATATATATATATAAGGAGGAAAAAAATATAGCCAAAAATTAAGTGAAAAAAAACTTGATAGAAAAGAAAAAGGGGAAAGGAGGCCAATGAATTATATATATATATATATATATATATATATATAACATAAAGATAAATTCTTCATGACCTAGAAGATCAAATCTCTCTCCCTTTGTCTTTCTCTCTCAACAAAATATTAAAAAAAAAAAAAAAAAAAAAACAAAGCTCAACACGCTCATTTAATTCTTAGTTAAAACAATGGACGACCGATTTTACATATCTAAATTTTTTTTCCTTAGGCCTCAAAATGCATAACACCACCCCAATAGCCCACTCAAATGAAATGATATGTTCCATGGAGTAAAAGGGGTGCTAGGAAACCTTTTTTTTTAATAAATTCAATTGAATTTTTCAAACATGATATTTAATATAATATTGATGGTTTAGAGATTGAACTCTGGCAATGCCTCTGCTCGATTGAGAGATCCTCTCTCTTCTTCGGTGAACACCTAAACCAAAACTTGGTTTCTCTTTCTCTGTCTTGCTCAATCAATTACAATGGTGTACGTTTCCTTTACACGTGTGTATCACATGATTGACTAACGTGACCTTAAATAGTAGACTAACAACTGCCTCTATTTGGTAGTGATGTGAAGTTGAAGGAGCAAATTGGCTAAAATAAAAATTGAGGGGGTCTCTTGGTTACTACCTCAAAGTTCAAGTGGTGTTTGGGAATTTTCCTAGTGTTTTTTTTCAGTAATTCCTCTCCTCCCTTATTCTCTCTCTTCTAATTTTTTGAAATTGGAGAGATAGAATTTTGGTGGGCCCAAGGAAAAAACACCTAGGCCCCACAAAAATCCCTCAACTCTTCCCTCCCAACCAAACAACCCTCTCCCCCATTTTCTCTCATACTATCCTAATTTCATCTCTCCCTTTTCTACCCTTCCTAAATTCACCCCAACAAAACGGAGGTTAAGAATATGTGACTCTTGTGGTGATAAAATATCAATTATTCCAAAATTATAATTTATTAGAAAATGTTCAAAACTATTTACTCTGATATCCCAAAACTGAACTTTATAGAAATGAGTAATTTCAAATGGATCCATTTTTTCTCTTTTGTGTGTTTGTGTTTTTATCAAAAAAGTAATTTCAGATGTACCAAGTGCAAATTTTTTAACTTCATATTGACAAATTAAATTTGACCAAGTCACCGATGCTTTTTGAAATTTTATTTACTTATTTATATTATACATTAAAAAAAATAAAAAACTAAAATAAAAAACAATGAAAAGTAGATTGGTCTACCAAATATTTTGTGTTGCTAAAAGGATCCGATTGACGAGTACCTGAAGGTAATAGTTAAAGTTGAATTTTTTTTTTATTAGAATAATAATAATAATAATTATTATTATTATTATAACCGACCAGATTTTTAGGTGCAATCGTACATCAATCAGTTAAAAAAAATATTTGCTTCTTTGCTTTTCTTACTTTTCAATGCAATGGTATCTATTGCCTATAGGCTCTAATGTGATGGATACCCAAGTGGGTTCTCAAAATAATCCTTTTGGACTTCAGAAAATGGCTTGAATGAATCATGCCCAAATGGGGAATAAGCCCAATTAAGAAATAGTCATGGATTGAGGAGCTTTGTTTGAATAAGGGGAATTAACCATCTCACCCGCGATGATTATGAAACTTGAATACGTTAAGGATTATCAATCAAAGCACAATGTTAGACAGCAAACTAGCTTCTAAAAATTGAAGGGAGTAGGGTAATCAAAGATGATTTCACTACTGCTCAAATCTCAGTTTTTCCTCGTGACATATGCTTGTTAGTTGTTACGTTAAATTCGAAGTGGACCTGGACTACAAATAATTGGAAAATCAATTCGTTCCTTCCTGTCTGATTCATTTTCTTTGGTCTCTTTTACCAAAAAAAATTGGTTGTTAAAACTTAAATAAAATTGTAAAACTAAAGCCATATATATCTTCGAATAACATGAGTAGTTTGTCTCATCAAACAGAGAGGGTTTTCTAAACTGGCGTCAGGTGTGAGGTTTCACTTTTCCTGATATCCAAACATGCAGTTAAAGACTCAAAGCTCTCACCACAGTCCCATATCGCTTAAAACTAATAAAGTTCAAGACTTCATAATCTTTCCAGTTTGACTCTTAGCTCGCCGGGAGTGTTGTGGCCCATTCTGGGTCACTTGGTTCCTAGAGTGGAGGGCACAGCGTTGGGCTGGTTTCACAGAGCAGCGGCTACCTCCCCCTCCTGGCAGTGGAAGGATCACGAGCCGGTGCCACACACACTCAAAACATGGCCAGCTGGGCTGAGACCAATTGAACCAACACTTTTTGTTTCTTGCATTGAAATTTATATTTTTTGCGAGCTAGTCAAAGCATAATAACTTCAACACTGTAAAAGAAAAGAATTTACATTTTGTTCTATTACCTAGTTTTAGATGAAAAGCTTGCAAGAGAGTCACCTGGTCATTAAATATTTTGAAATTTGTTGGAAGTTCACACAAAGTCTGATTCTTGTGCGGTTTCAAAATCGAAACTTGGTTTCTATTAGTCTATTAGGTATTTAGGTTCTAAGAACTTTGAAGGAATTGTATCTGTCATGCAAACAAATATTATGAAGTATCCAATGGGGGTTATTATGTTTTGCTTGGATTTCACATGTATATGAACAAAGTCGATTACAAAGTGATTTGTTTGTTCATAATATAATAATCAATTATCAATGTAAACTTGCACTAGTTGCATGATGTGTACACACAACCATAATGTATTACCATAATACCATATGTTCTGATGAGGATAAAAGGAGAGCCTAACCACACGGACATAAAACCGACGGTTTAATACATTTCCTTTGGGCGTAACAGACGGTGCTTATGCTGACGGTCATAGGGTCGGCTGACTCCATGGTTGACGGCTCCAAGGCTGACGGTATAACAAGGGTAAGGGAGGTAAATTGAAGCTGACGGACCGGGCACAAGTTTACTTGCTTCCCACGCTAGATAATATTCAAAGGATCCCCATAAGGAAAAGATCCTGTAAAATACGCTCAAAAGGACTCCTATAAGGAAATGACTCCTATAAGGAAAGGACTTCTACTCCAAGGTAAAGAGGTTAACCTTCTACTAGTATAAAAACCCAAGCACCCTCACAAACTAAGGTACGCATAATTTACCCTCTCTAGCACTCTAGAGCAGTGAGAATAATTCTAACTTGACCTTCGGAGGGTGTTTGACCGGTACCACACCGGTACTCTCTGCTAGGTTATTCCTTTTCGTTGTGCAGGTGCCATTTGCGATCGTACGAGGAACGTGTGACTCACTGGTGGTACTATTTTCGGTATCATCAGTTGGCGCCGTCTGTGGGGAACGTAGCACATTCTCGCTTCCTAGACAAAAGAGTTACATGGTACTCACTCGCTCAATGGCGACTACCAACGACGTTCAAGAAGAAGAAGCCCCTACGACTGCTCTTGAAAGACAGGTGAGGACACTCGCCGCTGCCGTAGAGCGCCTCACCAAACAAAACCACGACCTAGAAGAGCAACTGAAACAGAAGAATGCAGCCCCCAACAACCAAGGAGCAGATCAAGAAGGAACCAGCGCCGACAGGAGAAATTAGGAAGGGCCCCAGGCCAGCAACGCCCCGAGCAAACCAGAACGGCAGAACACGAGCATCCCCTCCCTCGCAGAAACTGCTCCGCCACTTGTTATCGCGGAAATGCAGGCCATGAAGGAACAAATGGAGGTTATGATGAATGCTCTCAAGGGACGAGTATCAAGCGACCTGGACGACCTTGTCAACCGAACTGACTCGCCATTCACCGCCACCGTCAACTCCTACCCTTTACCAAGTAAGTTCCGCATGCCACAGATAGACAGTTATGACGGGGTCAAGGACCCGCTGGACCACCTGGAGACCTTCAAGACCCTAATGCACCTTCAAGGAGTAGCAGACGCCATCATGTGTAGGGCCTTCCCTACAACACTGAAGGGCGCAGCGAGAATTTGGTTCAGCCGACTGACACCAAACTCCATCAGCACCTTCAAAGAGCTCAGCGCTCAGTTTACCGCACACTTCATTGGAGGCCATCGATACAAGAAGTCTACAGCGTGCTTAATGAGCATGAAACAGCGAGAAGATGAAACTTTAAGGGCTTACATCTCCCGCTTCAACAAAGAGGCACTCTCAGTCGACGAAGCCGACGATAAGATCCTTGTTGCGGCATTCACGAATGGCTTGAAGAAGGGAAATTTTTTGTTTTCCCTATACAAAAACGACCCTAAGACTATGTCAGAAGTGCTTTACCGCGCCACAAAGTATATGAACGCTGAAGATGTGCTGTTGGCTCGGGAAGAGAAGCCAAGGAAAAGAGAACGACAGGAAGACAATCGACAGGACCAAGGCCGAAAGAAGACAAGAACAGGAGACCGGAGGGAGGAAAGGCGCCCTAGACCCATGGGGGGAAGGTTCACGAGCTTCACTCCTCTAACAGCCCCGGTAGATCAAGTCCTTATGCAAATCAAGGATGAAGAGGCTCTGACGTTCCCAGGAAAACTGAAAAGCGACCCCAACAAACGTTCCAGGGATAAGTATTGCCGTTTCCACCGCGACCACGGCCACGACACGGCTGATTGCTATGACCTCAAGCAGCAGATTGAGGCCCTTATCAGACAAGGAAAGCTACAGAGATTCGTTAGCAAAGAGAAAGCGGATCCCCCCGCACAAGACCAACACCCCCGGCGGGACAATGAGCGACCGAGGCCTCCGATCGGGGATATCAGGATGATCGTAGGAGGAACGGCTGCCGCCGAGTCATCCAAGAAAGCCCGCAAGACCTATCTTCGGATGGGACAAAATGTTCAGCTGACGGGAATCGTGCCGAAGATAGCACGAAGAGAAGGTCCCATAATCGGATTCTCAGAGGAAGACACGCGACGCCTTCACCATCCACATGATGATGCGCTCGTCGTCAGCCTGCGTGTGGGGGACTACAACATGC